>NC_064259.1:10947500-11263333 GCF_003254725.2 Canis lupus dingo | reverse complement strand
AAAAGGACATATGCCCTTTGCCTCTCTCACATGTTTAAACCACATTGTCAAAAGTTTTTATATGTAGGATTTATCTTTCAAATTGCTATTCAAAATCTAAAGATTTTAATTGTTATTTTTTTTTTTATAATTCCTGTCTTGTGTGTCATCCTTTGAAAGACCTTTAATTCCCTTTTAAATCCTGTCCTAAAATTTTTACATTGAAATTTTAGGCCCGTTTGGAATTTATTTTGATGTAATGATGGTGGTAGCTATTTAGGTTTATTTTTTCTTCCCGAATGACTAGCGGCTAAAAGCTTAAAGGAAACTTTTTTCCCCCAGTGATATCTTATTACAGAGAGAACCATGTTTTCTTAAACCATGTTATTGAACTTGACAGAGTTGTTAAAAATAGTAAATTTTTTTTTCTTCCCTCCTAAGGGATTGTATTTCTATTACAGATGATGAAAATATCAAATAGAATAGCTTTTGAAACTGGGAGTTGTGTTTGACCTAAATCTTTTTGGCAGGTGTTCTCACAGATCATTTTAAAATCTACACTTCCAATATTTCCCTTTTTCCTCCCACAAGGACACGCTTTAATTTGGAAAAAATATTGTATGTGTATAAGGTGACACCAGACTGATGATGACCTGTGAGCCTGCATATATTTAAATGTTCACAGTTATATTTAATATAGAAAACAGCCCATACATTCTTATCAATGAAACTATTATGAACTAGTTTTTTTAATTGAAGAAGTAATATGTCCACAAGATAAAAATATTCAACAATACAAAGAAGGATATGTTTTACAATAATTCACTCTTTTATTCCCATTCCTCTAACTTTATCCCTCAGCTATCTTTTTAAGTCATTTTCCTGTGTACCCTTCCAAAATACTTTCTTAGATGTCAGCCTTTTCTTTCTTAAGTCACAAATGAGTGCTTACTACTTGTACATACTTTTCTGTATCTCATTATTTTCACTTATAGTCTATACTGAAGGTTTTTTCATGAGTGCATATAGGCTTGATCCATTCTCTTTTGATGGTTGTAGAATATCCCATTGTTTGACTTTCTAAAGAACTTAGTTCATGATAAAAATGCATTCTCTTGTATTTTATTCATTTATTTATTTAAAAGATTTTATTTGTTTATTCATGAGAGACAGAGAGAGAGAAAGAGAGAGAGGCAGAGACACAAGGCAGAGGGAGAAACAGGCTCCATGGAGGGAGCCTGACGTGGGACTCCATCCGGGATCTTCAGGATCACGCCCTGGGCTGAAGGTGGCGCTAAACTGCTGAGCCACCCGGGCTGTCCCAACATTCTCTTGTATTTTAAAAACACTATGCTGTGGTAGTGAACATCTCTAATTATGTGTGGGCATGTGTGAGCCTATCTGCAGTACAAATTGCTAGAAATGGGACTTCGTGGGTTCGAAGGTAGTGCAGTAGAATTTTGGTAGATACTGCACGTAGGCTCCATTGCTTGTTACACTTGAATCAGCAGTATATGTTAGGGTTCATCTCGTTTAAATTTTACACTCTTGCAAGCAAGGTAAGCCTACATCCATCACTCAGTCATACGTATCCTGGGGCAAAGGGATCTTTATCAGATGAGCCTTGATTTTAGCACCGTTAGCCCTTCCTGGCCCAATCTCTGCCTCTCTTTAGTCTTGTGTCCCAGTGTTCCTCCACATGCATCTTTCAGGAAGTTAAGTTTATTTGTTAATGGAAAGATTCCTGAAGTACACTTGGTCTGAATTTTTACAAATGTGTTTATAAAGTATTCCACAGGTGTCACAGATTCTTAGTTTAGCAAAGTCACTTTCTTCTGTCTTCATCTCAGCACTGCATGACCAATGGACTCTTCCTTATGATCAGAAAAACATCCTGTGCAATGTCTCAGGTTATCCTTTTTTCCTTTGGGAGTCAAAATTGTCACCAAAACGAGATATTTGTTTTTCCTATATGAATACTAGAAATTATCTGAACCCTGTCTCCTTTTTTAAACCTTTCTCATATGATTATTACCTTTGGAGTCAGCAGTAAAAAGAGCATTGAAGGCAGAGTTAATGTATTTAGCTTCATACTGTGATGCCATTCCCTACTATCAGTATGACTCTGGAAGATCACTTCACCTCCCTGAGCTTCAATTTTGGCTTCCTTAGGAAGCAGGTGATGCTATTTGCCTATCACACAAGGCTTGCTATGAGGATTAAGTAAGATAACAGAAAGCATTTAGCAGAATTCCTGGAATATAGGAGGTTTTTGATAAATATGTGTTGGATCTCATGTTGTTGAATACAGAAAGGCAACTTAGCCAAACATATGTTACTTCTTATTTTTAAAAAACTGATCTTACTTCCCCTAGGTGCTGCTTACAGCTGATAACTGATAGACCTGCTGCCATTCAGGAGGAACTAGATCTTATCCAAGCCCTTGGATGTCTTGAAGAATTTGGAGTAAAGATCCTGCCTCTGCAAGGTGAGTTTTTCTATTTAGTGTTGCATTATTAATATTAACCTATTTAGCATTGAATCACTAGCATAGTTCCTTTGTAGTTTTTGGAACTAAAGAATACTTTTGGTCACTTAATCCATTCGCAATAGATCCTACCCTCTGCCCCATTTTTCAAAGGAAATCTTAAGTGGACATCTGAAAGAAAAAATAAAGCTGACATTTTATCATAAATTTATTTTGCAAGTTCTCAGTTATGTCACTAAAAGGAATAATATATCAGTAACAGCAGCGAGGCTATTGGATAAAAACAAATGGGGGGTTATGGGTTAGAGTTTCAGATCTCCCGTCAGTTTTGATGTAGTTTATTTTTGTATTTTGTTTCAATTGTATAGATTTTGTAGTAGCAGTACATGATAATAGTTTATTTTTTTATACTTACTACAGAATATTCTTTAAGTGGATACTATTTTTTTTTTAAAAGGGGAAATGACAGAAAGTTCTTGTTTAGAGTTTAATTACTAATGATATCTTAACAGTGTTCAAGTTCTTCTACTGAAATGGTCAAGTCCTGTAAATACCACCTCAGATAAGCATGCTGATATGCAGTCACTTGTCATTACTACTTTGTGTTGTGAGGACAGTGTGTGTCTCCTGGTGTCCTGAACCTCATCTGACACGTGGGCAGTAGACTTCCTTTTGCCTTGAACTCTGGGCCTCGGTGCCCAAAATGAAGTGGGTAGCTTGGTTACTAGCAGTATGCTTGGTGCCTCCCACATTATCTCTTTTTTTCATTCTTAACCATGGAAGTGTTTGGAATTCGGAGTTAAGGGAGGTATATCCAAGTTCTTTCCATCTCTGGTTTTTGACAGATCTTCACTGGAATTGTCTCTGTCTCTTCTTTTTTTAAAAATTCCTGGTACTTCTTGACAATGGAATCCTGTTACAGGTTGTTACAGGTTCCTTGATGTCTTTGTCCTGTGTTTTTGAGGGTTTTGAGTGAGATGGATCTTAGGGGATATAAGTCAGTAGAGATATTCTCATGTTTTTATGTGGGTTTCCACTGTAGTTTTACTAAAAAGTAAAGTTCTGCTTATTAGATAAATTTATTAGACTTACACAAGATATTGTTTTTGTTACCTTGAATATCATTGGAAATAATTTCTACAGGATTATTCATATCCTGTAGCATCCTAAACAAGTATATTTAAGGAGATTGTTAAGTCACTAGAAAATTCTGTTTAGTTGTATTGCTCCTGTAATGTTTCAAAGCTTTTTAAAATTATGAAGATAAATCAGAGTTACTAAAAATATTTTCATTTTATTCTCAAGTGCCTTAAATCATGAACTGTCTCCCTTGAAGCACTTACATTTTCAGTTGAAGTGTTTAGTGACTTGGAGTCTAGAGCACTATGAAACTTTTGCCCTTCTTGTATCTCTTATAAAGCCAACTTCTTATAGCTTGGACTCTGTGTATATGTGTGTATTTTAGCTACTGATTTAATCCAGAAAGATTGATGTAATACGAAAAAACTTATTGCAGTCCCCCAAATGCTAATGAATTATTTCAGTTGACTTGAAATAATAAATTGAGCTCTAATTTTCTCTGGTGCTCAGTTAGCAATATTTTTCCTGGCAGTATTTGCACATCATCTGATGGGCTTGAAAGTCTGCAACCAAACCTGCTATCCTGCTGTTACTTCTGAGAAATTTCATGACTGAAGGGTGTTTTAAGAAAGATATTTGCTTTCATGTCTTGACAGCTTTCCAGCTTGATATATTGATTTAGAGTTTCCTATTAGAATGAATGTCAGAAAATCTTCTGTATGTGGAGAATGGGATATTGCCTTTGTATCCTGTTTATTGTGTTTATACCACAGATAGAATTCAGTTTTAAGCTGCTTTTGTATTCACTGGGAATACTGGACAAAGTAACTTGATGTTTAAATGTTATTGTCCAGGGATTTTTATAGTGTATGTTGTTCATTTTGTCACTCTGCTTTGTTTTAAAGCCTTCTTTGCTTATACTTGAGGAGTTGCTACTAAGTGAAGGCTAGTGGTACTAGCTTTGTTGTAATTAAAGAGTTAATAGATAACAGGAACATGAAACTGATTTCATGTGTTTGAATCTCCTACAAGGTGTCTGTGTGTGTGTGTGTGTGCCTGTGTGTGCTTTTCCCCATAATTTGGGTGTTTGCATTTTGTGTAAATTATTCTTCTTATTCACATGAGCAGAGTTAGGAAGTTTTGGCTGTCTCTCATGCTCTTCCTGTAACTGGGTAAGTCCATTTGCCAGTCTCAGCATCGAGGGTAAAGCCAGCCTAGAGCCATTTACCACTGGGTAACTGGACAGGTATCTGACCTTGTTTTCTGTTTAAGTTTTCTCATTTACAAAATAGGGATAGTGGATGAGCACCTTCTAGGATCACTTGGGAAGCTTACAGCCATATGTCTACAGTGCTTGGGACGTTGCAAGAGCTCTGCAGTCAGTTGTCACCTGTCACTTTTGTTACTTCGCACGGAGGTTCTGGTTTCTAACTGGTGGTGGAATTTTGCATCTCCTACCTGCTTCATTCTTCCTCTCCTCGTGCTCCTCCTTCTATGCTGCTTTCCTTCCATTCAGAATCCACTCAGTTAGCTGTTTACCCTATTCCAGACTCCAAAATGATGAAGGGAATAAGGCCTACTTCCTGACACTGATGAATAGAATCTAAATTCTGATTCTGCCCCTGTAAGCTGTGTGACCTGTGCCATCTTCATGTTTTTGAACTTCACCTTCCTCAAATGGAGGTGATAATAAAATATTCCCTAGAAGGACTAGGAAGTTATATCTTGAAACACTGAAAATTTGTACATGAGAGGATCCCAAACTTCATAAGCATTTTTGTGAATATGTCAGTAGCAGTAGTAATAGCAATAACAAACATATATTCAGTTATTTTTATGTTCTAAGTATATTTATAGACATTTATTCCCCAAAATACCTTATGAAGTTATTGTTTCTAACTTCCGATAATGAAATCACAGTTCAGGGGGTTAAATAGCTTGTTTAGGGTCACACAGTAAGAGGTGGTGCTGGAATTCAAACCTGCATTTGTAAGCAGTAGAGATGAAACTGTATGAAAGTAAAGGATTTGAGAAGGAAACTCGGGTGTTCTCATTTATCAGCTAAGTGACCGCTGACTTCCTTACCTGTACAATTCAGATTTATACTTCAGCATGTTGTTGTATACTTTCGATGCCATTCACTGTCTGTGCTTCAAATAAGGTTGTGATAAGTTTGCGTTTGGCATGTGTGTAGCTGGTCAGTAAATGCTGTTTTATGCATTTATTGTGTGTCTGTGTGCATTATAGTTTTTTTTTTCCCCCCTAACACTGGATATATATTTGTGAGATCCCACAGGAAAGTGAAAGGTCTTCAGCTATTAAAAGATGCATGCAAGCATATCCATATTATTAGTTCCATTTGAAAAGGAATTTTAGGTGTAAAATACCCCTTTCCTTCATAGAAATATAATATCTAAGGCTAGAATTTACCTGAGAAATCACATTTGAAATATAATTTAGCATATACTACAATAAGCAGTAAAAGAGAATTGATACAGTGATTGTCCAGAGGCTCAAATAATAAAGACATTTGAATATGGCAACTGCACTCTATTAGAATCCCACTTTCCAAATTTACTTAATGTACTTGAAATATTAGTAGTTATGTCTTGCTTAGGGCTAGAATCAGACAAAGAACCAAACTTAGAACATTAGAGAAAATGAGGATCAGTTGCTATATATAGTTCCAGTTTTCTACTCTGATTTTATTGAGCTAGAAAAAGAATGGCGATAGTAAGGAAATTCATTTACTAGAGTTATTAAAACCAGAGTTTCTCTAATTCATCAAATATGGATATAAAAGCATCTATGAAAACCTCAGGTATGTGGAGTAATGATGAGATCTATGATGGGTGTTGTTTTGAAAATCAAATTAGAAACCTGCAGAAAGTACCTTTCTCATAGTAATTGAATCTGGAATATTGAAGTGGCACTACACAATTGTTAAAATACATACAAGGAGAAAACCTCATAAAATAGTAGCAGATGTTGAAGAAAGAAACTCCAATTTTTTGATTGAAAATTTGATTTGAAATATACTGTATCAGTTAATTTTTGCTAGGCTGTGCTATCGTAGGAATCGCTAAAGCCTCAATGACGTGATAGCAAGTTGATTTCTTGCTCACAGGCATTTCTGTAGTACTACTTCATGGGATGGCATTCTCATAGGAGGGGTGAAGATCATTAGTGGGATTCCATGGTGACTCTTTAGAAACATTGGTTCAGAAATGGCATATGTCACTTCCACTTACATTTCATTGCCCAAGAAATAACATGGCCAAGCTTAACGTTAGTAGGTGAGAATTTGGGATACAAATAATTATAGTGGATACTGGCAACAATAATACAGTCTCCTGAAGTTAGACTTAGATGTAGATGTTGGCTGTTATGATGAAGTAAGTAACTGAAGTCTACATCTACTATCTTATGTTTTATAAGTAAAGGCTGCAAAGGATTAGTGTACTAGCAGGTGCATAAATATCCGTCTTAAAATAACCCAATGCACACTGAAGTATTTAGGAATAAAAGGATAGGATATATGCAACTTATTCTTGAATAGTTCAGAAAAAATAGATGTGTGTGTTTGTATGTGTACTTGTGCGTGTACATGTGTGTGAGAAGGGAGGGCTCACATGTATGATTGTACATGTGCGTGTGTAAATGGAGCAAATTATTAATAATTGATTATTCTTGGCAAAAAGTATATACTTCTTTGTACCATTCTGCCAAGCTATCTGTAAGCTTGAAATTAAATCATTATGCAAACTTAAAAGAGCCCATTCCAAAGAAAAACTACCACCTCTCTCCTTAATCTCCTCAACCCCTGGGCCCTCTGCCCCCTATAAGAAGATTTGGGAAAACACAGAATATATGGGAGATAGCCATGGATTTGGGAATGGATAAAGGAATGAAGGCTTGAAAAACATTTAAGGGGCTGGGTTGAATTCTGGTTCCATCACTTTTTTGATGACCTTTCTGTACTTTGTTTCTCTGAAGATGATAGCACCTGCCTTGTGCAGGATTAATATCTGTAAATCACTGACAATAGTGCCTGGGACATAGGTCATATTCATTTTATGTCAGCTGCTATCATTAGAGTTGCTACTATTATATTTATGGGGGCCCAGCCACCCAGGTAGTGCCATGCTTCTTAAATGTTGACTCCTTTCCCTTAAATAAATAATCACTTCTGCCCAGCATGTGTGGAATAATTTTTACTGAAGTTTTTTTAATTCTCCTTTTATTTTAAGTGTCCTTAATTACCTCATAGTGTGAATTGGTATGATCAGACTTGTTTTATTTTCCTAATATCTATCTGGCTTAAGTGAGAAGATTGGACCTGTTTGGAGAAAGGTTTAGAAAGGTTTACTAAATTAGAACAGTGAGCAGTTTGAAGATTGGGATGATGAAGTAGAGGTAGAAAATGCGTATTTGGAACATGGAATGGATTTTGGGGTGGGGGGACGTAAGGTAAATGGGGGCACTGGTGTAATAGGAAGTATGTGAAGTTTTCAAATACAAATACTGAGTTGTTTAAAACTTTCCCTAGGGCCTTACATAGCATTTGAAAAGGAGACACTTTTTTCTTAGCTTCCGAATGCCAGTGCATTTGCTGCTTCAGAAGTTTGGTGACAAAAGGTCCTAGTAGTATCTTATTTATTCAGAAGCAACAATAATTTTAACTTCTTAAAAGTAATTCCCCCCTAACACTGGATATATATTTGTGAGAAGTATCTTACTTCTTTTTGATCTGCAGGCTAACAGTTTTCATTGTTTTTCTTACCTAAACTTGGATGGACAATGCTTTTCCGTGATGTTCCTAGTTACAAGTCTTTAGTCTTTGTTTTGTAGTGCGATTGCGCGGTGATCGGATCAGCCTCATCAAGGAGTGTATTTGCCAATCCCCTACCTGCTACAAGCAGTCTGCCAAGCTTCTGGGCCTTGCTGAGTTGCTGAGGGTAGCAGGTAAGTTTTGAATGCTGGATTGCAGAGTAAGGTTTCCGCGTTTTTCTTGACATTCTCCTGGGCAAACATCAGAATACATGCTTGCAGGTGTCAGAGTGCCACTCTCGAATAAGGATTTATCTTTTCTTCAAAGATCACCATGTTATAAAAATATATACCCATACTGAGCTGCTGTCCATCTGCCCTTTAACGAGGATGGGCTCATTCAGGATGCTAGGAGATGCTTGTGAGGTCAGGAGTAGAAGCCGGAATTAGCCTTTATAACCAAAAAGCTTAAATATAGAGCAAGTCAGCCTCACCTGATTACCTTCAGTGTCCAAATTTGGCATGATGTTTTTGAACTTGAGCAATTTCCTAGAAAAATTTGTGCATTTACTATTTGGTGGGTTTTTCACACAGGTGATTATATTTCATCTATTAAATGGTAATGACGATGGTATTTTTCTCATTTTACAAGGGAAATTGGAGATCAGAGACGTTCAGTATCTTGCACAGCAGTGTTAGATAGCAGACTCTGGCTTCCAAGGAATGTCTTTCTGACTCTGCCTTTCATGCTGCTTTCACCACACTGTTCTGCTTACCAGAGTCCCTTATAATTTTCTTTTGTATTTTTGACTTAACACATATCTCTACAAGAAAATTTGTTGGCCAGATGTTTTATAAACTATGGTTTGAAGTTAAGCTTTTCCAAACCACATATGATAGGCTCCAAAATAAGTGGGATTTCTGTTTATATTTTGAACTTTAAAATATATATATATATTTAATGTATTAGAGGACTGCATTTATTAATGTTTTTAAATCTTAATGTGGATGACTCATTCATAGTTTTAGTAAATTTTTCTGTGTCAGTTGTCCTTTTCTAGTCTGTCTGAAAGCAGAGCATTAACATCTTTACCATGGCCCGTTGCAGCTTTGGAACCCACCACCCATCATGAGGCATCTTGGATGATGGGGGAGAAATTGGATGTAGGTCAGAAGACTGCTTCAGTCCTGACTGTCCTGTATGCTTGCAAAGTGACTTTCAGTCTAGTTTTAGTCTCTGGAAAATGGGAATGATACTCCCTGGCTTCAGCTCCCACATTTACAAGACAGCAGCACCCCCCCCCCCCCCCCCCCCCCCGCAGATGAGTTAATACCTATAAAAG
Source organism: Canis lupus dingo (assembly GCF_003254725.2). Lineage (NCBI taxonomy): Eukaryota > Metazoa > Chordata > Mammalia > Carnivora > Canidae > Canis > Canis lupus. Next base: position 11,253,673 of record NC_064259.1, on the reverse strand, counting down.
CTCCTTGTAGGGGCACCTGGGTTGCTCAGTGGTTGAGCATCGCCTTTGGCTCAGTTGTGATCCTGGGGGTGTGGGATTGAGTCCCACATGGATCTCCCTGCAGGGAGCCTGCTTCTCCCTCTGCCTATGTCTCTGTCTCTCTGTCTCTGTGTCTCTCGTGAATAAATAAATGAAAAAAAATTTTTTTAATGCACCTTGTAAACTTTGAAACACTTTGATCAGGGCGGATTTTCATAAGGAAATATCACAGAAAGTAATGAAACAGCTCAGGGATGCTGTGAGCATTTTTTACATATATATGGAGACTTAATTTCCATTTTTGTCCTGTGTCATGTTGACATGGAAATAGGAATATCAGTGATCTTGGTAAATTGTAGGAATTTTTAATAGGATTAACAACATTTCAGCCCCCTTCTCTACTCTTTTTATATATTAGCTCTTTGATGATGCACAACAGCCTCTTGTTAGCTACATTTTACAGATGAGGAAATGGAAGCTGAGACAGGTGAGGTAGTATCATTGTGCTGGGTACTGTAGATACAAGGTTGTGGTACACACAGCTTCTGCCCTCTGGAAACTCAGAATCTTAGAGGGCTGAGGAAGCAGATGATTATGCTGTAGCACAGGACAGGATGTGTACCTGGCTTCTGCATACAGGTGTTATAGAGATTGGAAGAAAGGAAATGCTAATATCTTGCCTGGCCAGGAGCTTAATTAAGATCCCTTAATTAAGAAAGGGATCACAAGGCTGGTGACACTTGCCAGAGCCTTGTAGGGCATTCTAGTTATCTATTGCTGCTTTATAAACCACCTTCAAGATTTAGTGACTGAAAACAAAATCATTTAATTTTTACCTCCTTCAGTTCTGGAGATTGACTGGGCTCAGCCAGGCAGTTCAGGATTTTTTATGAAATTGCACCCAGATAGTGTCCAGGGATGGGCTGGTGCATCTCAAAGGTTGCTTTACTTACATGAATGGCACCTGGTCTGGGAAGACTTAAGTAGCTGAGGGATAGAATAGCCAGGGCTGTATCTTTTCTTTTCTTTTTTTTTTTTTTTTTGTATCTTTTCTTTGTATGGTTTCTCCCTGTGATCTTTTCCGTATGGTGGCTGCAGAGTACCACGACTTCTTAGATGGTGACTGAAGGCTCCCAGAGTCCATGTTCTGAGAGAAACCAGCAAAAGCTTCATGGGGTTTTCTAATCTAGCCTTGGAATTTGGGCAGTTTCATGGCCATCATGTCTTCTTCATGGAGGCAGTCCCTTTTCCCCCCGAGTTTAAGGGACCTATGTATGGGCTCCACCTGAGGGCTGGGCTGGGGATGGAGGATTTGCTTCTGAGCTGGCTTACTCATTGGGTGGTTGGAGGAGACCTCAGTATCTTCCTAGCTGGTGGTAAGAGGCCTCAGTTCCTTGTCATATGGATCTCTATAGGGCTTCCACACTGTTCTGTCAACATGACACCTAATTGCCTCTCAAGCAGTTTAATTATAAGAGAGGAGGAAGGTGTAATGTCCTTTATGATCTTGTCTTAGAGGTCATACATCATCACGTCCACCTTACTCCATTAGAAATAAATCACCTACCAGCCCCCCATCAAGGGGAGGGGCAATGAGCTCCATCTTTAGAAAAGAGTGTCAGAGAATTTGTGGATGTTGCTTAAATTATATTTCATATACCCAAAGCTTTCTCATGCCATCGTTAATCTTATTTTTCAGACTAAATATGTGAGTCAATTTCTTTAATAGATGTCTTATCAGGCCTTAATCTTGACTGTTAAGAATTTATTTTGCTTGGTTCTGTTTGTAGTATTTTTCTAGATCATTCTTTTAGGTTATTTTTGGTTATGTTTTCCCCTTTACCCACTTGTTCAGATTGGAACTTTCCAGAATTAAAAGCAGTTAAATATTTGAACTTTGGACTCCAAGGTGACTAACCCATCTTCATGTAAAAATTTACATTAACAACAACAATAATTCTCATTTTATGCTTGTCTAAGTTACTTCTTACTGTGTGTCCCTTATAGCAGAGATATGACTCTTACATAGAATGTGAGGAAATAGGAATAAAGAAGTTAATCGATTGAAGACAGCACAGTTCAGAAGATTCTCACTTTGAATCCTTTACTCTTACCCTTTGTTTCCACCTTTTTTCTTTTGGTTGTTGGATGATGGTAATCAATGGATCCTTAAAGTCAGCTGATTAGGGGCTTTAATTATATCTACAAAATATCTCTGCAACCTAGTCAAGTTTTCTCATGAAAAAAAGAGTCACCCCTGGCCCTTTTCATTTTTATTTATTTTTTTAAAAAGATTTTATTTATTTATTCATGAGAGACACAGAGCGAGAAAGGCAGAGACACACAGGCAGAGGGAGAAGCAGGCTCCATGCAGGGGGCCTGATGTGGGACTTGATCCCAGGTCTCCAGGGTCAGGCCCTGGGCTGCAGGTGTGCTAAACCGCTGAGCCACCGGGGCTGCCCTCATTTTTGATTTAGATATTCTGAATAAATGCTAACATTTTAAGAGTATTATCTACGAAATAGATTTTATATAAAGTGTGATATGTACATTTATTATTTAGAAACTTTTTGCATATTCCATTTCCAGTGTTACATGGGAGTGTTGCAGAACGTGAGTATATTATTCTAATAATATTATGAATCATAGTTTTTTACCATTTTTTAAAAAAAATCTTTTTTGATTAGCTTAGGGCAAATATGTGCATTTTATTTCAGCCTATGCAGCACAGGATGGAGATTAATGGTGACCTATTTTAAAACTTTCATTCAGACCTTTCTTTAATATGTTTATCTTTTCTTTTAAACTACATTATAGCTTAAAAAATGGAGGGTATTTCCTTTTTTCTTCTTATTTTTTCTTTTTGGAAATACTGAAAATAATTTTAAGGTTTCATTACCTCAGTAAAATGTAAAATCTGTTTTACTCTTTTTTTTTTAGTTTGAGTTTACCAGTTGTGTTTATGTTATAACTTTGAATCATTTGTCTTATAATTGAAAATTACATTCTGGATAGAATCTCTACTCATTTCATTCAATATATATGTTTTGAGCCCCAGTTATATGTACAACTTGGTACCACCTACTGAGAGTTTAACAAGGAAGGAATCCCTCTCTTCAGAGAGCTTAAATTCTGATAAAAGATGTAGATTTTTAAGATGATGATCTCAAATTGGTATTCACAGAATGAAAAGTAAAGGAACATATAGGAACCATATAAACCATGTATTTCTTGTGAAGAAAGTGTAGAGATGTCAAGAAGGACATAACATCTAAGTTGACTTCCAAGAGTCTTCTTGAGAAAATTAAGATCTTTGTGCTAACATAAACTGAATTTTGGTATGTGTTCTTAGTGTCTAAGTATCTAATATTTATTATGATAAAAGGTAATACTGTTAGTGAAACTATAAAACTATATCCACTTTACTCTGTGTTTAGGTCTCCCTCCTTGTACTTGTCATTTATTAATTATAATTAAAACAGAACATTCAAAGGACAAAATATAAAAGAAGAAATAGCAAAAAGTTTCAAGTTCTTGTTGAGAGGAAAACCTTTTCTCTACCCGTTTAGGTTGGAATGGTTGATCTGGGGTTGGTACTAGTCACTGATCTCTTAGGAAACTGAAAGTAATTCCAGGATTAATAGGTAGATTGGAAGGTCAGAGCTGCTGTGATATTTGTCCTATAATCTTTCTAAAAATCAGTCTAATCTCTGCCTTTTATTTTTTAATTAATTAGAAACACAGTGTTAATGAGCTCTTTTATCAATTGATGCTGTCATAATCATGAAGTCATTTGCATGTGTTTACAGGTGAAGACCCAGAAGAAAGGCGTGGACAGGTTCTGATCCTTCTAGTAGAGCAAGCACTTCGTTTCCATGACTACAAAGCAGCCAGTGTGCATTGTCAGGAGCTGATGTCTACAGGTGAAATAGACAAATTACTTAACACTTTGTTCAGGTCCTTTTTACATGATGAATAATGGAAAAGCTCTGTTCTGAAATCAATTGGCCTGATTGGGAAGCCAACCACATATTCTGTAGAAGACTTGAGAGACATTTTGAGTACTGATCTGTATGTGTACCATGTGCTTATATATTAATATAAGTACTTTAATGGGCTCAGGGGTTACATTTTAGCTGAGATTTTGGTTGCTTTCTATTGCCTATTAAAAATATGCTCATAATTTTAAGAACAATTTTATGTAAAATATTTTATGCCTTTGTGTGTATTTGTTATATAAAAGAAAATTTAAAAATCTTGAAGTATCTCTAATTTGTGAGTAGTTAATATTTCTAGTCTTTAATTTTATTTTTAAAAGGACATCATAGTGAATTTCAAACTGATGTTGAGAAAATAAGAAGTAGTTTGCAATCCTAAAATTTTCCATATTGAAATTCAAATTCAGGTCTCTGGAAGATCAGATTTTTTTGTGGCATAATTTCACTGGGAAAGAACATACTCCCCAGCGGGGTAGGAAGTGATGTTGCCTTATCATTGAGTCTGTACTAAATGATCCGCTTTCCTTAGCTGTGTCTGAATATATGAAAGTCCAAGCATATCTTTTTGCATGCTGTCTGTGCTTTCATAGTGAGCAATTAAAAGTATAGTGCTTCACTTCCTGATAACTCATGGAGCTGTGCACGTAAGGTTTTTGCACTTTTTGTATATATACTGTTAAAGAAAAATACATTTCCGTTATTTCTTAAAAATAGTAAGACTTTATTCAGGACTTTTGCAATAGATGTTAAAACTGTTGCAGTAGGTGAGAGAGATCAGACTTAAGTGATACAGAAAAGACAGCAGGGAACTTAAAGCCAAGGAGCATAGTGAGGGGGTCAGTGGATGTGAACTTACTTTGAGACATCAGGATTAGTGGGATTCTTGTTGAAGGCAGGCTAGGGTGATCAGATAACAAGGATGGAGGGATGAGGGATTTGATCAGATATGAAGTGTGATCAGTTAGCAAGGATGGGAGATTTTCTCTAAAGTGACTGTATAGGCTGATCACCAACACTGAACTGCACAGGCTCATCACTGACAACACTGGACTGTGCAGGCTCGGCAAGGATGGCCAAGGTGTAGGACTGGTTGCCAAGAGGCTTCAATGGAACCTGACCCATACTTGGTCAAGGAAAGAATCTTTTGTCAGTACATTTATGAAAACATTTAAAACTCTGGGAGAAAAAACTTAATGCTTTATAACCTTAACAGTAGAAAATCAGTTTCATAAAAGAGCAACATTCTATAATACTAAGCAGTGTAAATATTAACTAATTAATAAGCCAATATTAATATTAAACAATATTGGCTTTGTAGCACTAAGTTCAGAATAATTATGGTTGTTTTGAGAAGACAGTGTTACTCTAAAATTATTTAGAGAGCTTTGTTAAGAATTTTATTCCCATAAGGGTATTACCTAGACTTCTACTTTATATATTTAGAGAAGTTATTCTGATCAGGGTCTTTGTACTTATACAAAACAAACCCTTTTAAACTGCAACTTAGTACTTAGAGCAAACAAACTCTTTCAACTAGAACTCCTTCAACTATAGATACAAATATATTTTAAGGATCCAGAGTATAAAATTGTGTAGGAAAAAGATCTCTCCTGGGAGCCAGCGTTGACTTTTTGCTTTGCTCTGTCCTTGGATCTCTGTCTTCTGTAGACTGAATGATTCTGTGTAGCTGCCTATAATAATTTTTCTTTTCTCCCACTTTGCAGTTTACAAAGTGCTTTTAAATAGAAATGTTATTTAATCCTTCAACAATTCAGTGAGGATGGCATTATTATTGTCCCTTTGTAGTCGTAAAAGAAGTGTGACACTTGGAACCCTTTCGAGCTCACACAAGTGCTAAAATAGCAGAGTTGGGCCTACCCTCAAGTCTTCTGAATTCAGACACCCAGCTTTTTACCCAAAGTTAAAGCTAAGTAATATTATTTGTAGTCATTGTCAGATAATCTAAAATGAAGCAGAGTTTGTCAGAACAATGCGTCTGGAATATTGCTAAACTTGTTGGATAATAAAGCAGCCTAGTATTTCTTTTCTATCCTTAATGTTATGCATCACTAATGATGAAGATGGTGCTTTGATAACGTAAGACCTGAGCAGAAAGCCATTGAATTTCTCATGTTAGATTGGAGATTTTTCTTCTTGTGAAAATCGGTTTGTTTTTTCTTGCCAATTTTGCAGGTTACTCTAAGAGCTGGGATGTTTGTAGCCAGTTAGGACAGTCAGATAGTTACCGGGACTTGGCCACTCGTCAGGAGCTTATGGCTTTTGCTTTGACACATTGCCCTCCTAGCAGCATTGAAGTTCTTTTGGCAGCTAGCAGCTCTCTACAGACAGAAGTAAGTGTTCCCAGTAAAGTAAATACTGAACTGTATGAAATATATTTTGTTGGGTGCATGGGTCTGAGATTTGTGATCATTTTTTCAAATAATATGAGAATTTTAATTTATGGGAGAAGAATAGCTTGTCACTTATGTGAAAAGGGATTTAAAGCTATTAGGATATAAAATAATGTTGGCCTCTTACAATAAGGAAGAAAGGGTAAAAGGCAAGTATGAGAAAAACAGGAAGTAGTACTAAGAAGTAAATTATTGAATATAATGGGGAAAGTTAGTGTTGTCAAAAATAAAACATAAGAAATGGTCATGTAAAATATATTTGAAACCATAGGAGTTAAAAACCAGTGGTGACAGCATCCCTTGGAGGCCCTTTGGGAATGGCAAGGGAAAGAGTTATGGTTGTGGAGATGCTGAATTCCTAAAATTCACAGGCTAGGTCTGCCAAAGGTTGGATAATGCTCTTGTTACAAAAATATAGGAAGAGGTCAGTACAGGATATAAGAATATAGGAAGAGATTCTGGAATTCTCTCATGTCCTTGTCATTCAATACATTGTATGCCAGCTTTTTCACCAGTGGTTCTTACTTCTGAAACTGGGAAGCTGTTCAGGAAGTCCAGAAGTTAAGCCTGTTCCCCAAAGCAGTTCGTTATGAAAGCAGTTTTTCCCTCAAGAGTAATTTTTAAATTTCCAGGCTACATTGTGAAGTTAGGTGAATTTAAAAGTACAGTTCCTTTATAGTATGTTCTTTTTCCAGATTCTTTATCAAAAAGTGAATTTCCAGATCCATCCAGAAGGAGGGGAGAGTATCAACATTCCACCATTAATTAGTAAAACGCTGCAAGAGGTGAGTTAGTCTGAGCCAGAGGAATTTCATATGTAGCCAGGAGTGGAGTGAAATGGGAATGCCTTGCCCCTGTGTTTGTGTGCGTGTCTGTGTGTGTGTGTGTGTGTGTGTGTGTATGTATAGAGATTGTTTTTCTTTTAAAAGTGTGTGTGCATGTGTGTGTGAAATTCAATGTTCACATTAAAAAAAAAAAGGTACTTGAGAGTGTTCATCTTAATAAATTTCACAAAGACTGTATCCAGTCTTTGTGAAGCACCAGACAGAAATAGCGTATGACCAGCCTTCCACAAGTCCCTACACACCCTCTCCCAATTTAATTTCTAGCTCTTCTTTCCCCTTCCAGAGATCACCACTGTCATGACACCAGGTCTTTGTGGCTTTTGTTTTTGTTTTAAAGAATTTTAATACCCATCACACCTCTCCCAATATGATAATTTAATTTTACCTGTTTTAGTACTTAACAGAAATAGCTATGTTCCATATTGTTGGTGAGATTCATCCGTGCTCTTATGTGTAGTGAGTTTATTCATTGTTACTGCAGTGGAGAAATTAATTGCAGTGAGCGTATTTTTACAGTTTATCTGTTCTGATGTTGATCCATGTTGGTGTCTTTTCAGTTTTGGCTAAAACCAAAACTGCCTCATCAGTTTGTACGTGTCATACTCTTCTCTCCGGCATCTACTTACCCAGCCCTGGAAGCATATGTTAGCAGATATCCATAGTTGCAACTGCAGTCAATAACCCTGAATGATTTTCCAAAGTGGTTTTACCGATTGCACTTTCAACAGCAGTGTTTGGGGTTGTCATTTATTCCAATCTAGCACTTGGGAGTCGTTAGTTTTTTTTTTTAATTTTACCTATTCCCTAAGTACTTAGTAATCCTTCTTTATGATCTTGATTTGCATTTTTCTCATTACTAATGAGAAGGAATTAGTTTAAGAGAGATCCTCTTTTGTGAGGTACGTGTTCAATTCTCTTGCCCATTTTCTATAGGATTTTTCTTCTTTTCCTTCACCTTATTGAGATTCTTGTGAATAAAACTTGTCTGAACCACTTAAATATGTATGCTTCTCAAGATAGTTCATCCTGGGAGAGAAAGGAGGGAGTACATAACCCCTGACACTTTTCATCTCTTGGTAAGTGTTGGCTCCATGACACTTCATTCTCCATTACTATTTCTTTTTTTTTTTTTTTCCATTACTATTTCTAACCATGTAAAATTGGCTTTTTTTTTTTTTAAGGTTGAAACAAGTTGCCCATTTTTTGATCTTTTAATTAGATCAGTTAAGAGATGATAATCCTCAGGGGTGCCCAGTGGCTCAGTCGGTTAAGTGTCTGCCTTTGGCTCAGGTCATGATCTCAGGGTACTGGGATCAAATCCCATTTGTGTCAGCTCCCTGGTCAGTGAGGAGTCTGTCTTGTTTTCACGGTCTCTCAAATAAATAAATAAAATCCTAAAAAAAAAAAAAAAAACAGAGAGAGATACTAATCCTCTTTATAGATTGGTTTTCTATAGGATTTCTTTAAATGGTAAGTTTCACTTTCAAAATGCTAAATGTCATTCATTTTGGAAGATGTCTATTGTGATGGGTGAGCTGTACCTAGTCTCTCTCTCTTTTTTTTTTTTTTTTTTTTTAAATTGGCTGTATCTGTTTTTCCAAACTCATTTGGGGTTGTGTACTATAGTTACTTCCGGAAGTCTCATACAAAGCTTCACTTGTAGAATCTGTTGATGGGGTTCCTGCAGAGATACTCAGTTTTTGCATATACTGGAATACGTATGACTATGCCATTTCCATAATTCTTTGTTTTATGTGAAAATTCACTTTGACAAACATATTGAATATACCTGCATAACCGTAGTTCAGTGCTGAATGATCTGAGGAGCTCAGAGTTGTTTGTAGTGTGATTCTTCTTTTTAAGGAGTTTTCTCCTATTCTTCTGTAATGGTGACTTTGGAACAGCACCGACCAATAGATTTTTCTACAGTGAGGGAGACATTCTGTATCCCAACTGTTCAGTATGGTAGCCACTAGTCACATGTGCTGCTGAGTACTTCAAATATGGCTAGGGCACCTAAGGAATAAATCTTTAAATTTAATCATATTTAAGTTAAATTTAAATAGCTACATGAGGATATTGGTTACCAGATTGGATATCACAGTTGCAGAAGATCAGACACGGAATGGAGCATTGTGTTCTGCTGTCAGCTGCAGACAGAGAACTTTGTTGTTGCTGTTGTTGCATTCCCTCTGAATGCCATAGCATTTTCTAGGGCCCTGGAGTATTGTGGACGTGTTTTGTTCTTTGGCATGTTTTGACTTGTAGTCATACTGATTACTGTTGGTTTGTTTTTTTCATTGGATATGAAAGCACATTAAGTTCTGTGGTATTCTTCTATGGGATCCAGAGCAGTTCTTATATTGGCCAGCAGTTCCTAAATGTTTGATATATTAGAAGAAAGTTGGCCAATTTTACCATCTTTCAAGGTCCAGTTGAATACCCAGTTTCAATGACATTTTCTTTATCTCAAGGTTTGTATCTTTTGAGCTTCTGGTCCTTCTCCACTGATTCAGTCACATCTCCTGTCTTTCTACCTGTTTGTCTAGCCTCATCTCTTTTCATGCCTCCCAAATATGCACTGCATTCCAGTCCTGCCGAACTCACCACCGTTCTTTGGCTTTGTCACACCTTTGGCATGATTTAGAGTTTTCTCTCTGCCTCTCCTGCCCTTCTTGCTTTATGCTCTGGTCATCTTTCTTATCCCTTGATCCCCTGAAGTATCCCTTTATTTGTAAAGTTTTCCTTGGGTCCTCTAACTATTCCTCCTCCTTTATCTCCCACATACTCTCACATCATTAGTATTGTGTGGTAACTGGAAGTATGTTTTTAGTCTTTGTACTCTCTTCTTTCTATAGGGTGGCTGTCACATAGTGAATGCCTAAGAAGTGTTTGATAAAGCTCAGTTGGAAACTCACTGCATAAATATTAGTCTGTAGTAAAAATTAATTAGAAAGTAGATTTTAGCTTAAAGATAAAAGGGATTTCCCATTTAATTCATTTATATATGCTATGGTGGCTATTGTGATCCTGTTATATTTTGGCCAGTGTAAGGAGTGTTTCATTTCTCTGTTCAGCCTAGAATTGCAAAGTGTTTCTGTTGAGTTCAGCTCCATAAGCTTATTCTGAATCCCCATCCTTCTTTATAAAATTCATGAAAAGCCTTTGTGACTTTTGGTTTCCTATTTTCTCCTTCTACAATGAATTAGAATGTGTCAACATGGCCCTTTAGTGGCTTCTTTGGAATAGGACATGCTGTGTCACTGTTAAGTGGACACGTATTCATCCATTAGTCTAGTAAATGAAGGAGACCACCAGCTGTCTTTTACATGTTCTATTTAGCAAGGAAAAGGGATTCTTCCAAAATGAATCTTTTTTTTCCTCCTTCCCCCTTTTTTTGTAGCTCCTTAAAAGCTTTCTTGTCTTTGTCCTTTTTCAGCAAGTTCATTCAAGAAATCTAGATCTCATGAAGAGCAAATCCATACCCTCAGTGAACACATTATGGCTTTGATTCATGAAGCACATTTCAGAATATTATAGCTACTATTATTAGATTAAAATACAGTGCTTAGCTGTAAGATGCTGTGTGTTACACATTAACAGTAGATATAATAACCACATTAAATTATAACTCACAAATGAGAGCTGACTATATGTGTAATCTGCTTAATGTTCAAGACTTTCATTACTCAGTTTGAAAATAATAATTTTTATTTTTATATCCAAGCAAAGTAAAGATTTAATTGCTTCACAGTAGTAGCATTTGCATTAGTTCAAGAGGAGCCTATAAGTTTGAAGATACCGGCTGTTGTCCCTGTGAACAAGATACTACTTTATAAATAGAACGGAATGCTTATTTTGTGAATAATTACCAAAATTACAGTTTTCCAGTTTCTTATTAATGTTGGTTATTATGTTTTTTTTTTTTTTTAGATGTAGCTGTATTCTACCATTTAGAGTGTATTAACATTTGTTTAGCTAGTATTGGTTATATCATTTAGCCAATGGTATTTTCCCCCAGATAAATCTAATTAGCTTTGGAAATGGATTATATATAAGGTTCCCATTAAAAAATCATTTTCACTGTGGGAAAACTTGTGAACATTTTAAGTGGCTATAGATTTATACAACTGGACTAATTAATGTTTAGAACTGGGCCATGGGCTAAGCATAGAGTGATTTTGAATTTATAGAAGGATTGTTTAGAAATATCTAGAAGTGAGCAAAATGGCAGTTGTCTTTCAGTATCAGAGACAACCATCTATTTTTCAACTCATCAGTTGGTGGACATTTAGGTTGTTCCTACTTTTTTGTTATCATGAATAATGTTGCTTTGAATATCGGTGCACAAGTCTCTCTATAGAAATGTGTTTTGATTTCTCTTGTAGGTGTGTAGGAGTAGAACTGCTGCATTGCATGTATATATGTGTTTAACATTTAAAGAAGCTGCCAAATTGTTTCCCAAAGTGGCTACACCATTTTCCTTTCCCACCAGGAGGAGGTTTTTAGATTCCTGTGTCTCCACATTCTCATGAACACTTGGTTGTTACCTGGCTTTTTGACGAAAGCCATTCTTAGAGATGTGTGTGATATATCATTATCATCCCAGTGTGCATTTTTCAAATAACTAATGATACTGAACATCTTTTTTATGTGCTGCTGCTTACTGAGCTGTAAAAGTTTTGTTGTTGTGTTTTTGTTTTTTTAAATTCTGGCTACAAGTCTTTTTTTAAGTATATGATTTGAAAATATTTTTCTCTCTGTGTGTGACTTGACTTTTTTTATTTCTTAATGGTAGTTTTTGAAGTGCAAAACCTTTTAATGTTGCTGAATTCCAGCTTATCAATATTCTTCTGTTGCTTCTGCTTTTGGTGTTGTAGCTAAGATATTGGTGCCTAAATCAAGGTTATGGAAATTTATTCCTATGCTTTTTTCTAAGAGTTTTATAGTTTTAGCTCTTATATTTATTGAGAAGTAAGTAAAAAGAGGCTACTTTGTGTGTGAAATAACTATAGGCTTGAGGAATATCCACATACAAAAGATGAATTTAGAATTTCATACCATACACAAAATTTAGTTCAATGGGATGATACTAGTTTTGCTTTCTTTTATATTTTATGATAGCTTATTCTTTCTTGAAGGATTTTAAATCTTATATTTGATATGCACAAAGACAAATTAATACTTTGAAGTTTTATTTTCTTATTTTTTAAAAGATTTTATTTATTTATTCACGAGAGATGCAGAGAGAGAGAGAGAGAGAGAGAGAGAGATTGAGAGGCAGAGACACAGGCAGAGGGAGAAGCAGGCTCCATGCAGGGAGCCCGATGTGGGACTCAATCCTGGGACTCCAGGATCATGCCCCAGGCCGAAAGCAGGCGCTAAACTGCTGAGCCACCTAGGGATCCCTATTTTGAAGTTTTAAAAGAAACAATTTCATTTGGAATGGATTTTTATTAATTACCACTTTACTGTCTCTTTTCTCTAGGTGTTTTAGAATTTTGTTTTCAAGCTCATTGTTGTGCCATCCTGTTCCGTTTATGTATGAACTCCTTGGACCCTGTCTGAGGATTCTGTAGTTTTATGGTTTTCCTCAGTCTGAACCCTTGGTGTGTCTGTCTAGAACCATGTCCTATAACACCTTTTGACACAAGATTCACTACCCTTTGTAGTGTTGAGGATCTGAAAAATACAGGCATGGAGCCATTGAGGGGTGTGGGCTGTGTCTTAGTTCTCTGTCTCTCTAGACCTGCAGTTTTATATAAATACATAGTCCCAGGCATAGTCCCATACATAGAACCCAGTAGTTCTGGGTCTGAGCTTCTTATAGGGCATCGTTTTGATTCACAATTCTCTAGATAGGAGCAACTGGCAGCCATTGCCAGCATCAGAATTCTGAGCCCCCAAATGTTGAATTTCATTGAACTTGAGTGCCTTTCTACTCTTTTCATCAATTACCCTCAGTATTTTGGAACAGAATGAGCACACTGAAACATGGTTTCATTGCTCCATCTTAACCGGAATTCATAATGGGTTCTTTTTAGTTACAAAAATAATACAGGCTTTTATTTTAGCAATCCATTTAGAATTTTTTTTTAAGATTTTATTTATTTATTCATAGAGACACAGAGAGAGAGAGGCAGAGACACAGGCAGAGGGAGAAGCAGGCTCCATGCAGAGAGTCCGACGTGGGACTCGATCCAGGGTCTCCAGGATCACGCCCTGGGCTGCAGGTGGCGCTAAACCACTGCGCCACCGGGGTTGCCCTTAGCAATCCATTTAAAAGGAGACATGGTTCAGATAATTGGTATTATTTGGCATATTTTATTGCTGAAAGTGAAAAAGTGAAACATCTGTGATAAAATATTAACATTTGTTAACTTTTGATAAGTATGTGAAAATTTGTGGTAACTTTGATTTTTCTACTTTTTAAAAAGATGAAATAATTTAATCATCCGTACATTAATATGATAAGTCCTCTTTCTTCTCTTGGTTCTTTCTACCTATACCATGAATCCTATTGCTTAGAGATAAACACTTTTAAGTTTACACACACACACACACACACACACACACACACACATATATATATATCTCCCAGACTTTTTTTTTTGACTATAAACACGTTTTCTGTGCATCTCTTATCTGTCTCTTGGAGAATTATTATTTTATTTTTTGGACTAAAATGGAATAATATTGCATAAATTTGAGGCTTTTTTCATATAATGTTATATGTCATGGATACTTGTCTCATATACAAACCACTTATATGAAGGTAAGTTTGTGGTCTTTTGATGTATATACAGTGATTTATTTATCTTTTTCTTTGTTTTTGAACATTTAGATTGTGTTCGATTTTCCTCTATTTTAGACTGAGCTGCACTAACCATTTTATGTACGTATTTTGCATAGTTAAACTAGCATTGCTCTGGGATAAAGTGGTAGAAACGGGCTCCTGAGTTAGAGAATTTCCTATTTTCCTGTGATGTATCCTCCATAAGTTTGTGTAATTGCTGATTCTGCTTCTTTAATGTTCTGCTGCCTGGTCAGTGTTTTCTATGGGAAACTGGGTTTATGATAATCAGTGACATCCATGAACTAGGTAGTAACACAGTGACAACACCATTCTAATACACATTTCAGTCAGTATGTAGTGTTTCCTCCTGAAAGCTGACCAAAGGAGGATGCAGTCCACCTGCTTACTGGCATGCTTGTAGGATAATGTGTTTGCCTAGACCATAGTTTGATGGTCAGGACTATGAATCTTATCATTATGATTGGCTTGGAGAATCTGTATCACGAATTTCCATTTTTCACAAAGGCTTAGATTAGCTGCCTCCTTTCACACCTCCATTGGTATTCCAGGTTTGGTTTTTTCATTCATTCCACCCTTTCTTCATAGGGCTCATGGATTTCTAATTGTTTGTTTTCATTAAGTTTCTTTTAGTAACAAAGATTTTTTTTTTTTACTTTTAATCTAGTCTTGCTGCTTAAATCCACTTGAAAAGATAACTTTTCAAAAATAAAATATTTTAGTTTCAGTGAAATTTGGGGAATTTGACAGTTTCCTTTCCTTTTAAGGAGGCCTTGTGATATGACCACTCACCCCTGGAGGAGCTCACACCTACTGTTCTTAGGGACTAATACTCTCCTTTGTGTTCACTTAGCAGTGGTCACATCTTTTTCTCCTGTTACCTTTTATCTACTCATCAGGAGTCTTTTTCTCCTTTCTGTTTAATCACAACAGCTTGTGTTTGGATCTCCAGTGACTTCTTATTGCTAAATTCATGGGTCAAATCTGTCTTTATCTTATTTGACCTACCAGTGACATTGGATATATACTTGTTTCAGGGACAGCCTATTTGTCTTCTTTGTACTTTATTGGCCACTTATTCTCCTCATGTTTGTTGGTCCTTCCTCATTTTCCCAGATAAATGGTAGATACCCCAGGTCTCAGTCTTTATTTTTATTTTATGTATGTATTTATTTATTTATTTTGGTCTCAGTCTTTAAATCTCTTCTCTATCTACACTCATTCCTAAATGATTACATCTATTATCATGACTTTAAGTATCAAGTTTGTGCAGATGATTCCCTGTTTATACCATGAGCCCTCATTTTCTGAGTTCCAGGCTTATATGTATGGCTGCCAAACTAACATCTGTACTTAGCTTTCTTACAGACATCAGGCTCAAAGTGTTAAAAGTGAACCGCTGATTTTAACATCCCACCCTCCACCCGGGCAAATAGTGCTGTTCCTTCTGTGCTATATCCTATGTCAGAAAATGGCAGCTCCATATTTCTAGTTGTTTAGGACATAAACCTTGTTGCCATCCTCAGTTCTTCTCTTTGTCCTACATAACACATACGATCTGTCAAGAAACCCTCTTGGCTTCACTTTCCTAGTAGACTTGGAAGTGGACCATATTTTCTTATTACCACTGCTACCACCCTGGTCTGATTATCACTGTGTCTCCCCTAGAGTTTTATGGTGGTTATTCTGTTTGTCTGCCTGCTTGAGCTCTTTTCCTTGCTGTTGTCTGTGCTCAACAAGGCAGCCAGAGCGATTCTTTAAAAATACTCATGCCACGTCCCTCAGAGTACAAATTAAGTGGTTAGGATCTCCTACAATGACACCCATGATCTGTTTCCCTACCTCCTGTTTTGACTTGATTTCTTGTCTCCTCTCCTACCCCAAATTTGGCTTTGCTCAGCACACTTTAGCCATATTGACCTTCTTGCCATTCTTTAAACATTCCCATCAAGTTCTCCCTCTGGGTCCTTGTACTTTGTTCTACCTGCAGTGTTCTCCCACATACCCAGATGACTTGGCCTCGCTTCTTCCAGGTCTCTGCTCAGATGTCTCCTCAGTGAGAGCTTCCCTGGTTTCTACATACACAATTATACGCTACTTTATTTTTCTTCCTAGCTCTTATCCTATCATTTATCAGATATACTTCTCTGATATGTTTATATTAATTTTTTACTTACGTCCTCTTGGAATGGTAGGGGGAGATCTTTGTGGCAGGAACAATGTTTTGTTCATGCTATTTTCAGTATCTAGAACATTGTCTGTCCTTGTTATACTTAATATAAAAATATCTGTTGAATATGTGAATAAAATAAGTGAGGAAGGTTAAGCTGTGGATATGATGGGTGGAGATAGATTCTGTTATTATAAGGGGGGGGAATATTTGAATGGGATCCAATTGGATAAGTTCTCAGTTCATTGGTAAAATAAGACAAATTTTCTATTTGCCTTTCTTTCCTAATGTATTATGAGTTCTTTGAGAGCAGGGATAACATCGTAATCATCATGGTAACCCTGTTGCCTAACACTGGGTCTTAAACATAGTAGGCATGCCAGAAGTATGTGTTCAGTAAATTTATTTTGTGGATGTATTAAGAACACCAAATCATTTATCAAAAGTGATTTAAAAATTGGGCCTGGTAAAAGAAAATTAAAATAATACTTCATCTACTTCTATTTCTCCTAACTGCAGGCCTCTTAATCTTGGCCCAAGAATGCTAAGAGATTCAGGAAGGGTTTGATTCCCAAAGCCCCTGAAATCATGTGTCATATTTGGTGTATGTGTGTGTGTCAGTCTGTGACTTTGTGTGTTTATCTTTGTCTACATACATGTGCAGTTTTTTTTCTGGAGAAAGGACTTAAAGCTTTCATCAGAATTGTATCGTGGTTCATGACTTGCAGAGGTAAAAACATCTAAATTATAACTCAGTCTGTTATTTAGCAGATGAACCGAAACAGAGTCTGACTTTATAGTGAGTGATTTATTCCATGGGGTATTTTTCTACTGCTTCTTCTGACAGATACTTCTAAAAGTAGCATCACCAGTAATAAAGATTGTATTCTTATCATTTTGAGGTCAGGGTGAAATTTACTATAAGTGTTAGGTGCAGGGAAGAACTTTGGATCATCTAAAGATCTGTGGGAGGAGAAGGGATAGTGGATGAGTTCAGTTCGAGTGCTCTTTGTAATCCTTACATAGTTTGTGTATATCGCCAGCTCATTTTATGGTAGGCATCCTGATTTCTCATAAGTTAACCCTTTTGTTACCAGACACCAGAGAATGCAACTCCAAAATAGATTATTCTTTATAGTAATTGATCAACAGGAATCATTTCATTTCTGTAAGCCAAGCTTGACATGTGGAGCTATTCTTGTTCTCATGAACCTGATGGTAATGGTGTTTGTTGCAGAATTTGAAAAATACTATCAATGCTTAATCAGTTAACCTTTGAGCTATGTAACACAGTTGACATTAATGAGATTTCATGTTAAATTTTATGCTGGGAGTTGTTGATTTGGTTTGGGGGATTAATCTATTTCTGCTGTTACACATTCTAAATTAATTAGCAATGTGCAACTATGAATATAAAGAGTGCCAGTAGTAATCATTTGAGGAGTAAATTTTGCCTAACCTCTTTTATCTTCCCCATTACATGTAGTTGAAGGAAAACTATTTCCTCATTAATTACTCTTAGTTACAGTAGAATCTTGATAGACTCTACAAGTTTGATGCTTCTTCTGTGGTCCAAATGAACTTTTTATTTTACTTTTGTAATCCTCATTGGGGGGACTCTCTTACAATCCTTTTATCTTACACATTTCTGAACATGCGAATTTCATTTATCTTCTGAAACAAACTTTTAAGTTTCATGTATTTTGAATTTCCTACCTTGAGTTAGCCTATCCATGTGAACTAGAAGTAACGTTTAGGTTCATTTTATGAAATGGAATAATTGTTTTATCACCTGTATTTTTTTTATATCTTTCAGTTGACTTGGTTTTCCTCTGAGTGAAGTGGCATTGTGTTTAAGAGCCATATTTCTTACCTTGTTTATATTTTTCATTCTATATTTGGATTCGTTGATGACATTCAAATTGTTCAATATACCCTCTCAAGGAGATTCTTTTTTTTTTTTTTTTTAAAGATTTTATTTATTCATGAGAGGCGGAGAGAGAGAGAGAGAGAGAGAGAGAGAGAGAGAGGCAGAGACACAGGCAGAGGGAGAAGCAGGCTCCATGCAGGGAGCCCAACGTGGGACTTCATCCCAGGTCTCCAGGATCAGGCCCTGGGCTGAAGGCGGCGCTAAACCACTGAGCCACCCAGGCTGCCCTCTCAAGGAGATTCTAAAGATGAACAAGATTTGAAAATGTAGCATGAAATCTTATTTGAATAACAGTTAGCTACTATAGGCACAACATATTAGGCTTTAGAAAATGTATCCTCAAACAATTAAATAGGCAGTAAAACCAGACTTCTTATACATATCTAAGGATACAAACTACAGTTTAGGGATTTTCACCTACTTTGAGGATATAGTAATGAATGAACATAGTCCCTACCCTTCAAAAGCTACTGTCTAGTTGGGAAGACAAACAAAATATCTATCCGTATATTATGGTAAGTCCATTAGAAGGATGCATTTATGCTACAGATGCAAAGGAGAGGGGGTAGCAAATTGTTGTAACAGGATTTTACTTACATGTTAAGGAAAATATGGAAGAACTTCTTTGTGACCTTGGAGTAGGCAATGATTTTTTAAAAATATTTCATTTATTTGAGAGAGAGAGAGAGAGAGTGTGTGTGTGTGTGTGTGTGTGTGTGTGTGTGTGTGTGATTGTGAGAGAGGGAGGGAGGGAGCACGAACACAGTGAGGAGCAAAGGGAGAAACAGACTCCCTACTGAGCAGGGAACCTGAGGAGGGCCTTGATCCCAGGACTCTGGGATCCTGACCCAAGCCAAAGGCAGATGCTCAACCGACTGAGCTACCCACATGCCCCTGATTTCTTAAATATACAAAAAATACTAATCATAAAGTCAAAAAAACCTGATAAATTGTAGTAATTTAAAATTTAAGAACTATTAATCAAGACAGCATTAAAACAAAAAGATAATCTGCTAAGGAGCAGAAAATATTCACAATTTATACATTTAATAAGGGATGTGTATCCAGAATATATAAAGAATTAAAAGTGAATAAGGAAAACAGATAACCAACAGAAGAATGGCAAAACACTTGAACAGACACTTCACAAAAGCAGATGCTCAAATAGCCAACATATACATAAAACTTTTTGTTTTTTAAGATTTTATTTATTTATTCATGAGAGACACAGAGAGAGAGACAGAGTGAGACAGAGAGAGGCAGAGACACAGGCAGAGGGAGAAGCAGGCTCCATGCAGGGAGCCTGATGTGGGACTTGATCTGGGGTCTAGCAGGATCACACCCTAGGCTGAAGGCAGGCGCTAAACTGCTGAGCCACTCAGGGATCCCATATACATAAAAAATTATTCAACTTCATTAGTCACCGGAGAGATACAAATTAAAACCACAGAGAGATGCTGCTCACTGGTACTGCTAAAAGGAAAAAGACACATATGAAATGTGGCATGGGTGTGGAGTAACCAGAACTTTTATTGTAATTGGTTATTAGATAGAGTATCAGTTGGTGTGACCATTTTAGAAAATTTTTGGCACTATTTACTAAGTCCGAACAGATGCATACTCTATGTCTAAGTAATCCTTATTTCCAGAAATGCATACGTTCTCCAAAAGTTAATTATTAGCATGTTCAGGGCCACACTTTTGGTATTGGCGCCAAACTGCAGAGTATCCCAAGTGCTCATCACAGAAAAAAAGGTTAAGTTCTGTTTACACTGTATAATCCTATACCATTAACAGGATTGCACTGACAGTGAGTTGGACAGTTTTCAACAACTTGCAAGAATATGAATGAATTTATGTTGAATGATAGAGATTAGACTCAAAAGAGGATGTAATTCCATTCATATAAAGTATAAAAATAGGCAAAACAAATTTATGCTGCTGGAAGTCAGAATAGTGTTTATCTTGGCCATGTGAGTGGCTGGAAGTGACCATAAAAGCACCATCAGGGATGCTGGAAGTGGTCTGTTACTTAGTCTAAGTGCGAATTACAGAAGCGTGTTGAAATTTATCAACCTGTACACTCGCGTGTACACATTTTTTGATATATCTTATCCTTTAATGAAAAGGTTTTAAAGAAAGATCTCTAAGCTTGGATTAAAGACCCGAATGGAGAAAGTATACTGGTGGTATTGTGTTTGTTTCATGGAACTGTGGATAAGTACTATCTTTTTGCCCCCTAATTTTTTGTTTTTCAAATTATCTTTAATGAGATTTTAGTTTTACAGTACAGAAGAATAAATGACCTTAAATGCATGTGTGTGTCTGTGTGTATGTAATATGTCAAAACTCTATGAAGAAGAAGTGGACCACACATTTTGATGGCCAGACCTGGTCAAGAAGAAAGGAGACACCCGTAGGCCAATTGCCTGTGAGCAGCATATTTAGCTTACTTGATCTACAACTTACTTTTCTATCATATGGCATTCTCATACCTACTCTGCAATGTTAGTGTACAACTTAGTAGTGACCACAGGAAACACCTGCTCAGTACCTCTAACACATAGTATGCACTTAGTAAATATTTTTCTTATGTTTCTTATACATTATATACAGGACTTCTGCTAGACCCTTGAGGGTCTAGATCCTTGAGGAAAAAGATGTCTAGATCTTACTTCTCTCTGTGAACCAGGTCTCTGTTCATTCTTCCTCAGTACCTTGCGTTGTTCAGTTTTACCCCTGCTGCATCTAACCTTGCTCCGCTGACCATGAACAATTTGCCTATGTTCTTGACTGTCTTCTGTATGTCTTTCAGCTCTTCACTAAGACCCAGCCTGGTGACCGTGCTCTTAATTTCTTAGAAAGTTGAATTTCTCTGTGTATCTGACTTACCTCAACTCTTTTCACTTTTAGAAGGATTTAGAAATAAAAACATTTATACTTAATATATGCATTCAGGTAGACAAATACCCTATGGTAACCTCATATGTTCATGTCATTATGATCTTAATACAGTCCCTGATTATTTTAAACATGGACTAATGCACCAACGTCCTATCTGGATTCTTGTGCCTGGAATAATATTTTTAAAACACAAACCTGATTACGTTACTCCCTATCTGTCAGGATGGCAGGGAGGTTGCTTTGGCCTGGTCAGCTGGGCTCTAGTTCCCTCTCCTTCCTTCCATCAGTGTTCTGCTCTTTGTCCTTGTGTGCCAGTGCCCGCACCTTCTCTGACTAATAAGATTCCTCCGGTATTGCTTCATTTTGTGCTCTTGTTTTTGTATAAATCTGCCTGAAAGTATCTCTGCCATTGCTCCTCAGGAGGGCCTGCCTTCTTACCTGCTGGAATATTACCTCCTTTCTGAAGCCCTCTATGATTGTGCATCCAGGCAGAGGAGATATGACCTCTCTTCGTGTTCCTGAAATGCTTTATGTGCACTTCTGCTTCAGAAGTTGATGTTATTCTGCAGTGATGTGTCTGCATCTCTGCCTCCCTCCCTAATTTCAGAGCAACTTGAGAGCACAGACTGTGTCTTGTTTTTATCACCTCATTGCTTGTATCCTGCATGATGCCTTATAAGAGTCACCCAGTAACTGCTGAGTAAGGCAAGGAATTCTCATTTGTTTCTGAGTGGTGGTTGTTGTTTTTGTTGTTTTAGTTGTAAATTTTAAGTAATTCAAAAATCTAGCCAACAAATTGAGATGCTTACTATATATTTTACCTATTTTTTAAATTGACACACACAAATATACATCTGTTTAAAAAGAGACAATATATACTTCAAATTCTGAGCTTTATTTCTGGCAAAGAACTATTTTTGGCAGTGTGTTATTCATAGACACACAGAGCTGTTTCCACTCTGTGCACAGTTATTAGGGGGACAAACTTAGAAACCGATTGAAGCCAAGTGTACATGATCTCCAGAGCTTTCATGAGCCCAGAGAGAAGTGCTTAGGCTGGACTCGGATCGGTTGCATGCACAATGACCAGCTGTCCGGTGGAAAAAGGCCCCACCCCATCAGTGCAGAATGGGAACTGGAGCTAATATTGCCATTGTACACCATCAGAAGTTCGTTGGGTGAGGTTGTAGCCTTATTAGAAAAGAGGGGCCTCTGGGGTGCAGAAGCTAGAATCAGCTTGTTTTTCTTCTGTTGACTTAAGTCAGACATGATGAACCAGCTGTCTACAGGACAAAGGTGGAGAATAAATCAGCCGTCACTGCCATCTCCTCACACAGTGAAGAAATTAAGGAAAGAAAAGAATTCTAGTAATGCTACCATTAAAATTATTGGTGTTTTTTTGTGTGTTTTCCTTTTCAGTTGTATGCCCAGTATACATATGCAGCGCTTTGAGCCATCCTGGCACCTAACAAGCTTTTATTGATTACTCTGGAAGGGAGAATTACATTTTTTCCTACATAGAACTTTCTACCTTGTCCTTTCAGAAGTGTTGGATAATGAGTGAAACCCCAAACAGTTATTTTTACCATGGTTGCCCTTATGAGTATACAAGCAACTTACCATGATTTTTTTTCCTTACTAACATCCATATTTTATGTTGTTTTCATAATCAAATTACAGTGATTACACTAAGTTAATAGTTTATACTGTTGCTAGTGTCCAAAAAGCCCACAGGAAAACACAATTTTTAAAGACTTTTAATTGAGATATATTTGACATAAAATATCGTGTTAGCTTAAGATATACAGCTTATTAATTTGATACTTTTTGTTTTTTAAGCAGGCTCCATGCCCAGTCTGGAGCCCAACACAGAGCTTGAACTCAGGATCCTGAGATCAAGACCTGAACTGAGATCAAGGATGGGATCCTCAACCTGCTGAGCCACCCAGGGGCCCTGATTTGATACATTTATGTTGCAATATGGTTGCCATTGTAGCTTAGCTGACACCACTACTATGTCACATAATTATAATTTCTTCTAGTGTTGGGACACAATTTGTGTGTGTGTGTGTGTGTGTGTGTCTGTTAAAAGCACAGTTTAAAAAATCTTATGAGAAACCTTAACAAACTGGGCAAATTTTAAGTACTGGATAGTATAGCTTAAATTCGTTTCCTTTTGCAAGTAAGAATAAAGGTCACAGTGGTTTTCTAGAAGTTAAGTATTCTAACGTGATGTTTTCTATTCATATTTCACAAATTGAGCCACTTAAAAACCGTGCAAATTGATTATAATTCCCTTGGGACAGAAATCTGGCAGACTTAGGTGGATCTCCACTTAGTCTCACATGGCCAAAATCATGATGCCAATAGGAATATAGGACTGAGGTCTCCGTTGCCTTGCTGGCTGTCACATGAGGGCTATTCTCAGCTTCTAGATGCCACTCACGTCCCTTGGCTTGTGGCCGCTTCCTCCGTCTTTAAAGCCAGCAACAATGAGTTGAATCCCCTTGTGCCTCAGGTCTCTCTTGCCTCTGCCCCATGGCAATGTCCCAAATAACCTCCCTCTAACCCAACTGGGAAAAGGTCTCTGCTTAAAGGCTTGTGTGACTAGGTCAGTCCCATTCCAGTAGTTTAGATAACCTTTTTACCTCCAGGTCTGTGTCCTTAATCATATCTGCAAAGTCTCTTTGCCATGGAAGCCAGTGTATTCCCAGCTTCCAGGGATTAGGACGTGGACATCTTTGGGGACCTGTAATTCTACTTACCATATAGGGCAACTGCCAGGTTGGTCTACACGCTCTATCCTAAGTCTACTACGTTCTATCCTAAGTATTTGTGATATGTGATGTCCTGGCAATTACTGAGTGATTACATGATTTATGTTTTTAATTACTTTTATGATGCATAAGTGAGTGATGTGATGTGGACCTAAATAGCTAAACTATTTAACTCTTCTTCTATCAGTATTAGGAAGGCTGTTGAAATAGGGGGACTAGGCCTTGACTTTGCTTTCATTTGAATGCGAAACTTACGAAGAAATGATTGGAAGTAGATAAACACTAAACCAAGGACTTTGTTTTTGTAGAACAAGTAGTGTTTTTCTTTGATCAAAAGCAGATGTGGTTGTTATCATTTCTATTTAAAATAATGTTAATATATTAGTATTTTTCTTCACATGGAATCTCTCAGATGAGTAAATCGCCAGAATTTTAGCTGATTGATTCAAGATTGGCAGGAGATTTCATGTTATAAACTTTTCAAATACTATCAATCACCCATTTATTTAGATGAAAAACAAAATACTTATTAACATTTATAGATGGGTCCTCCCAATCCTGTACCTATGTCTGGGTCACAGTAGCATTGTTCAGATGAATAATTTATTTCATAATTAACCTAAATAATAAATACTTTCAATTGTCTAAGAAATAAACATGAGTTTCTCATTGGTAGGGTATTAGAATGTAAAAAAGTAGAGAACCCATTATTTGCTTTATAAATGTTCTGAAGGGGATTATTCGACTAATGGACAATGATGATTTTTCTGTTACCAAATTTCTTTGTAAATGATCCAAGGAGGTACAGTATGCCAATAGTGCTCTGTTTCACATTTTTTGTTGTTGCTGGCAAAGATGGATTTTTAAATTTATCTTCATGTCTGATAAGTATAAGTAGTCTCATTATCACTCTCTGTTCTGACAGTGTGCATTTTTTGCTCTTGCCGTTTTCTGTTTTAACTAGGGTGAAGCCAGCGTTCCTGGCAGCAACTCCGACCTCTTCCACTGGAGCACTGCTGCCACCATGAAGGTCCTGTCGAGCACCACGACCACCACCAAGGCTGTGCTGCAGGCCGTCAGTGATGGGCAGTGGTGGAAGAAGTCCTTAGCTTACCTTCGACCACTTCATGTAAGCAATGCATGCCTCTTTCTTTTTAAAATCCCCTGGGTGGCTTGTGTCAGTGCACAAGCCCTGCTTCTCAGTTGTTTTCATGTTGTTACAGCTCTGTCCTCTCTAGATTATTAAAGTAATCTCTTAAGAAATCTAGGCCTCCCATCAGATGAGGGGAAAGAATAATTTATTTTATAGAATGTAACTTACTCCCATAAGGTGCTTGCAAATGACATTGGTACAGATTGAGGTGTGGTTTGATTTAATGTCAGAATTAAAGTTTAGTGGAATGAAAAGGAAATGATTCCATTAGTGCTTACTTGTTTTTGCAATATTTCTATGGGCCAGTAGTCAAGGAAAAGTGCTAGAAGTTGGTGGGGCTAAGGTTATTAGGGCTGCAATAACAATAATGCCACATACTGTGGGGCTTCAGCAACAAACATTTCTTCCTCATGGTTCTAGAGGCTGGGAAATCCAAGATCAAAGCTCTGGTGGGGCCTGCTTGCTGTGCTCTCACATTGTGGAAGGGGTGAGGGAGCTCTGTATTCTCTTGTGTAAGGGGGCTAGTCCCATCCATGAGGGCTCCATTCTCATGAGCTGATCATCTCCCGTAGGCCCCCAACTCTTTTATTTATTTATTTATTTATTTATTTATTATTTATTTATTTTTTTTACTTTGAATTGAGGTGTAGTTGACACGGAATGTAACAGTTTCAGGTGCACAGCATAGTGATTTAACACCTCTACACATTATGCTGTGCTCGCCATCTGTCATTAGATAACACCATTACAGTACCACTGTACATTCCCTGTGCCTTTCATCTCCTTGGCTTATGCATTCTGTAACCAGAAGCCTGTACCTTCCAATCTCCTTCACCCATTTTGCCAATCTCCCACCCCCCCCGCCACCGGCAGTCATTAGTTCTCTTATTTATGTGTCTGCTTATGCTTTTTTGTTTGTTTGCTCATTTGTTTTTTTAGATTCTGCATATAAGTGAAATCATATGGTATTTGTCTGTCTGACTTAGTTCGTTTAGCATAATACCCTCTAAGTCCATCCATGTCGTTGCAAATGACAAGATCTCATTCTTTTTTATGGCAGAGCAATGTTCCATTGTGTATGTACACCCAGAGGCCCCACCCCTTAATACCGTCATGTTGGCGCTTAGAATTTCAACATGTGCTGACACGTTGTGTTTCGGCGACAGGCAGACAGACGACAGGCAGACGTAAAAGAATTTCAACATGTGAATTTTAGCAAGATGACACAAACATGCAGTTTTTAATAGGTGCTCCGGGTAAAGAGAACAGTGTAACAGATTCTTTCACCCATTCTGGCAATAGAGGTCAGGACAAGCAGCAGATTGATTGGGTGTGCTCTCTGTGACAAGTGAACCTGTTACTCCCCTGCTCTCTTTCCTATGCTCTCACACTGCAGTCCTTGGTCTCACCAGAAAGCTTAGAGGAAAAAGAAACAAACTTGTTTATGAGTTCACCCCAGACACTCACTAGGTGTATCATTCATTTCATTCATGTTCCAAATACTCCTCAGGCATTTTTTGTGTGCCAAAGACCACGCTAGTGATTGGGAGCTAAATTGAGAAACCCTTTCATGTGCGAAGCCTGTATTTCAGTGGGGGAGACAAAGCTGCCAATAAATATTTGTGTGATAATGTAACAATAGATGGTAGTGAGGACTCTGAGGATAACTTCAGCAAGATAAGTGGAGAATGATTGATATTGGGGGAGTGAAGGTCTGATTTGGATAGGAAGGTAGGTTTCTTCTGAGTCACTCTGAGCAGAAACCTGACTGGACAAGTAGAAAGAGCATAGAGCCCTTTTTGAAGGAATGTGTTAGACATCTTTGTAGAACAGAAAGGAGGCCTGTGTAGTATGAACAAAGTGAGCAGTGGGAAGAATGATAGGAGGTGAGATCAAGGAGGTGGTGAAGATGCCAGGATCTAAAGCCTTGTTTAGACTGTAATGGGGACCACAGATTTTATTCTGAGTGGGATGGAAAGTTGTTGGAGAATGTAGGGTTCACTTTACATCAGATCATCTGAGTGCCATGTGGAGAGGAGCCGGCAGTGTGAGTCAGAGCAAGGGCAAAGAGATCTTTGGTCTAGCATTCCAGGTGAGAGGTGGTGGTGGGGTAGGCTTGGGCAGCCATGAAGGAAGTGGGAGATGTATTTTGTGGACCTGCAGATGGTCTTGGATGTGGGATATGCAGGAAAGAGGGGAACTGAGGATGATCTAGCCAAGATGGTTGGGTAAAGGTAGATACCACAGACAGAGATGGTGTGTGCTTGACTTCGGGGTACGTATATCCATACACCTCTTCTCATAGTAGGTATCACACTGGCTGTGATTGTGGTTACTTTTCTGTCTCATGGCTAGGACATTTTGAGGGTGTGTGCCTCTGATGAAGTGTGTAGCTCTGTGCCTGATACATGATCGTATTTGTTAAGTGTCAGTTGTTGTTCTTATCCTCATTTGCAGCAGTGCCTTCACAGTTTCCCGAGGCTGTGGTTGGCATCAAGTGAGTACTCTGTAAATGGAGAGGAATGGGTGACTGTTTTACTTGGCTACTCCAGTGAGGAGCTTTACAATCTGAAGAAGATAAACCCAAAGACAATTAACTACTAGGGTTGGACCCCTAGTAGGGGTGCTTTTGAACAAGCACTTACCAGGGAGGACTGTCACTGACAGGTCTAGAAGGCATTTGTACTGCTTGCAGTTGTGAGGTAGCAGTCATAGGGAAAGGGGTGCCCTTCCATCTGGCCTTCAGCTGGCAGGGTTTCAGCAGGTGAGGTCCCAGGTGGGCCTGGAATCACAGGGTGGGGTCTGCCAAGGCAGTCAGCACAGACAGGCCTCTTGTAGTGGAAGAAAGGCATAGAAGCTGGTAGGACGGGAGAAGGAAATCTTGTTTGGAGTGGAAAATTAGCCTTTAATGTGAAGTGATGTTGAAGAACTTTAAATATTCTCTTATATACTTTAGACTTGATAGTGTGGCATGTTAGTATGGTTCAGAGCTACTACAGGTTTGTTGAGCAGGGGAGCAATGTGTATGAAATGAGGTTTTAGGAAGGTTATTCTGACTGTAGTAGAGAAGTTGCCATGTGTTTCACACTGATTGCTTCTTTGTTTTTGATGCATTGATGTCAGAGTGACCAGGAAAATCAAAAGGCACTGCAGGCTGAACTTGAAGTGCTGCTCTTAGAATGTAGGTGCTGTTCCTAATGCTTTTGCTGGGTGTCCATGTCACGCTGACAACACTCTATGTAGTTGCCATGCTGCATGTCGATCATCTTCTTCGGAGATAACCCCTCCGTCTCCCTCCCTATCTGCCTCTAGTGCTCTTTCTTCTTATCTACTCTTCTTCACTTTGTTCTATTTAGGGGCAAGAATTTGGTGGTGTTTATCAGATTGGAACCACAGCCAATGAAAGTCTAGAAAAACAAGGCTGTCATCCTTTTTATGAATCTGTCCTCTCTGATCCCTTCGTCACAGAGGTAAGGACAGCATGCCTGAGAACATAGATGCAACTGTCATGCTGTTGTGGGCATTTTAGTATAAATAGAAGTTAAAATGTTCCTGGAAATGTACATCTTTGGCCTCATTCTTACTCATGTTATTCATTGGTTTTATGTGACTTTTAAAAAAATATGTATTTTTAAAAAGATTTATTTTATTTATTTGAGAGAGAGAGAGAGAGAGAGAGGAGGAGTGAGTATGAGCAGGGGCAGGGACAGAGGGAGAGAGAGAATCTCAAACAGACTCCCCTCCTGACCTGGGAGCCTGACACAGGGCTCAGTCTCACAACCCTGAGATGCTGACCTGAGCTGACATCAAGAGTCGGACACCCAACTGAGCCACCCAGGCAACTTGGTTTTATGTGACTTGTATATGTCATAACATATTATGAGATTAAAATCTGTTTCAAACTTATAGCATGCTTTAGTAAGTGAGAAGTTCTAATTCAAATCATCAAAAGATATAAAATCCTATAATTCTGTTCTAAGAATATCTTCAGAGAAAAAGGTACCTACTAAATGGTATAACTGCGTTGGTCTAGTCTGCAGGGACCTATGACCCCCACCAGCACGTTCCAGTGGAAAGCTTTGCAGAGGTATTACTAAGAACTGGAAAACTGGCTGAGACGAAAACAGAAGGGGAAGAGGTATTTCCAACAACAGAAGGTATGAAAGAAGGTTCTAGTTCCCTGACAGTGTGTGACTCTACTATTAGGGGAACCATAAGTGAAAAACTATGAGTGAATAGGAGTGGAGAAAAACGATAATAAATTGTTGTAATTCTGAATAGCTAAACTTGACACCATCGTGTATTTATTTAAAACATTTATTTGAGTACCTTCTGTTTTCTGGATACTTACTAATATTGAGGATTTAAAGAGCTAAGTGTGATATAATTGAAGTGATTCTTAAACAGGTATTTCTGACTTTGTGTTAGTTAAGAACTCTTAAGTATTTGCTATATTTCTCTTGTTAAGAATTTTCTGCATGGCTGCATATCTTGCCATGTAGAATTTTTTGTGAAAGAATTAAATGTATATAAGTTCTCCAAAGACACCTTTCCATTTGTATATTTTTTCCTCTATACTGTCCTTACTTCTTTTTAAGATTTAGGATCGTTTCTTTGGCTATTTTTTTTTTCCAGTTCCCTCCCTCTTCTCTGCCATCTTTAGTGAATACCTCATGATATAAAGGCTGCTGGAACTCCACCTATCTTTCTATATTCCAGATATCAGTAAAGAGAAAAGAAGAAGGAGGGCAAAACAGTCTCCTTGGTAGTCCTCTCCACTCCTTCCATTCAGATATTTCTGGCTGTCTCTCACTGCCAGTATACATGGATGATGCAGTCTTAACTGAGCACGTTACTGGATGAAATGAAATTTTGGGAAAATGTATATGGGGAATAGAATTGCCATTTTCCTAGAAACCTCATTCTGTCACTCATTTTTGGATAATCCTGCTTTCAATCAGTATTTGTATGTAGTTGGGAAGAGGGGAAGCAAATACCAGTTTTCTATCCACTGTGTGGGGTCTCTTGAATAGTAGCAGCTTTTTACTAAGTATACCATTTTTCTTCGGTTCTGAGATGCATGTTTTTTTTAACCTCTTATTTCTGAAATCAGGGTACCTCACATTTGATGAGTATACTTGTTTTTCTTTATTTTTTTCCTCCTCTATCAAGCTATTATTAAATTCATGGCACATCTTGCAAATAATGCTAAAAGTACATGAAGAGTATAGTTGCATTGCTATTTATCCTTTTAATTATTCTTTATTACTTCTTGCTTTTCTTTTTTTACTTGTCTTTTTTCAATTCCATAGACATTTATTTGTAGCCAGCATTTACGTTTCTACCCTAAGAGAAGCCCAATATCAAATGCTATTAGTACAGTGTCTTACTTAATAACAGACCTCCTGATATTTACCATCAGTCCTATTTTAGAGATAAAGAACCATGTTTCAGGGACATGAAATTGTGGTTTTTGTTGTTGTCTTACTTACAAAGCCAGTGGTTGGTTGAACTTAATTCAGATTCACCTTTGTCTGATCATTGTAGAGGGTAGTATTTTCCACATTTTAGCAGTCTCTGCAAGGCAATGTACTAGACCCTGAATCAAAAAAAGGAGACATAATAGCAAACAAAAACATGCCAGTGTTATTGTTTAGTTTGGTATTTTCTATTCAACACTGGTCACTCTGTTGAAGATAGCATTTTTGCAAGGTGGAGTTTGCGATGAGGGAGAAAAATTGTCCTGAACAGTAAAAACTCCTCAAAATGGAACTATGGTTCATTTCCCTTTCCTTTGACCACACATGACATTTTCATACTCATAGTAAAGTTCTGCAAGTATAACAGAAAAATAGGAGGTGTCCTCTGTTTCACCTATTTGTTCCTCAAGCCTCCTTCTGGATAAATTATTTTTAATTATATGCTTATAGATCAAACTGTGATTGATTATTGAGATGGTTTGCATGGATAGAATCTAAGACCTTAAGAAAAATAGTGGGTTGGATGTGGAAATGTATCACCCATTGATCAGCATAATAATGGACTAAAATCATACCCAGGAAATTGGAAACATTGATTCACACAATATTTCTATTATTTAGCTTGCAGCATACATATGTGTGAGCATGAGCACCTCTTTTACAAAAGGCGTGCTCTTTTACAAAAGGCACCTCTTTCTCAAAAAGGTGTAAAATAATGACATCACGTTGTAAAGGTCTGAGAGATAGATGCCTTCTTGGAGCAGACTCTCACAAATTGATTTCTCAGTTGATGAAGGCTTCTGCTATTTTCCAGAACTGTTTTCTTGGAGAAAATGAAAGGCCCTTGTGAGGCACAGATTTCTGGGTTATTAGACCTTCCCTTTTCATAGGGTCTTTAGAGTACTTGATCATCTCTGCTACAGTTGGTAATTAAATGATAAGGCATCCAAATGATTGTGAAACATGAAGCAAATAGAGAGGTGTTTTTTAGGACTTGTGAGGAGTAGGGGAACCATACCTGATGATGAATCAGGGGAATCCCCATCCAGTTTCTTTTCTCACCATGTGTTCATTATTAACTGAAGGAATGATCCTTGAGCCACCTGTGTGCTTGGCACTACCCTTGTACTTGGACTATAAGTTAAAGAAGACATGGTCCTGTCTTCAGATGGCTTACAGTTGGGGTGAGGAGACAGACAAATCTGTGTATGTAACAGTACAACACAAGGGGTGCTAGGATTATAGACATGTGACACCAGAGTGGAAAGGGGGTTTGAAGAGGCCTCCCAGAGCTGGTGATACTTGACCTGGGTTTTGAAGGATGAACAGGGGCAGTGTTGGTAAAAAGAGGGAGGTATGTTGGGAGGGGGAGAAGGGGCATAAAGAGGGAATAAAATTCACAGAAGCAAAGATGGCAAACATCACAGTTTTCCAGGGACTTATAAGTTATTCTGATATCCAGAAGGAAGAGTATATGTAGGCAACCAACCAGTGAAGAAGCAAGGCAACACTAGGCTGGGCAGAGATGCAAGGCATCGTGTGCTAAGTTAAATGTTTTAAATGAACCTTCCACTGAAAGCTGTAGGGGTTTCAAGCAGAAGAGTATTATTTAGTTTTCCTTCCTCTTTATCTGTAAAATGGACACAACGGCTTGTAGGTTCCATCCCTAGGCTGTTGCTCACCAGTGGTGGTGATGGGCCCCTCTTGGGCACAGTTTCACAGACTGTCCCTGGCCTGCATTAATGTTCTGGGGGCCATCATGTGCTATAGCCTATCCAGTTACCATTTCCCCTTGTTTCCAAGGCCTCTGCTGTTTTCCATCCTTGTTTCACATTAGAACCTCTTAGGGAATTTGTAAGAAGCACTGAAGCCCGGGATCTACCATAGACCATGTATCTTAGAGCCTCTATTGTACAGCCCATGCATTAAATATTTTTTAGAGTTCCTAAAGCAATTCAGTCATTAAGCCATGGTTAAGACCCTTTGGAAGTTTCCCTTAACATTGCTACTATCTCCCCACCCATCATGTCTAATCTTCAAACTAACACACTTGCTTTCTGAGCCTCTCGCCTGGCAGTCTGGTCATATACCTTTTATGTCTGTGCCTGGTCTCTTCAAGCCTGAGGGTCAGACCCTGAGTGTCCTGTTTCTAACGTGGTTACAGGGCTGCTTGGGTATTCTATATGGTAGGTGCAGAGTCATTGTCTCCCCACAGTGACGAGAGGGAGCACAGTGCATGCATCACAGTTGCTGGGACAGGAATGGAGGCTGTGCTGTTGGTGAAGCTGAATCCAAGTCCTGGGGGCGTGTGCTTGTCTTAGCAGTGTCTGTGAGATTTTAGCGGGACTGCAGGTGTTTTCCTTCTGTCCTGCTCTTTCTTCGAATTGTCTTTTCTGACACTCAGATTTTTAATACTCTACCAAGGGACAGCATCCAAGTCCATTAAAGCATTAAAAACTTATTCTCAATATTGTTGAATTGAGTGGGGAAAAGATTTCAGGACACTTAATATATATATTAAAAATGAAATTTTTAAAAATAGAAGTGATTTTAATATTCCTTTAATTTTACATTTGGGGTTATAATTTATGATTATAATTTATGATGTACGTTAACTACTGTCACATTGGATATTTCTTGATAATGCTAATATATATGAAATAGATATCTTTGGCTAATTTATAATATCAATATTTGTCAGGAATTCAGCAGAATTGAAGAGTGATATAGGTTAAATGACCCAAATTAAAAATTGTAAAAATATGACTTCTGACTTTGGTTCAGAAGTAGGTCATAACACAAATTAAACTTCCCAACGTGATCTGACTTTTCAGAATTTTTTAATAACGTTGATGAAAAGGTTTTTATGGAGACTAGCTGAAGAAAATGGATCATTATTTATTTAGCTAAATGAATGATTTAATGGCTAATGATTTCCAAATCAATAACATGGGCAGCTTTCCTATGTGAATTTAATTCTGGAATTAAATTTATCATGGAGTGCTTTCCAGAGGCACTGAATTTGCACAGAATTAGTGCTTGGAGGCTTAGGCATAGATTTCATCTGATTTTGGCTGTATAACTTGTTAGAAAATGCATGATATTCAAGATTTTAGAACCAGCATTGCACATTAAATTCATTGATTCACACTGATAAATAAATGGAGAAACATCATTCTTTGGGGTTTGTTTCTCATATACCTTAATGTTAACATAAAATCACTGTGACTCCATCTGTAGAAAGTATGACATCTGGTGAATCCTAGTGAGACCCCTGGGATCGGTCTACTTCAGATTATCACTGATAATTTTGTCAAATGCTTCAATGGCTCATAGATTGAAAGACTAGGAAGCTTCCTGTCTGTCGGGCTTGATTTCCACTCTATAAGAACCCTTGAGTCTTAGTGCTGCCTAGAAGGTTTTGGTGTCTGGGGGCACAACTTCATGTAACCCTAATCACCCCCCATTGCCAAATCCATCACATTGGGGATTAGGGCTTCAACATAAATTTTGAGAGAGCACTAACATTTAGTTCATTAACAGTGCCTTGACAGATTAGCCACTTTTCCGAGTTTAGGTGATTGACATTAGCTATCCAAACCTGTGTAAAAAAGCAAGATAAGACTATCTTCTTTGTGGGGTTTTTGTAACACTTAGAGCTAATACTTGCAAAACATCTTTCTCATGTCTGGCTTGCCAGAGCAGATAGTTTAAAAATTATAGGTATTTTTGTTTTGCAGTACTTAATATTGTTCTTTGTAGTAATTAATACTGTTCTGTAAAGCAATGGCATGAGTAGTAGACAGAGAATTTGCACATAAGTCATTTGAGGGTCAGACTAATTTGATTGCTGTATAGCATAGGGATAGCATCAGTTAAAACCACAAATTAAGGTTGGCTCATATTTATAAAAATATTAAATACCATACAGAATTTAATTTTCATTCCTTAGGAAATAGGTAACCATTGGAGAGGTTTGTGTGTATATATGTATGTGCACATATTTATGTTTTAAGCTCTCAGACATGATTATACTAGGGCTTTGACTAAAATTAATTTTAGTCAAAAATTTGTAGGAAAGCGCTGTTTTAGAATGGATTGGAAGAAGGAAGACTGAGGCATCAAGTAGAGTTGGAAGGTTGTTGAAAGAGTCCAGTTTTAATTTTTTATTAATTAATTAATTAATTATTATTTATTTATTTATTTAGAGTCCAGTTTTTAAACTATAGTTTGTAGCAGTGAAAACAGTATCTTGTGGAAAACAGTTCTTTGGAAATGAGTGCTTGGGTGGCTGATGGCTGGGAGCAGAGAAGAGGGTGCAGTCCAAGAGAACTCTGTGATTTTATGTTTTGCTAATGGGGAGAACAGAGCACCATTGTCAGAAATAGGAACAATACTGGGTAAAGAATTAGTAATGTGGGGGATTATTTGAGTGGCAGCATCCCAGCAAGTCCTGTGAAATGGGTCAGGACTCTAGAGATAAAAGTTGGGGAAATACACTGAGATAGCAGCTGAGGTAAAGAACATAGCTAAGTTCTCTTGGGAAGAACTTGTGAAGTGGGGATTGGCAGTCATGAAGTCATCTAACCGAGTCCCCACATTGAGCATTTGAGGAGAGGAGGGTCTGCTGGTCATTTGAGGTGAGCTGCTGGGGAACCCTGGAACCCTGAAGTCAAGGAGGGACATGGCAGTGCCTTGTACTCCCATGAGCCCTGAGAGAAAGTGGGAAGGAGATGATTGTTGAATTTGTTAGAAAGAAGCTCTCACAGGAAGAACATTTTTTTCTCCAAGACTGATATGATTTCTTTCTGTGTTGGTGCAGAACCAATAGAAAAGAACTTCTTGTGATTTTTAACCCTCCTTTGTTGATTTGAGGAAAACAGCCATCTTCTTCCACAGAGAAGTTTTGAGGAATAACTAGTTCAAGTAAGTGCTGAGTGCTCAGTGAGAAGAAGCAGAGTAGCAAGGAGAGTGGTCGCAGAGGTGCAGCAGCCCATTGGGTGTGACCCTGTAAGTCTGCAGTTGTCTCCCTGTGCACTTTGTCTGCATGTCCCAATGTAGTTGCTAATTCATAAGTCATCATGACTTCTATAAAATGGAAGTCATCACCTCTCTTACCACCACGGCAGTTACTAATGGAAGAACCAATGATCTGTCATGGGGGTGGGAGGAGGGCATCAAAAAGTGTCCTAAATGGAGAAATGGAGAAAATGATTTGTTTCCTCAAGTCTATAGTTTATTTTATTTTTTTAGAAGATTTTATTTATTCATGAAACACACACACACACACACACACACACACACAGAGAGAGAGAGAGGCAGAGACACAGGCAGAGGGAGAAGCAGGCTCCATGCAGGGAGCCCGACGCGGGACTCGATCCCAGGATCAGGCCCTGGGTTGAAGGCGGCGCTAAACCGCTGAGCCACCTGGGCTGCCCCTCAAGTCTATAGTTTAAAGTGGAGAAACTTCCTAGGTGTTTTCTATCTGCTAAAGAGATGATATGTACTTTACATACTTTACTTCATTGAATCCCAGTTTACTTGTGAGGAAAATTAAGGCCCTGATCTAAAATCTGAAATGCTTTGAAAGCCAAAAGGACTTTTTGTAAGTTGGTTGGCATCAAAACCATGAACTAAGCTGACATGAGATTAAGTCGTTGCTTTATCTCATTTTGTGTGAGCATTCCAAAGTTTTACAGCATATATATTAATGTCTTTGATTATCAGGTGTTCTCAGGTCGGCTGAAGGTATCATATAATATCTGATATACTTAGAGTGTAACACCCTGAAAGTACAAAGCATTCTGAACTTCGGGACACCAACTTGTGCAGTGAATCAGTGCTGGGTCTCCGTTTTGATCCTACCATGTGCTGTGGATGGTTTCCTTCTCGCTGTATCATTCTGCCAGGTTGTGTAGTTTATAGATGCTGTTTTAGTTGTTCTAAAATGTATCTGGGGTGTTGGTCTTACTTGGGTATGGTAAGACCCCCAGAAGTGAAAGTGATGGCTACAAAGGAAGAAGCACAGACTCACACATCCCTAGAAACAGGAGGCAGGCAGGCCACACACAGAGCCCCATGGGGGGCACTTGGATCAGTCAGAGGCAAGAGCAGAGGACTGAGGAGAAAGCATGGGCAAAAGCCTTTATTGTGTTCTCCGTGGGAATGAATAGGGGAGGGATTGGTGGCAAACTTGAAGAAGTGTAAAATAGATGGTTTGAATCATTTTGTACGACTCTGGGCTTTAGAGTTGTCTCGGGTTGTCCAGTATCTCTTCCTGGGGTGATTAGGGCAGGAGAATGTAAAAGCCAGTGAGAGGAGGTGGTTCAGAGTATTGGCTCTGAATTGGTTGTTTGCAGGCATCTTATTTGCTGTCTTTAGGAATGTCCAGCTCTGGGAAGGGCCATCTTTCCAGGATCAAGACCTCCAAGATGTGGGATGCCTGGGTGGCTCAGTGGTTGAGCGTCTGGGCATGATCCTGGAGACCTGGGATCGAGTCCCGCGTCGGGCCCCCTGCGTGCAGCCTGCTTCTCCCTCTGCCTGTGTCTCTGTCTCTCTATCTCTCATGAATAAATAAAATCTTAAAAAAAAAAAAAAAAAAAAAAAAGACCTCCAAGATGTTAAAGCATCGTAGAGAAAGAAAAAGATAAACACATTTGTATGTATGAAATAAAATCTATGGATGTTATTCACTTGGAGCAAACATTTATATTTTGGGGTGATTGTTTTCACTGCTTGGTCAAAGTAACTGATGATTCTTTGGACTCTGTCTCAGAGTACTTTTTGTCATACTTTGAGTCCATGGAAATTAGCTATTTCTTTTCTCTTTCCTACTGTTTTAAGCTTTGTATTCAATTATATATGTTCAAGAAATGCTAGAGGTCATCTTGTCAATGAAATAATATAACTATTTTTAAAATAAATCTACTGGAGCTTAAGTATTCAGATGAAGCTCTTCTCCTTGAATGATATTTCCTGGGGACTGTGCTTTTATTTCCATTATGTCGTTACTGTTCTTTTTTTGTTGTTTTAGTGTGTTGTTGGGTTGTTTCTGTCTTAGAATTTCCTTCAGGATCTGTAGCACATTCATTGGAATATCTCCTGAATATTTATATCTCTTGAGGGTGCCTTGGTTTTGGGATACAGACAGATGCACATGAAATGGAGTAAAAGATAAAGTCCATGATACGATTTAAAAAACATAGATCTGACTGGAAGGGAGTCAGTAACAGAACTGATGCTCCCAAGGCCTCAGGTTGGCCCCAACCACAATCTGAGAGGGATGGTCCTTCAGTAGCTGGAGCAGAGCCACACACCTGAAATAAAGATTCCTGAGCTTTGAGAAGACAGGATTAATTTTGATGAGTGGGTTCAGATACACTAACTAGAAAACTGCCTTCTTTTGCATGAAGAAGGGAGATATCTGAAAACAAAATAGGGGTAGAAAAAAAAAACTAGGTGAGATTGCAGTTGTAGGTCACTTTATAAGAAACTATACGAGAAAGAAAATTAACAGAGAAGAATTATTAATATGTGAAACTATTGGACCTTTTTTTTCCTCCAAAATATGGATCCTGAGGGACTGTTAAGCAGGTGTCAAATGGTAGAATATATAAGACAGATAGAAGTCAAATGGCAGCCCTGGGGTCTTGTGCATCTGTGTTTGTATAGTGTACAATTTCTACACACTAAGTAAATCTTTCTGGTATCATCTCGGGTTCTGCAGATTTAACTTACGTGTTTCTGGTAATTTGCTTTTTTGTCTTCTGGTATCTGGAATACATAGCCAACCCTTCATCCTTCAGTTTTCATAATGTTCTAGAACGCACACACCAACATTATCTCTCTTCTTTCCTCTCATAATAATTTGGACATAATTTGATTTGGGCCCTTTGCATTGTATTTTTTATTTGTTTGGAAGCTTTCTCTTGTCCTAGTATATTTATCCTAGTATGTTTATCCAAAAGAGTGGAGACTGATTTTTTTTTAAGATTTTATTTATTTATTTATGAGAGAGAGAGAGAGGGGCAGAGACACAGGCAGAGGGAGAAGCAGACTCCATGCACAGTGGAGAAAGCTCAGTGTTTTCTTCTATGAGTCATCCACAGGAGATTTTGAGTTCTAAGTCAACTTTTGACACTTCACCCACTTGTAGGTGGTTCCTCACCCTACCACCGTTTCATTGCCCAGACTGTCAGCTAAGCCCAGATTATATAAATGACTTAAATTTTAGTTCAAGTAAGACACAATTAGGAAGGTAAATCTTCTGGAAAAAAATTATGTGGTGTATTTCCAAAGTCAAATATCATTTACTTTGGATTATTCGCATACTGTTCTCCTTCATTAGTGCAGATCATGAGTCTGTGTTTTTTAAAAATAAAGGATTTACGTTGTGATTACATATGACTACCTGGTATTTGTCACTAGGACCCTAAATGAATGGAATATTTCCTTATGAATACAGACTGTGTATAAACAGACTTTTTTGGCAGTGTGCTCTTTTATTAAAGCCATGACATCGATAGTTGTTGCTTATATAAAAAAAGTTTGTGGGAAAGTTGTTAATAGTTGGAATATTTTAAGATCTTATATAATCAAAGCAAGGGTTTTAGTGGAGTGCAATGAAGAGGGATGTTCCTAGAAGGAATAAAACCATATTCATTGTAGTAATCAAAAGATTTATCCTCAGTTTGCTCACACAGCTGTTTCGTTACCTTGCTCTTTAGTGTTCATATGCTCATTTTCCATATTAAGCTGTCATTGATATACTCAGTTTTATAGCATGGCCTGGGTCTTTGAAACCAAAAGATTAGCTGTAAGAAAGCATCCTCACTGATCCATTTGCACTTAGACTTTGTACCCGCATGAACAGAATTTTTTTTTAAGATTTTATTTATTTATTCATGAGCGACAGAGAGAGAGAGAGAGAGAGAGAGAGACAGAGACACAGGCAGAGAAAGAAGCAGGCTCCATGCAGGGAGCCCGACGCGGGACTCAATCCCGGGACTCTGTGATCACGCCCTGAGCCAAAGGGCTCAACTGCTCAATTGCTGAGCCATCCAGGCATCCCCATGAACAGAATTTTTAAAAACATAACAAATAGTACAATACTTCTGAATTAAGACAGGGTTACTATTTAATAACAATTTTTCCTATGATGTGTATTTGGATGGTACTAAGAGGCATTTGTAAAAGGTCTTAAAGAGTCCTCTGAAGCTAATTATCTGTGGTAATCATGCAAGATTAAAAACATGGCACTCAGTAACTACAAATGTCATATAGATCCTCAAGAATAATAATGCATTTTTTTCCCTCTGCCTTCA
The DNA here is from genome assembly GCF_003254725.2 of Canis lupus dingo. Lineage (NCBI taxonomy): Eukaryota > Metazoa > Chordata > Mammalia > Carnivora > Canidae > Canis > Canis lupus. The sequence goes on along the minus strand of NC_064259.1, from coordinate 11,213,850 downwards.
GTTCTCTTGCAGCTGGCAAGTGATGCTTTACCAAATGACATGACATTGGCTCTTGCTTATCTCCTTGCCTTACCACAGGTAAGTTTACCCTTACCAAGAGAGGATTTAATGAATAAAAAAACCTGTACTGGAGATTTTTCACCAGTAAGTTGTTTTTTATATATTTCACTTCCTTCTGATTATTCTTACATACTGGAAGGACTGTGGTTGTCAGTACTCAGAGAGCAGATTCTACAATTTTAACTGAAGTGTTAATTTCAAAATCTTCTTTTACATGCAGAGGGTCTGCCTTTACGGTATCTTCTGAATTTTAATGTAGTTCTATTAAGTTGAGCTTGAGTTGAACTTTGAACCAAAGTGGAAACTTTGAACCAAAACTCTACAGCGATTACTGAAATGTAATAGCTTATGATGATTTCCTTAATTTCCTTTCAGCTGAGTTCATTCTGTCATGTTCCTTTCTAGGTGTTGGATGCTAACAAGTGCTTTGAAAAGCAGGCCCACTCTGCATTATCTCTCCAGCTGGCAGCATATTACTACAGCCTCCAGATCTATGCCCGCTTGGCTCCATGTTTCAGGGACAAGTGCCATCCTCTTTACAGGGTGAGTTCTCATGGTTCCCACTTTATTAACGAGCAGAGTTAAAGCTTCTCTAAAATAGTTAAAACACGTGTTTACCTCTTTGGAGGGACTGATCTGCCTTGTATCCAGAATGCATTCCCCGTTGCTCACAGCCCTGGCCTTTCCTGTGTTGGACAGAGTTGCTTTTCCAGGCATCAGTAAGAGGAAGTTTCCAGTGTTTATGGTGAATGCCGATTCTCCCCACAACTTTGCTTTCATTTATATTATTTTACAGGGTTCTTAGGAAAAGGTTTAAAGTCGTAGAAGAGGGTAAGTGGAGAATTGGCTTTCTAATTCACTGCCCGAAAGGAAGATGGCTCCAATTTAGAACAGGAGGCAATCCAGTTTTTTGAGCAGTTGCTGTACTTTGATTTATTTGAAAGCCAGAAATATGAGAGTAGTAGCTGCACAGATAAACTATTGAAATGTGTCAGGCTTACTTGCCACCAGTCTCCAGACCACTTTTAGGTAACTTTATTGTTTATTTCTGAGCAAAAGCGCCTAAGTGTGGCCTTAAGTTACGTGTGACTTCTTTTGTGGACACAGAGCTATTATAAATGCCATTAGAAAATCCAAGCCCTCCAGGTTTACTTATGTATACCAGTTTTATCTATCTGCCTTTGGAAATTATCTGTTTTTTGTTTTTTGGGTTTTTTGTTTTTTTTTTGTTTTTTTTTGTACTGAAGTATTTTAAGAGAATTACCACTTTGAAAGTAGATAAGCAAATAGATCAGACTTTCAAATCTACTACGTGTACAAATAAAAAGTTCAAATTATATTGAGGCATGATTCTTTCTCCTCTGACTTCAAAGTACACTGTGAAGAAGTAATTTCACAATCTAAATGTGAATGAAAGTTCTAACTCCCTCAGCCATCCAAAACGTATCTAAGTACATGAGAACATTCCATTTATGGAAAAAATCTGTGGCTTTCACTCATCAGTTTTTCTTTACAAAGAGTAAGGATAGCAGGAGTTGGGGGGTACCCTCTGCAATATAGGCTAATCTCGCAAGGACAATACGATCATTAGATGTGTATTGTCCTTTGGCATAATCATATTGTGATGACATTTGGCTATGAAAGGAATGTTTTCTTTTTAGCCAGTTAATATTTAAGGTATTACTTTATTTTAGGGATCCTGAATTTATTTATTTTTGTTTGTTTTTGATAGCTACTGCTGCTTCATACAGTTACTTTATTCCATGCTCTAGTAATTTCCCTAGAAATATCTCAGGTATGTTTTTATGTGAAATAAGTAATTGACCTGTGCTGTAAATTGAGGGAAAGAAGTGATTATTTAGGTGGAAAGATGGCGGGTTTCTTTCTGGAACAGCATACTTGCTTTCTTACATTTAATTGGATGGCTGGCAAAGAATGTTCACAGCACGTTTGCTGGAGTCTGCTTCTAAATACCCTTTCATTAGTGCTGTGTATGTTCACAAGTAACAAATAATTTACTCCAAAACTCCAAATATATTGAAACACAGTGAAGCTTTACTTCGACCAAGGGCTTTGTGATGTGTTGTAAACACAAGTTTGTCGTGTCCTCAGAATGTACTTGACTGAGATTTCTAAGTGGGCACCATGGGAATGGGATACAGATGCTCAAGTGGGATCTCCCCCTTTTGTTCCCACTATATGTAGTCTCTCTTAAGATCACACTGTGTGCCTAGCACTGTGCTCCATTTCCCATGAGTTCGAAGGATTGAAAGGCCAGTCATCTGGGCACCTCATCATGTGTGCCAGAGACTCTGACCAAGCGTTAAGATGAAAAGATGGATGTGGCTGCCCGAACCCACCACTTAACCATAAATGAATAGAGGCCAGTTACGACATGGGGGTTGGAGGGGCTGCCTGAAAGAGCAATGCTGACCCACGCAGCACAGACCACACGTCGTCCACCCTTCAAGGGCCAAAGAGGTTGCTGCAGAGCCACACTGTAGCCTCATTTTCTGTTTCATTTCGTTAAAACCTTAATTAAAGTAGACCACATGAAGGAAGATTTTAGTGCAATACATATTGTTCCTGTTTTCCTGATAGTAAATTATTTTGTACCAAAAGTTACAAATCTCAAATCATGTACTGTTTGTGAGAGAGGTAAGTTAGGAGAAAAACCATTAAATTCCATCCCTACTTTTAAACCTGGAAGTCCATTTCCTTCTTCAGATGCTGCAGTCACTCCATAAGGAACCCTACTTAAAATTTCCACAATTGCACCATGGGAAGAAACAAAGTAGAACTCCGAACGCTAAGGATTAGAAGCAAAAGTACTTCCATCTTGGTTTCTTCTGTGTTCTTTTCACTCAGTAGCAGTGTGAGCATTTTATTTCCAGGTCCTATATTTTGTATGTCAAGTGCCTCATGTGAAGGACCTAGAGCTTAGCATTGCAGTGAGAAGAATAGTAAGACTTGATTCCTGCCCCCATTTTACCCTTCACTCCAATTTCTCTTTCTTCCTTCCAGCTTGTGTCACCCCGCTGTCACTGCCCTTCAACTCCTGATCTTGTTTCTATGACTACTTTCCTATCAAACTATCCTTTCCTTTGAAGATGTCCCTGGGAGCTCTCTTGTCTTGTCCCAGCCCTGCCTCCGATCCTTGGTGGTTAGACCATGCACCTGCCCTGCAGCATGATTCCTAACACCTGCTCCCATTCTGCTTTGGGGCCCTGTAGCATAAGGCAGCTGCTGTTCATGGTCATTGCTCAGGAAGCATCATTAGATCCTAGTGGGAAAGGAGCCAGTGAAGTCGGTGTGGCCCAGTGGTGATGCCTTAGAATGGGATTTCTGACCTCTCAGCTGCTCCAGACAGAAACAGGTGTGCCCTCCAGGAGCCAGTTCATTCTCCAAGGACTTCTCAGCCACTCTTTGGGAAGTGTTTTTGGTTGGTTGGTAGTCTGAAAGGTGAGCTGCAGAGTCGGAAGGTATCTGTGATTTCTTTTTAATATCAAGATATGAAGACATTCTGAAATTCTTCCAGAGAGATGTGTTAATAGGGAGATAATAGATGTGTGAATACCTCTCCACTTGTCTTCTCCTCTCTGCCTCTGATTCTCAAGTTAATTCAGTCTCCATGGTTCATCACCTGGACCACTGTTATAGCCTCGTGAACACCACCCTATCTTCATTTTTGTTAGTTTTATATCTTTTCCCAAACATTTGTCAGAGTGGTCTTTCTGAAATGGAGGCCTGGTCATCCGGCCTTATCCCTCACATCCCTCAGTGATGTCCTATTGTCTCCCAGGGTCTGCATGTCCCCCAGGGTCTGGCCTCCGCCTGTTTTTCCCACTTAATCTTCCTTTGGTCCTGCCATCCCAAGCCACTGACATTTCTCAAATGCCCAGTGTATTCTCTTTCCTTGTCTTTGAACCTGCGTTTTTGCCTATAATGTTTACTCCCAGCATTTCTTTGCTTAGCTCCTGGGTTCAGGTGTTTCTTCACCTAGGCAGGGTTCCTGCCACCTGCTGCTCTTCTGCAGTGCTCCTAAGCTGTGTTCAGTGCTCTTCCATGGGCATTTGTACTGCCCCCTGCTTGCCTCAGTCATAGCACTTAAACACTCTATAGCTTTGAATTTACATACTCTTCATCTCACTAGATAATGAGCTATTTGAGGCCAGTGGCTGTGTTATATTGATAGATTTTTCCCAGTGTAGAACCTGGATAATAAAAGGGAGTAAGTAAGTGTTCTTCAGGTAGATTGTTGAAAATTAATGAGTAATCCTTTAGCACATGGGAAATGATTGAATTGTATATGTGTGTATATACATTTGCTCAAGTATTTATCAGATGATTACTTTATGCCAGGCAATGTTCTAGATCCTGGGGAAGCATGAGTGAACAAAGTACAGAAAAACCCTTGCCTTTTCTGTACTTACGTTGCATTGAGGAAAAGACCTCATAAGCAAAATAAGTAAATAAAATTTACACTCTATTAGATGGTGATTAGAGCTATGAAGACAAAAAGCAAAGAAGAAGAGTAAGAAGTGTGTGTGTGTAGAGTACAATTTTTAAACGGGTTCAGGAAAGACCTCAAATTGAGAAAGTGACTTTTGAGTAAAGACTAAAAGGTAAGTGCAGCACAATGAAGATAGGGGGAAGAGCATTCCACAGAGAGGGAACAGTAGTAACAAAGGTATCAAAGCATCACTCTGCCCTTCATGTATACTGTGGTACCTTTTCACAATGTATGAGATAGTATTGAGATTTTACTATATAAAACTCAGAACGTTGAAGAGTTGCCTGACTCCAGATGAAAAGCATAGAATTGCAATCTGTGACCAAACTTCCTTATGACGAGTAAGATTTCCTCTGTCTGGCTAGGAAGTGTCAAAAGGAGTGTGTGTGTAGTTGAGGTTGGGTGGGGGTGGGTAACAGCAAGGGTCAGCCTAGGGGCTTGCATATAGAAGTTGTCCATGGACAGTAGAAAGATCAAACTAACCCTGAAAAGGCATGGGCTCTCTTAAAGTACCTCTCATATTTATTCTTCCACTTGATCCTTTGAACAACCCCATTTTGCAGAAGATAAGACTCGGGGAAATCCAGTTGCTCTGGTAGGAAGTGATATTCTATCACTTAGAGCTTCTGATTTCAGGCTTTACCTGCATTTTGCTTGGACCTGAGTGGTTTCTTGAATGCAGGTCTAATGAGTCATTCCCAGCAGGATGTTCCACTGTGGCTGATTTTCACATAAAATCTAAGCTCCTTTATTTGATGGGCAAAACCCTCAGTGAACTGACTGGTTCTTTCTTGCCCCACCAGCCATGATCCTGACACTAGCTCTTTTGAAGTGTATGTTTTAGCCTTTCCAGAATTTATATTTCTCTGAATTTAGCATCCTTTTTCACACCTCTGTGCCTAGTTGTAATTTCCCCACTTGAGGTGACTCCTTCCCACTCTGAACAGGTAAATCTGAGCTCAAAAGAGCCTCCTGAGCAGACATGGGCCTCTTCTGGGTTTCACTGCCCCCCCCCCCACCCCCCCAACCACTCCCAGGGTGTCCCAGGTGTGGACACCCTGGGAGTGGTTCTTTGTGGGATTGTAAATGAGGCACAGCTGTCCACTCTCCATGGGGTGATCTTATTTGAGGGCAGGGGCCCCATCTCTCTCTGAATCCCCAGGACCTCTCCCACTGGAGTGACTCAGTGGCTGTTTGTTGGCCTCTGAATAACTTCAGGAATCATTTCAACTGCTCTGGGTCGGGACAGCCTTCAGACTTGAGTTTTGTGCATTCCACCTCGCTTAGATTTGAAGGGCTCAGAGATGGGCACAGTAGCTGGATGATGTAAGTACATAGGAGTTGTCCACTGACCACCTAATGGCTCATCATTTGAGGCTTTTCATCTTCCTTTGCATAAAACAGCACTACTGAATTTGGAATTAAATATAACAAACTCCCGATGAATCATTGTAGAAATTGAAATAAAAGTGGTTTCAATTTGTTGCCTACACATAATAGCACTCAGTGTAGCTAGCTTTCACTCAGTTGTCACTTCACCTTGCTTCTATTTTCAGCCCTCACTTTCTCTCCTTCCACCCCCTGTAGTTCTGAGCTGTGGGAGGATAACTTAGGTAGATTACTAGGTTTGAATAAAAGTACGGAGAGAGTTTGTGGGGTTATTTCTGACAAAAGGCCTGTTGGGAAGCACCATCCTGAGCCAGCCAGCCAGTGCGGGCTCCTGGAGCTTTCCTGGATTATTTTTGGAGCAGCCCACCTTTCCTCAACTTTTCTTTTTAGTGACATAGGATAGTGATTGACAGACGATCAGGCAGAGAGAGTATTCTCTCCTTGTATTTGTCCCGATTGACTTGTTTTTATATTTAAGGAATAATAAATACATGGCCACAAAACTCAAGTGATGAAAATACAGCAAAAAGTCAGTGTTTTCTTTTTGTTTCCTTCTAGAAATAGTTTATGAATATACATATTTATATATTTAAATAAGCTTTTTTGTGCAAATGTGAATATACACATTGTTACATACCCTGATTTTGTTTTCATTTATACCTTACCTTTATTATTATTGTAAATGCATCTTGAAGTGTGATCTTTTCTAGCATTCTTTTTAAAAAGTTTCAGAAGATAAAATCAGTTGAAAATGGAAACATGTCCTTTAGTTTTTATATGCTGGAGAAGCAAACCCAGCAGGGGATGAAATTCAAAACTTTATGGTAGACTATTTCTAAAATGTGGTTTTTTTTTTAAGCTACTAATTGAAAATACTAAGTAGAAAATTATCTCAAGCAAATAACAACCCTAGAGGGGAAATACACCACCTGTTTAAAACTTCCCAACCAACATTACCAAGAAATGGAGACTATTAAACCGGAATGGATTTATTACCTCTACTAGTAAGCAGTAGATTAAGTCTTCAAGCATTCCATAGTCATGAATATTTAGGCATATTTTTTTTTATAGAGACTTGACCATATTCTTTAAAGAAATCATATTTTATTTAGCCCCTGAAGAACTGCATTGCCAAATTTTGGGAAAAACTTAGAATAATTTAATTTTCCACGCTTCCTGTTTTAAATTTTTGATGCCTTTTTATGTTATTAGTTTTTGCAGCCTGTGATGTTTTGCAATATCACTTTGAATACTGAATATGGGAGATTTTGAGGCTACCTATAAAGTCCTTCAAAAGCTTCTTAGAAGCCAAAAGTTTTCATACCCATGGATTATGTCATTAAACTTCGTTTGGAAAACAGCAAGAACTTTGAATATACTCTACACACACAAAAACAGTGGTATCAGATATGAGTTTGGATGTAGAACATTGATGGAACCCTGTCAGCAGCATAGGAAGAAAAGGACCTGATGTAGACAGTGAAGTAGGTGAGAGGCAAGGAGTTAACCTCACTTCCTCACTACCAGACCACAGCCAAGGCTGAGTGGAGTGCAGATTGGCATCTCTGATTCAGGAACTGTGGTCTCATTGTGCGCATCACTGGGTTGGTACAAGAGTCAAATGATATTCATGGTCAGATGCTTAGACGCTTGAATGCCATACACTTCGGGGGCTGAATGAATGAATGAAATGAAGTGTTGGGGCAAGTAGGGGACTCTTTGGAATATTTTGAGAGAAATTGTGGTGAGGGGAAGAACTGTTATTAAAACTCAAATATTGGGATGGCTAGGTGGCTCAGCAGTTGACCACCTGCCTTGGGCCCAGGGCATGATCCTGGAGTCCTGGGATCGAGTCCCACATCGGGCTCCCTGCGTGGAGCCTGCTTCTCCCTCTGCTTGTGTCTCTGCTTCTTTCTCTCTGTGTATCTCATGAATAAATAAATAAAATCTTTAAAAGAAAATAAAACTCATATATTGGAAGTAGTCATGATGAGTAAAGTTCCTTGAGGAAGAGATAGAGGTAGTAATGATAATGGCCAGAGGATACCTTGTATAGAGTGCTACAACTTACAACATGCTAATCTAGCATGCTAGCCTCATTTAATCTTTATGAGGACTCTCTAAAGAAAAAATTGCTTCAATTTTAATAATGGAAAACCTGAAACTAAGGGGACATGAACAGTAATCAGGGTTATTTGATGCCAGTTCCTGTGTGTGTTTTTTTTTTTTTTTTTTTTTTTTTTACCTATTACTGATTTTTTTGTTTCTTAGAAGCCTTTGGGGGTTGTCCCTTTTCATTAGTATTATGTTTTACACAATAAATCAAAATTTTGAAAGCCTTTTTTTGTACATTTAACAAATATTTGATAATCCATAAACTTGGTGACACTTAGAAACCTACCATCAAAGAATTAATGGCATGTTCCCTAGTCACCACCTTATTAGGACAGAATTTTAAAACAAGGTATATTTATGTCAAGGAGTTGAACAAAAAATGATATTCTAAACTCTCTCTGTTGTCATTAGAGAAGAAAAAAAATGAAAGGCTTGCAGATACAGCTTGAATCAGTTATTTAGTTGGACACCTACCATTGTGTGTCCTCAGTGGTCCTTTGTATTTACACTTATGTATATATGAATAAAAGGGATGAGAGGGAGAGTGTACGGGGTGTGTAAAAAAACCAATCTGGATATAATGAGAGCATTAAATTCATCAGTGAAAGTTGATTGTAAAAGGACTTAAATGCTGAGTCTTAGTTACATTTGGTGGGAACTGTGTATACACTGGTCTCATCAAGATCCTTATGATTTTAAGAGCTACCCCTCCCTGTAGACCAAATATAAAAAGATGGTTTTGTGGGGAGGCATTATGCTTGCGAGTCACATGCCACCCTGCTACTTATACCAGAGGCCTCAGTCAAGTTTCTCACCTCCTTATGCATCTGTAAAACAGACGGTAGTAGTAAAGTCTGGTCCCACAGAATTATTAATATTAAATGAGATTCAGTTCATGTATGTTTAGCAGTATGCCTGTCTCCATACCGAAGACTGAAATATTAGGTATTTGTTCTTAAATATTTCTTTTTTTTTCTTAGTAAAATGAACACATTTGATGTATAAAGAATATGAAATAAAAAAGAGGGGCTAGATAATTTCTACTCAGTAAAGGAAAAGAGATTAAAATTGTTTAAACTGTGTAGAAATATATTGGCTTTAATTTATTGCTCTAAAATTGTACTTTAAACAATTTTAAACAAAGATTTGCTCTGAATATTTAGTGGAGGCATATGCATACATGAGAAAAGATGTGAACTTCCCAATTCCACACCTGGAGGAATTTCCAAGGTTTTATTTAATTTTCATGATTGAATTCCTATACGTTCATAGGATTTTACTCTTAGCAAGGTGATCATCTGGTAATGTTCTTATGTTTTACATCTGAAGAAACTGAGCCCCTGAGGAGTCCAGAGAGAGGATCCCTCTCTCTTGATTCCCTCTGTGGAGTTCCCATCACTCTTGTTTTGTGCTTATATTCAGAAGCCTTCTGTGAGTTGTTTATGTGTATATCTTTGTTGCTGCTTTTTGATTCCTTGAGCCTAAGCTCTGGGTCTAATTTGCTTTCTTAGAATGATGGAGAAGATGGTACTTTAAAATACTTTATTTGTGTCTCATAACAAACCATGAAGAGGGTATGCTTATGGACTCCCATGGGTGAAGAAACAGATATGAAACATCTTGCCCCAAATTGCATCCCTATTGACTAGGGGATGTACTCCTGACTTAAAAGCCACTACTACTATCACTATACTTCCCTCTTACCCTATCCCTGGTTTGTGCATGAGAGTCTACTGTGCTCTGGAAAAGACAAATTCATGAACTATATGTGGTCTCTGCCATAATTTAATAAGCTCTAATTTAATATTTATAAGAAAAAGCAATGTAAAGTAAGTTGTATAGTGGAGGTACAATGAAAGTGTATGCCTTTGAGTAAATCTCATAATCTCTTTCATTTTCAGACTACCTGCTTCATGCCAGGCCTTGATTTGGTATTTTTTATGTGTTGTCTCTTTAGCTTCACACAATCATGCGGGCTACATTTTACTGCCATTTCGTAGATGACACGATTGAGTTTGTACCTGTTAAGAAACTTGCACAAGATCGTCCAGCTAGTGCCTTCTGTGTGTCCATGCTGATTTTACTATGTCCTGTCATTTTCCTTCATTGGCAAATATATGAAAATGAAGGTTGTATGTGAAACTGGAAACTTTTCTGTGGGAAAAAGAAAAGCTCACATAAATGTTAGTAATAATTATGCCCTTTATTGCTTTGTGCTACCATTTTAGAGCTCTGCCCTCTACTGGGTCTTGGGATTTTTTCTGTAAATTGTATTAGAATACAAAGAGAATAGAAATGAGGAGGCTTTATACAGTTGAGGTCAAGTGAAGAGTATGTAGGCCACTCTCCCCAATCTTGAGATGCAGAAAACAAATGGCTGAAAACTGAATACGGAGAAAACCTGTGGGAAACCCTTGAGAGAATGGAGGTGGTGGGCTCCTTGAGCAGGGCTGGGAAGCCCCTGGTGGGGAGGGACTTGGAGTCCCACCGGGAGATAGGCTGCATGGTTCTCGCCTCTCCTTCTAGGTGCACTGGGCAACTGTAGACAGAAGGCTTTGGTCTGAAACCACAGAATCAGAGTGACTGGAAAAAAGCTGTCCTTGTTGTGGTAGACCTGTGTATGCTGGTGGAGTGCAGAACTGGGGCACAAGGTGCTCTGTGAAAGGACAGCTGCTGAAGAGCTATCCTGCCACCCTGAAACCCTTGTTCGCTCTACTACTAGGCAGAAATGTGCTAACCAGTTGAAGTGAAGAAACTGGCACTATGGTGCCCACCCAGGAGGCAGAGCAGGTGGAGATGGGCTGACTGTCCCTGGAGCAACGTCCCCGTACCCTATGTCTTCAGGGCTGGCTGAGCCCATGGCGTGTGATTCAGGGTGCTGCCTGAGGGTTCAGTCAATAAGCAGAAAGGGGGTTGGGTTGAATGTCAGTCGTAGAGGCGGCACTGAGAGCTGAGGCGTGGGATCCCCTTTGCCTAAATCTGTTGCCAGAAATACCATCCATATGTGGCCAATTCCCAAATCCCTTCTAATTGCTGTTAGATTTGCTTTTTTCATGCCATCTTCCTGTCAGGTCTTAGCTACATAGGCCTTAGCACATACTATACCCTTTCCTGGGATTTGTCTGCCTGGTTCTTGCTTGTGTCTTTACTGCTGATAACTGAGTAGTTAGTCTAGACATTAACTCTTCCAAGAAGACTTTCTGGATACTTGCCCACATCCACTCGACTGTATTCCCACAGCACCCCGTGCTTCCTTGTATCACATCATTTAACAATGTTTGTCTCTCCCGATAGACTAGCATTCTGGGAGGAAAGGGTCCTATCTTCTTAGTACATCACCTGGCACAAAATAGGTGCACAAAAAATTACTTGTTGAATGAATGAAAGATGGTCTTGTTAGCTTCCTTTGGAAAGGTAGCTTTCAGTCCCAGGTCTTTTGACTTGAGGCACTCTTAATCTGTGGTTTTTGCAATAGGACTGAGTATATGCATAGAGGTAGGGAAAAAAACATTGACTTTTTCCTTAAATCCACCTACTGGAACCCATGAAGATTCTTTAATTGGGTTTTATCGGGACTCCCAGATTGTTCCCCTAATAGGATCAAGAGAGAAATGTCAGGCTAGGTTTGGTAATATAGACTCGACGTTGACAAATCTTCCCTGTAGCTCAGAATAATGGCTCACACATTAGAAATGCTGACAGCTTACTATAATTAGGTGTGTTTCTGAGAACCAAAGGTAGATTCTGGAGTTTTTTTTTTCCTAATTTGCTTATATTGAAATATAAACCATGTCTTCCTAGGAATTGAGAGTGATTGAATTACTGTTGTTCAAGTATCAGGCTCCCTGTTAAATATTCCAAAATCATTGCTGTGCAGGTATTGCTTCATTGACACCCAGACCAACTTTAATGTAAATAAATGTGGCCAGTTAATCACTTAATTTTTCTTTCCTGTCAACTGTTGGATTCTGGGTTTTGTTCTATTTGAATAATTTTATTGTTGTTAGAGAAGCTTTTAAGAATTATAGAACAACATCCCATTGAGCCCCAAATTGAGCAGAGTAAAAATTGGTTGGGTGCTCTTTTATGCAACTGGAAGTGTTTTATGAATTTAGGAACAGGGATGGGTTTTTTCCTAACTTATCCCTGGAGAAAACAGTCTTCTACTTAGCTGTCTGCTCATGTTTAGTGGCATTGTTTGAACTCTGCTTTGTTATTGAGAACAGTTAGATGGTCCAAAGAAAATTTATATGGGGGAAATCATGACAAAAATTACTCCCAGGGTAAATTATTATGAATGATCGGGTAATTGAACCAGTCTAACATAGGATGATGGTAGCTGAAAAAGTAAGTGTATATTATTTTTTTAACTGATTGAAGATTTTTAAGGAAGAAGAAGAATAGGAGTCCAGAAACCACCTTTCAGACTCAATTCTGTGTCTTGTCTTTGTGATCTGCATTGATTTTAGGGTAGTTGTGAGGCTTGATTTAACTGCAACAAGGGAAGAGTCAAACAGGTGCCTGGTAGACATGGTCTTCTTGTTACTTTGTTTTGTTTTTGTTGTTGCAATTTTTGTTACAGGCTGATCCCAATGAGCTAATCAAGGTGGTCACCAGACATGTGAGTAGATATGGACAGGAAGCCTGGCCAGAGGACCTTGCTTCATTGACCAAGCAGTTGCAGTTCTACAATGAACGTCTCCTGGACTTCACGCAAGCTCACGTCCTTCAGAGCCTTCGCAAGGGTGTGGATGTGCAGCGCTTTACCACAGATGACCAGTACAAAAGGGAGACTATCCTTGGTTTAGCAGAGTAAGGGATGCCTTTGTTTCATAAAGGGATGGATTTCAAATGTAAAAAAAGGGGTGCCTGGGTGGATCAGTTGGTTAAGTGTCTGACTCGACTTCGGCTCAGGTCATAATCTCAGAGTCATGAGATGGAGCCCTGCTTGGGGCTCTGCGCTTAGCAGGGAGTCAGCTTGAAATTCTCTCCTGCTCCCTCTGCACATCAGCATCCCTCCTTTCTCTCTCTCTCTCTCTCTCAAAAAAAAAGTAAAAACAGGTTGAATTATCAGAGCTATTAATCACAATCTTTTGAAGATTTACATCCATGGTTGCTATAAATAGGGCTTTACCTACTTCTTCCTGTTGTATAAGGAATGTGTGGTTGTTGCCAATTGAATCAGGAGGCACAGGCAGTGTTTTGGGCCCACAGATTTAAATGGGTATTATTTAAAAAAATAAAAAAATTTCCCATGATTTGGATAAAGCCCAAGATCAAAATTCTTACCATGTTAGTGGTACTAGGGTATGATCTGGGGTGAAAAATGTGAAGCTTATTATTAAAATTCAAAACCAAGATTGCCTGTTATTCCTGGAAATCTCACTTTTCAAACTACACAACAGTTTAATTTCTTCAGTGTGTTGAAAATTAGATGTTGTTGGACTTAATACCAGAGGAAGGACCTAGTGTCTAGGTTCATGGTTCCTTTCTCGGTTGTCACTTTCTAGAGAAGGGAAACTACCCAGCTCTACTAGTTTCCCTTGTTGGAAGCCAGTGGGAGCTTCCACATTTCCCTTTGTCTCTTACCTCTTTCAAGAGAAGAGCAAGCCCTAGTGTGAGATAGCAGTACAGTGCAAGGCCCAGTGAGAAGTGTTTCTTTGTAGGTATGGGATGCCCCTTGGTTTTAATACTGGTCTCCAGTTTTTAGTTTAGGTCAAATGAGACTTACATGTCAGAAGGTGGGAAAGTGTGTTCACCCACAATGGTTATTAAGTAGAGTTCTTTCGTTTTTAACACCACAACTTGTGGTGTACTTACCATGCACTGTAAACTATTTTATAAATATCTTTTAATCTTCAAAGATAACCCTATGACATAAAATGGTATCCCCATTTTTATAGTTGAAGAACAGGAGACTTTAGAATGTCAAATAACTGGCCCAAGTTTACCTGGGTGGTAAGGATTATCACTGGGACGTTGACTGTGACCTCTCACATAACAAGGCCATCACACCTTTGCAGCACCTGTGGCCACCCCTGTACTGCCTGGTTGTGTGCTCAGGGAAGCACTGGCATGCAGTTCAGTTGACGTTTCCACAGCCTTTGAAACCAAGGCTAAATTGTGCCTATCTTTAATGCTTATTCTTCCCTCTTGGTACCTTACTTTAAAATAACAAAGATAGCCCTGCTTATGGAAGTGATATATGCTGTTTTTCATTATTATTATTTAAATCTTTAAGAAGTAGCAAAGTAGCCTTGGCACTGGCTATCTGTAATACTTTATATTAGCCCGAGCTTCTTTCCTACCAGAAATTCCCCCGAATTCTCTTTTAGAGTAAGGCAGGGACTACAGAGATCGAAGAAAAGCTAGAACAGTCTGTTACAGGATTTAGTTAATTAAGAACTATGGAATGGTTTTTTTCTTCCCCACTCTGCTCCTGGAGGTTCATAATTTCATAGAGTCATTTAATGTCTTATTTGAAAGTGACCAAAGAAGTCACTTAATCCAACCTCCTCACTTTTGGGAGAGGAATCTGAGAATCAGAGAGCTTTAAAGAGTTGTTTATGGTCACACAGCCAGGACATGAGCCTCAACTTCCCATTGCCGAGTCCAGTGGGCTTTTCTTCCAGGCATTTGGTAATCCTTGGTGGCATGCTTATGGTTTCTTAGAAGAAGGTCATTATGTAGAATAAAGGTTACAAGGTAAGGCATGTCTTAACATCATCTATTTCATTTTGCTACAGTTACTGTCTTTTATTTTCTTTCCCAAGGATCCAGCTAATGGTGTGCTATTTGAAGTATGTCCTAGAGGACAAAGACCTGCTTTTGACAAACATAATAGAATCTTGTCCACAGTTTGTTACTTAGAAAAACATACAACAGCCTTTGAACAGCTTGTTTATCTTTTTTATTTTATTTATTTATTTATTTATTTTGAACAGCTTGTTTAAAATGTGTGAGTGTCCATGGCATTTCTGAGCTAGCAGTTCTGATTCAGAGATGGGAGTTCAACATCTTACATACAAGTCAGTGAAGCACCTGCTTCCTGCTGTTCTGCAACTCTACCTTCAGTTGTACACAACACGACCATTCTTCATTTTCATACAAATTGTGTGTCCATTTTAATGGCATTTATATTCTTTAAGTGTGGTATGCCTATCCTTTATTATCTGTGTATCTTACATGATAGGTTGTCAGTGGTTAAGGTTACCTTTGAAGAGGGCACAACATAATTTGTTTTCTTCCCACCTTTATTAGGTGATAACGATATCCCTACCTCATGAGTACATTCCTGTTGTCAGGCAATGTGTCATACTCCCCTAATAGAAAGGATGAATTGCTAATGATTGCTATCATCAGGGATTTCTCATTCCATCATGAGGAGGTGTACATACTCAATAAATACTTCAAGAAATTTTTAATTGACAATGACCTAGTAATTCTTGCAATGACAGTCTTATTCCAGCCCTGGACCTCTTTTTTATAGTCCATGAGCAAAGTTTGGGTTTTACATTTTTAAAGACTTGTGGAAAAACAAGAATAAAAAAATAGTAAGAATAAAAAAATAGTAAAAAGAATCTGCTACACACTGTATGGCAGTGAAGCCTGAAAGATATACCAACTTGCTGTTTACAGAAAATGTTTGCCAACTGCTGCCTAATCAAACATATAAGTAAATGTCCTGGTTTTCTTGGCTAGTCTCAGCCAAGAAATATGTAGTCTCAGCAGTATGACTTCATAAGAACAGATTTCATTTCTGTGCCTGTGGTTTTGTCCACCAGTCCTCCAACCAAGGCTTTGTTCTGCTTTGGGATCTGGAGGTTCTGTAATAGTCTTTCTAGAAGGCCTTAATGTGGGCACTCTGGCCCAGAATTCTTTACATTACTAGAGGGCCTCAAGTGTGGTGGCCCCATCCCCTGGTTTAAATCTTCCAGTAGCTCTCCATTGCCTAAAGGATAAGATGTAGGCCCCTGCCCTCTGCCTTCTCTCCCAGAAGTCTTGCTGTGTATTCTTTCTTGAAACTGCCTCACCTCTGGTTTGTTTATTCGTCCTCCAGACTTCAGCTCAGATCGGTCACTTGCTCATCTCTGCAGTCAGTGTTTGAAGTCCTCTCTGGTAGTACTCCCTGTGTCATATTTAATTATTGGTTCACATCTCACATCCTTCACTAGGCTGTGAGTTCCTCAAGATATATCTTGTTTGTCTCTATGTCCTAAGCAGCTAGCACAATGCCTGGCACAGTCGAGAAAACATGAACATTTGTTGAGTGACTAACTACACTTTCTCAGGGCAGGAATGTTTCCTTTGCACTGTTTTTTGACTGTAGGCTCTGGTGTCTAGACCAGAAATTTTTCGATCTCTTCCTTTTGGACTGGATGACATGGGGGAGAGCCGTCCCATGCATTGTAGGATGTTCGACAGCATCCCTGTCCTCTACACACTAGATGCCAGTAGCACTCTCCTCCTCCTCTTCCACCGTGATAAACAGACACTGTGAGATGTCCCCTGGGGGACAGAATCCTCCTTGATTGAGAACCACTGGTCTAGACCCCTCCTTGGTCAGTGTATTCTAGTAAAAAAGGAGCATTATAATTCCTTGGAAGTCCTTTCCCTGAATTACTGTGAAATGTCTTATTAAGGACTGTGCTGACTACACCCCTCACAGCTGGAGGAGAGTCCTAATGAACATTTTCTTTGCTGATTAAGGTAATGTGTTTCTCTTCTCTCCCTCCCCGTGGCTGATGGACATTCTCAAAGAACACTTGAGGAAAGTGTCTACAGCATTGCTCTGGCTCTGGCGCAGCGTTACAGTGTCTCCCATTGGGAAGTTCTTATGACCCATTTGGAGTTCCTGTTCACTGACAGTGGGTAAGCACACGATTTATATGTACATTGATTTCCACGTCTGCCTTTTCAGACTCTGTTCTAGGAGGATCTTGAAATCGTAAAGCATAATTTCATCTTTGCTTTTGAGCTATGGTAGACCAATATCTGCACATTGTCTTTATACATTTCTGATATATGTTTCAGTATTCCAGCAATAGTTCATTACATGTTGTCTTTCAATAATAACAGTCCTGAGTTAAGTTAATTTTTCCTACATTTATTCAGAAGTTTTTTTTATTGAGAATCTGCTGTGTATGAGGAACAGGGTTAGATACTTGGGTGACAGTAGTGAGCAAAGACAGACATCCCAGCTGTCTTGAAACCTGTGGTCTACTGTGGGAAACAGATTATAATGGAATAATGACGGACAGATGTGAAATTAAAACTGTGACAAGTGTCATGTAAGAGAGCCCAAAGAGAGGGTTTGGCATAGTTAGGGAAGACTTTCCTGAAGAAATAATGCTTGAGCTGAGATCTAAAGATTACATCAAAATTATGTACACTACAATGAGAAGGAAACCATTTTCTAGGGAGACAAAACAGTTAAGTGCTGAAGTCCTTGACAGGAAGCAACATGGGGCATGTGAGAGCCTAACAGATGGACAGTGTGGCTGAGGTCCAGAGAGTCAGGAGAGCACAGTGTGAGATGGGACCATGGAGAAGCCCAGAAGCCAGGCCATGGGCAAGACTACAGGCCTATCACTCCAGTTATAGGAAATTTTGTAGAAGAGAGGGAGGTGATATGATCAGGTCTGCATGTTGATAAGATCAGTTTGGCTCCCGTGTTGGGAAAAGATTTTAGGGAGACCAGTGCAGGCATATAGAGACAGGTTAGGGAGCCATTAGAGTAATGGAGTGGCAGGGCTGCCAGCAAGAGGGATGGAAGGGAGCAGCAGAGAGGTAGGATGGAGGGAATGGGTATCTTTGTGCTAGCGAAGCCATGGGAGGGAAGCGTTTAAGGAAGGGGAGGGAGTATCCAGTGGAGCCAAACCCTGCGCATCAGTCAAGAAATGCGTATAATTCAGCATTTTTAATTTTTATTAAATCTTTAAAATGTTAGCATCTACATTTTTAAGGATTTACAGAATTGCTTCATGGAGATAGTGTTATGTGTGATAAATACTGCACCGACTTCACCATTTTTGAAACACGGTAATATGTTCAAATAAATGTTTCTTATGAATATTGGCATTTAAAGAATATCTTGGCATTTTATTAAATATCTTTTTCTTTTCATTGAATGTTACATAAAAGGCTGTCATATCTGCACAAGTGTAGGATGCTCCATTGGTCTCTGAATATATTATAAATTATCAGGCAATCTAGTAATGTGCAAGACTGTTCACAGCATATCATTATACCTGATAGCAGTGTGATTATGCAGGCGCACAGCAATTACAAAAGCAGGAAATCATTACCTCCTGGCGTCATTACCTGTGAGTGACAAAACAGCTAATATTGATTTAGAAGTGGTGTTTAGTGCTCTCGTTCTTTACTTAAAAGGTAGTTTGCCTTACTATTTAATCAAAGTCGGTATCATAGATATTTGAAACCAGCCTTGTTAATATAGTAGAAATGGCCCAAAATTTACTCATTGAATCAATGCATTGATTCAAGGGAAGGTGACAGATCAGAGTTATAAGAAAAATAATATTTTTTTCCTTAAGATTTTATTTTCCTATCCCTTTAAAAAGTCATGTTCCCTGCAAAGTTGATTTCCATAGATTTTACATTCTCTTTCCTGTTGGTTGAATTTGGGGATATTCCCTGCCTCAGCGCATGTGCAAGTAGATGCATGCCGATGGCCTCGGGTGAGGCAGTGTTACACAATAGAGCAGAAACCTTCAAATCAGGATAGTGACATCGAATCCTAACCATCTCTCTTTAGCTATATATTGCTATGCAAGATAATTCAATTCTCTGAAACTCATTTTCCTTAACTTTAAGGTGTGATAAAAATTAAATGACTTCATGATAAAGTAGCAAGCCTGTGTTCCTTTCACACGATCAGTGCTTCATTAATGGCAGTTATTCTTGCCATTTCACTTCTGTAAGAAGGAGATAATCGTCATAAACACCTGTGCTTGAATTCTGGTCTCCTTTGCTCCTTTTTTTTTTTCCCCTCATTTTTTTTTCTTAGGAGTTTTGAACGTCAGTGATGGCTTTGAGTCATGTGTGCCTGGCATCCCTTCCAGCAGGCAGACTGGCTGGCTCAGCCTCTTGTTCTTCTGGGGCTTGTTCAGCTCCCCACGCTCAGGGCTGATCCACCATTCATTTAAGCCTTAGTAGCCAGCGTCGCTTCTGGGCTGTTCTGGGCGCTTTGGTGGATCTTTCAGGCATCATTAACTACTAGTGTGCATGTGGATTAGCATGAGGGCATGGGTTTTAGAGTCAGGCCACACTTCAAGATCCAGATCTGCTGCCCATAACCCCACCTGCGTAGCCATGAGCAAGTCTCTTAATCATCTGGAATCACTGTTTTTTTTCAGTTATCCAACCATTATCCTTACCTTGTAAGGTTGTAAAGATTATAGACAATAATCTGCGGGAGACATATAGCCAGAGGGCTCTGTATTACCATTGCATTATTCCTGTTATTTATCTTGTCAATTTTGCTGACTCCATGAATATCTTTAAGTTTTGGACACAGGTCATTTTTGAAATACCAGATGCGGCTTCTAGTTGATTGAATACTACAACATTTGTTCATTCATTACATATTACTATTTTTATAATGTCTTCCTATTCTAAGCTTAGGTTTAAGTGCTGGGTAAGACATATCATTACCCTCACAGAGTTTATAATAGGGGAGAACTCTCCGGCGCGTGCGCGCGCACGCGCACACACACACACACACACACACACACTCTCAAACTGAAAAATATCCAGAACATAAATTGCTAGTCATGGTAAGTATCATAAAGGAAATGTACAAAGAGCAGATAGCAGTCTAGGCAGAGGGTTCTAGGGTAGGAAAGGTCTTGGTATTTTTGAATAGCTACAGGAAGATCACTGTGGTCAGAGCATATGGCACCTGTGGGCATAGGAGAATGAGACAGGGACCAGAACTACTTTTGACTGTCCTCTTTAATGACACCCTCCATTTTCCCCTCTCTTAATTAAACAACAGATCTAAAGGCCATGCATCCTGCACTTCTAATTCACTCTGATAGCCAGCCACCTTTTAGTCACCCAGGTGATCACCCAAGAGATTTTGCTTGGGTGTCTGAGATAATGATACCATCTTCTTCTCTGTCAGGTGGTTTTGTACTATTTCCTTTAGACCTGTGGCAAGGGTCTCTGATGGCAGGGAATCTGACCATGCATTGCTGTTGTCCACAATCAGTTTCATATTCTCTGGTAGGGTTCTTTTGGTACAAGAGGTACCTTTCCCAGGTACAAGGGGAGGGAACATAGCTGTGGGAACATGAATACACTCTAAGGTGTCTGCCTTTTTATGAATTGGAACAGAAGATACACAGGACCTGTGCCCCAGGGTTGCTGCTGCTGAGAGTGTGGCTTTTATCCAGAGTGCCACATTGTAAGATACCAACTTCTGGCCTCCTCTGCTGTCTCTTCCTCCCTGAAGCAAGCCTGGCATTAGTTGAGGAGATAGTGTGAGAATAGTTAGTATGGAGTGGGGAATTAAGGTAGCTCAGCTTATTAAAAATAGGTCATAATGTTGAAAATTAAGATAAAATAAAAACTAAGGTCCAGGAAAAATCCATATTACGGTAGGAAGGTTGAATATAGATATATATTCAGGTCATTATTATGCAGTTGTTCTGTTCTGTTTTGGTCTTTCTTTTGGCCTAAGTGGGGGCAGCAAGAAGAGATCATGACCAAGACTATGATTTGCATTGTGCATAAGAAGAAACCTACCATTCCTAAAAATGAAAGCACTAATTACCACCTTCAACAAATTAGAAGCAACTCCTTCCATACATCTGTAACCTTCCTTTCATGTTGTGATCGTTAAGGCCACTTCTCCCCCAAAGAGTCAGAAGTTCCAGACACTGCCAAAAATGTAAGCAAGAAAATGCATTTTGGCTTGTTTTCATCTTGTAGAAAGTGCTCAGGCTTTGAATCATTCAAGTCTGTGTTCAAATTCTGGCTCTCTGACTTCCTGCTAACATATCCTTGGTAGGCATCCCTGTATGTATGGCTAGGTTTCCTCGTCTGCAGAATAGGTGTTCTCATTCCATTTGGCAAAACTGCTGTGGGATTTAAGGGATTTATACAAATTACTTGATATGTAGTAGATGCTCCAAAAAAAAAAAAAAAGCTACTATTGTCACTTCTAGAAATAGATCATATGTACTGAACCCATCCCGTGACCACTGTTAGCCTAACTTTGCACATCTGATTCTTGAACTATTATTTCTCAAGTCAATGTTGATATTAATTATTAGGTATCTGCTTTGTGAGAAGTAAATGAGATGACATCGTACTTAGTGTCTAAGTGCTCAATACATGGTGCCTATTACTATTTCTGTGCCACAGTCTTTTTTTTTTTTTTTTTTTTTTTTTTTTTTTTTTTTTGCCACAGTGTCTTTTAAAATATTTTTTGTTAGGTAGTTATATGAGGCTATGTAAACCGGTAAGAATTTAAGGGGTCAGGATTGTCACTATTAGAAGAGATGAAGCCTGTCTTCATGACTTGCTCCATGACACTCAGTTCATAGAAAATATTCCTCCTCATTCGGTAAGGGTCTGACTCTTGGTGTCAGCTCAGGTCATGATCTCAGGATTGTGAGATTGAGCTTTGCATCAGGCTTCATGCTGGACGAGGAATCTGCTTAAGATTCTCTCCCTCTCCATCTACCCCTCCTCTCTCTGCCTGTCTCTCTCTGCCTCTCTAAAACAAAACAAAACAAAACAGAATTTAAATAAGAAAAAATAAAACATTCCACAAAGGATCTCACTGAGTGTTTGTATGACAGAAATAGAGATACTCTTTATTGGTCATTCCATCAGCTGTGTAGGTGAACTGGAAAAGTTAAATCCCATTTTTCAGTTTGCAAAGACATTTGACCAAAATGTCGGCAAAAGTGAAAAATGCCATGATTACCTTGACCTCATTTTCTCTTTTAATCACATATTCAACTGTCAGGCAGCACTGCAGAACAAGTCAGATACATCAAGTTCATTCTGAGGCATTTGTGTGGTGAATACCTTGGATCATTTCCCTCAGGTTGGAGTAGTTGTAACTTAGTAGAAACATCTGGGG
Source organism: Canis lupus dingo (assembly GCF_003254725.2). NCBI lineage: Eukaryota > Metazoa > Chordata > Mammalia > Carnivora > Canidae > Canis > Canis lupus. Next base: position 11,191,654 of record NC_064259.1, on the reverse strand, counting down.
GAACCCTGTTCACTTATGATCATCGTCATTAATTTGAAGCCATGTCTTTAAACTTTTGATCAGTCTTTGGGGGAAATGCTTGTCAGTTGCCACAATGGACTCTGAAGCCTGACGGTCATCCCTTTCTCTCCATCTTTCCCAGGGGCCTCTCCCTCCTCCTACTCCTGTTCCTGTCCCTCCTCCTCCTTCTCTCCTCAGTATTCCCCATTCAGGTAATGGAACTGTTATCAGTCAATCTCAGACTGAGCAGAGAAAAACGTATTTAAATAAATTTGTTTCTCCATACAAATATAAGTTATTTCAACACATGCTGTTCTTGAATCACACTTTTGGGTGATTGACAACTTGAAGCCATTACAGAGCACTAATCAAGGGATTAGTGCTCAGAATTTATTCCTTGTGCTTTGAGTACAACTAATGCTAGTTTCTTCCTGTAGTTAATCTCTGAAAGTTAAATATGCACTATATTATATAAGCTGCTTTACAGCTAAAACTTGGCTCAAGAAAAAGCACTTAAACAGATTTTAAGGGTAATCATTAATTTGATTAGTGAAAGGTCCATAGTGGTTTCATGGTATTTCTTCCTACTCTCTTGAATGTGGGTTCTTTGGAATGTTTTCTAAGCAGAGACTTCATTTCTTGTTCCAGAGAGAACAAGCTTCTTTCAATGGAAACTATTAAAATGGGTTATTGATTACTTGCATCTATAAAAGATCTCAGCACATTGTAATTTACTGAAGAGGGAGGTTTTGGTATTTATCATGTGTCAGTAAAGGTATTCCACTATCTCTCTTGACAAGATAATTAGGTAAAATTGCACATTGGCCAAACTGAATTGTAGGCACAGAAGAGTAAGTGGGTGGGCAAAGGGGAAAGTAATGCTGATTGAGAGGGACTCTATTCAGAACAAAGTCAAACACCAGTGAACTAAAACCTTGATGGTTTAGTCACTGTCCATTTTGTCGATGAGACTGTCTCGAGTATTCTGTTTATTGGGTGTTAGGAATGAGGTATGACAGGAGGGCTCGTAGAGTCGTGCTGCTGGGACAGAGAACTAATGTCTGTGCTGCAGAAAAAAAAATCCTGTTTTTGAAATGGTTGGTAGTGCAGGCACTTGACCTTCGTCAGTCGATGGCTGCTTTGCGATAAGCTGAGCAGAACGCACACCACATCCAAACAGAGGTGGACCTTTGGTCTGAGGCGAGTCGCTTGACCTCTGTGATGGCGCTTCTCATCTGTAGGTTGCTAATTACTTAGACTTGTCTTGCCTCGCATGGTAATCAGCGTAGTAAGTGCACGTGTGTGCTCCCCTTCCGTCAGGCATGCTGTTCTGCCTGCAAATCTGTTAGTACGAACCGTCTTAATGGGGTTACGTGGTTTCTTATTTACTTTTTCAGACTTCATTTTGCAAATTATGCAGACACGCAAGAAACTCTGTGAATCACTGTCGTATGCCGCTGGGTGTACAGTATCTTTCAGAGATGACGTTGCGTACTTTGAATAGTGATAGTATCAAGAATATTCTCCGAGCAGCCATTCATTTATACTCCGTGGTTATTGTACAGATCTTGTGCTTTCTTGTCTTTGATACCTCTATTGTATTATTTTTGCTTCATTCCTTTTTACAATGACAAGCTCAAGTGCTCCCTTCATTAAGCCTTCTGTTGACAGTGACAGCCCCCTCCTCTGAAGTTCCAGCTTTAGGGGTCCTACTCTTAATTGGAATATGACTGTGTGGCCTTTATCCACTCACACCATTATTGTGCATTGTTGTTTTAACTCTGAGTATTTATAGCTCAACTAGATTTTTAAGCCACTGGATGAGAGCTCTGTGTTGTAGATCTTTATGTCCCTACCCCACCCCTCTGGTGCTGAGCACAGTGTCTGGTCCATAGAGGACACTGAAATGTTTGTTCATCCGCCCATTTATTCAGCATTCATAAGGCACATGTTGAATGTTTCCTTTGGGTGGTGCTTGGAACTGAGAAAGGTAAAGAAGGTGTGATACCATCACTGTCATGAAGCGATAGTCTAGTACGGGAGACATACAAGGTAATGAAAAGCTAAAGCATGTTATAAGTACCAGACTAGAAGGATGCTCAGCGGAGGCAGCCAGGGAAATTTTTATAGATCAGGGACATTTTTATAGATAGGGATATTTTTGTAGATCTTTTAATTGTGTCTTAACAGGAAAACAGGATTTATCTTGAAGTGACAGTTAAAAGAGCGTTTTTAAAAATTACTTGATATTTTCACTTTGTGAATTGCTGCTGTGACTCCAAGTAATTATCACACACTCATAAAAATTTTAAAACATAATTTGTATTAACTTTATCTCCATAAACCAAAAACATGTCTTGGCATTTTCTGAAAATGGGAATTCCAATAAATAGGGTATCATATTTCAGAGGAGTTGCTTTTCAACTGTAAGTAATCTAACTCTGATACTGCCAGAAATCTCACTAGCTGTCCCATATACTTTGTTTGCCACCACTGAGAGTCCCGGAAACTAGATATTTCTAGGAGTGCTGAGGGCTGCCCGAAGGACTCTGAAAATTAGAGTTTGAAACTTATTCTACGTGGGGCATCAGGGTTACACTGGACTGGAGGCATTAGGTTCTGTCCAGGGTGAAGCCAAGACTAAAATTAAGTCTTCTCCCCCAAAATGAAAACTGATAAAAAAAAAAAAAAACACTCCTTGAATTTTTTCAATAGTTTAATTTTAAGTGACTTTTTAAATTATAGTATAAAGACATCTAAATCACAATGAAAATATCAAGATACAGGTTTTATTCAAATGGCATTCTTTAATTCAAGAAAGCATATGTATCTGTTCTTTCCTATTTTAATTCTGTTTGAACACAGTATCATATTTGGGCCTTTGGAATAGCAATTCAGGGTTCTTGATGTAAAACTTAGATGCCTCAAAGTTGGAGCTGTTTCTTCCCCTCACCATTTCCTAAATTCCTGAAATAATAAGGTTGTTTACATTTCTGTAATGAAACTCAGATTTTAAATGTTTCTTGTGGCATGAATAACTAGTGCATAGTGGAGGCTGACAGTCTGGGTTCCTGGCTGGTACACATTGGATGACTCCCACCTGAGGGATGTGAAGTGTCATGCCTACCTCACAGGGTTGCTCTGACCCACATTGGGATAACATGAAAATTGTATAATAGTAGGCATCTAACACGCCTCTTTCCTTTATGTAAACTGCTGGCATCCTGGTGGGTTACTGAATGATTGGCAGGAAGAAGGGGCTTTGTAAGAAGCAGCCTTTCTTCTTCAGTATTTAAAAAAAAAAGAGCATATTGTTTAATAAAGGGACCCAATCTGAACATAATTTCTTTGTTCCTAATTTCAGTTTGTCCACAGTAGAAATTGAAAATCGAGCCCAAGCCCTTCATCTCTTTGAGACTTTGAAGACTGATCCAGAAGCCTTTCACAAGCACATGGTCAAATATATTTACCCCACTATTGGTGGCTTTGATCATGAAAGACTGCTTTATTATTTCTCCCTTCTGGAAAGTTGTGGCTGTGCAGATTTTGGGAAATATGCCATTAAACCAGAAACCCACATTCGGCTGCTGAAGAAATTCAAGGTAGTTGCTTCAGGTAAGATGATCATCTTCCTGCTCGAACTCATTCTCTAAATTAAATGAAGGGACTAATTTTTTGTATGCAGTCATGTTTGTGCATTGTGGCTGGCATAGATCTAAAACCAGAGGATTCAACACTAATTGACTTTTGTTATTATCTTTCCAGCTCTTTTACTTACTGTTGAAGGAATTAAATACCCAAGAAACTATAAGAAACCTATTGAACGCCACACAGTAACTTTGAGTAGGCCCGGTACTAAAATCCAAAGTTTCCGACTAATCCTCCAGAGGTTTATTCCCTACTCCCAGTGGTTATATTTTATCCTCTATAAAAGACAAGGCTAGGATATTTTACAATTGGCAATTTGGCAGAATTTCACTTCATTGAAGCCTCTGTGTTTAAAGTACATGTGGAACCGTTGAAATAAGTGCCTCTGAGCCTTTGATAAATTGTGGAAATCTTCAGGATGGTATCCATGTCTCTTTAGGCTCATAACTAGGAAGTTAAGCACATTAATACCTCCCCAATCTATGTGGTACTTTATAACTTACAGAGCACTTTGAATGCTGTATTCATTTGCTACTTACAACAGTTATGAGAATTTACTTCAGTTTATCAGAGGTTTACTGAGTAACCAAATTAGAAACTGGACCAGACTCAGAGGTAAAGGAGAGAGATCCAACCCCTGCCTTCGGGTAGTCGATGGGATGCCAGATGAACAGCAGGTGACTCTAATGTAGTGCAGTGAGTGTGCTGGTGGAAGAAAACGTGGGTGCTGTGCGGGCTGGCAGCAGTTGGGCCTGCAGCTGTCTCCTGTGCCTGTGGAGGCTGGCCCGTAGAGGCTGGCCCGTGGAGGCCTACACAGCTGATGAACCCACAGGCTGGGGCTGGAGCTCAGACCTTCCAATCCGTGTAATTGACAGACTGTCTACTCTAAACCGGTAGATTAAATTTTCCCTTTGGCCACACACAGGGCTGTGTATGTGTGGGAAAGCCCTTGTATGTCTATGTTGGAACAAACCTACTCTCTGTTTTTTCCTTTACTTTCTATTAGGTCTTAATTACAAAAAGCTGACAGATGAAAACATGAATCCTCTGGAAGCACTGGAGCCAGTTCTTTCAAGTCAAAATATCTTATCTATTTCCAAACTTGTTCCCAAAATCCCTGCAAAGGATGGACGGATGCTTTCCCCGAGCTCTCTGTACGCCATCTGGTTACAGAAGTTGTTCTGGACTGGAGACCCGCACCTCATGAAACAAGCCCCAGAGTCCTCACCAGAGTGGCTCCGTGCCTATGATGTCTGCATGAAGTACTTTGATCGCCTCCACCCGGGTGACCTCATCACTGTGGTGGATGCAATTACATTTTCTCCAAAAGCTGTGACCAAGGTAACGGAAAAGATAGTTTAAAGTACATTGAATGCTTTAGAAGAAACGAAAATTACTCTTACATGCTATATATTGTTTTTTATTTACTTTCTCCAGGTGGAGAGAATACTTACAAGTTTGACATTTTAGTTTTTAGCTAAGCGTGAGGTGTTCTAATTGGGAAATCATTTTCCTCTATCACAGATGTACAAGTAGTCTAAATCAGACTTGGTGGTTTTAATGTACATGTACATTTTGTACATATTAAAGTTCTTCTTTGTCATTTTATAGTAAATATTACATCCTGTTCTTTCCAGCTGGTAAGTGGGAAACGCCCCCAGTGCCCAGCCCACAGTACCTGCATTCAGAGTCAGGCTAACAACTTAGCTGTGGTTCAGTTGAGCCCTTAAAAAATTTCACTTGGACACCATGTAGTGATAAAATGATCAATGGAAGTCCATGTAGACATTTTCTAATGTCTGCTCTATGCTTCAATCTGAGCCCCTTTAACTGGGCTCCAAATCTTGCTCTGGATCCTTCCAACAATGTATAGTTCCATGCATAGTAAATAATGTGGGTCCCTGTCCTGCCTTTCTTGCCCTCTGCTTGACCGCGGGGCATATGTGCCCTGGAAAATCTCCCACCTCTGGTCTCAACTGCTGTGTTCTGTTGCCTGTGGAACTTCCTCATCTGCTCTTGCCTGTCTTTGTTGCTGCTTTCTCCTTTCCCAAGTGGGTTGGCAGGTCTGCCGAGTACCTTATCCACAACTATTTTTACTGTGGCTAGTATTATCCTGAAAATATACTATAAAGGTTAAGAATTCAAGTCCTTCATTTGGAGGTTGGCACAGGCAGAGGTTCAAACATCTGTGGAGGTTTCTAGTTCTAACTACTTGTTAGTTCAACAGTTGTGAATAACCAAGGATTTCATTTCCTCAGTATTAGAACTCAAGTACTTTGTTAAAAACCTGATTTTAAATTTCATGAACACTGCTGTGAAAAGGAGATGATTGTTTTTATTGTATTTAAAGAAGAAATAAAAGATTTTAAAGGGAGATAGCATCATATATTTTAAAAGAGTCCAGGTTTCCAGTCTTAGAAACCTGGCTTGAACTTTGAACCTGCCACTGGCTAGCTCTGTGGTTTAGGCTAGACCTCTGCCTCATTGGGGCTGAGTTATCTGTGGTGCAGATCATGTTATTGCTCCCTTTCTGATGGGTGAGGAAAATGAGACTCCACGAGGTTAATTTGGTAATAGAGAAGCCACAACCTGAAGTCAGAAAGGCTTTCTTCCAGGGTCTTTGCTCTTAACCTCCCAGCTGTACTGTATCTAAGTCCTGGAATAAGCAGCTACTCTAGGAGCTGTGGGAGAGAAGGGACCAGAGAGCCCCCAGGATGTTCAGTCTGAGTGAGGTAGCCTGTCCTGGGATATGTCCAAAACAGGGCTGAGTTTAAATGGAAAAGGCCAGGCAGGGAAAAGACGAGAGTCCAGCAAACATGAGTTTTGAATCTCCCAAGGATGAGGAGAGCGTCAGAGTCGAGAGTGCAAGTAAGTAATAGCAATGCAGGGAAGTACTTATGGAGGGAAGGAAATGAACCAAGTGGAGAGTTGAAAGCCAGGGAAAAGGCTCTGGAAGTGGGACTGTGCCCCACAAGAAACGGATGAGATGGGAAGCCAGGACAACTGGGGGGGGGGGGGGTGCGGCTTTGCTCTAAGGCAGGAACAGAGATGAGGTGGGCGTCCAAGGCCATGTGCTGATTGTGAGCATGTATATGGAGACGGACAGACAGTTCTAGATTTTCCAGCAGCAATTACTGACTCGTGATTCAACTTAAGAGTCGGATATGGACTCCACTCAGAGTGTTCATTTTTATTGATGATGTTGTGAGTCAGACATTTTCAGTTATAGCACATTCTCGTCATCTTAGTTTCTTACTAATACCTTCAGATATCCTCCCAGCACCTGAAAATGTGTGACACAGCTGTTAGCACATAGGTGCCTTTTCTCTGAGGAAGAGATGTGTGGCTGATCCAATAAAGAGTGAGATGGATAATCCTTAGCAAGATACTCTTGTAAACTATCTCAAGAGATGGTTTTCCACTGAGTCAGACAAGCTCTAGAAAAGTGAGACCGAGGCATTTAAAGTAATTTCACATCTTTAGCTTTATGTTTTCTCTCCTTTTATTAATTGGCAAGCTTTTAATTTTCCATTGAGAGAGGAAAAGTAAAAAGTCTAGATGCAGTGCTTGTTTGAAATCACACAGTACCATTGTAGAGCAAGTGAAAGCGAGAGAAATTCAGATGGAAATACAACCCTTACATGTCAGAGGACACATTTGGAAAAGGAGGTGCAGCTGGATTTGGCCGAATTTGCAAAATACCAGATGTTCCCACAGCTCGTTCATGATGTTAAAAATGTAAAGTAAGTGTATACTACTCATATAGTGTGTGCAGTTTTCAAATGTCTACCCACATTTAATTCAAAACTGAACTCCTGGAAAGAACTGGTGAGCTAATTCTAGAGTGCGTAACAAGAACAGTGAGCACTTGTTCAGGTGCTGGAATTGAGACAGGAGGATCCGCAAAGCCTGCACTGAGTACCCCGCCCCAATGGGATAAACCCCAGAAGGCTGCTTACCTTCGAGATAACTGTCTTTTGGTTACCATTTGCATTAGCAGGGTTTGTGGGAATCCTGAAAAAAGTATTCACAGCGTGGTCTTCTGTCTTGTAGGCAGAGATTGAATTTGCATGACATCTGAGGTGATGAATATGCAGAAGGGAGAATACGAATGTGTAAAGGTTGGAGCATTTGCTCCAAATCGAAATTGTTTCGTTTTTGTGGAGTTGGGTAAGAGTTGCTTGCCTAGTGCTTTTTCAGTTCATCAATTAGAAACATGTCTTTAGAAGGGACAGAGAGCAAGGTGTAGTGGGTTAGAAATCCAGGAAAATGGTGAAAGAAGCTGAAATTCAGGGCAACGCACTATTTGCTTGGTTTAGATGGATGTGGCTAGATAAGGGGGAGCTTCTGTGCAATCTCAGCCTTTGTTCTGATCCCAGCCATTTATGCTCACCACGCACTTTTGATTCCTGAGAGAGCTGCCTCCATAAGTAGGGACGTGGGATATACTCCTCTCATGAGAGGCTACCCAGTAATTTGCTAGGGCCCTTCTTCAAAAGCCCCAGGTAATCATAGAACGAAAAGAGGCCTTCTAGTGTCCTGCCTTGTGCTTCTCAACCTGGAATTGGGTGGGCACTTTTCACCCTCACGCCACCCCACATGTGCCCTCTATATTCTAGCCCTCACTGTTTATTTCTAATAGTAACATGCTGTCTCCTTTGGGTTAGAGTGGGAGAAATATTTGGAACGTCTTATTTAGCTTGACCTCTGACCCTCAAGCATCATATCTATTGATAATCAAGTTACTGCCCCTAGTGTGTGCGTGCATAAAAGGCATTTTTCCTTGGGTTCCTTATAGTTTCCACTTTTCGGTTCTGCTTTCAGAGCTATAGAAACAGCATAAGGTAATTTCTTTCATATGATGACTGTTCGTGAAATAAGCTACTATTTTCTTCCTTATCCTATTACCCAAATTATTTGATATAAAAATCTGGAAGAGTAAATTTGTCTTAAAAAACATTTGACCTAAAAATCAAATTTATTTCCTAAGTTTGTCTCAATCAAAGGCTGCTTTGTAGCTGTAACTTAGGGTCTTCACAGTGCTAGTTTTATCTCTTAACTAGGAATGGTGGCACATTTTTCACCACAATGAGCAATCAGTGTCTGAAGCCAGTGTAAAAATGTTTAGACAATGCATTTTACGTGATTGCATGGTATGATGTACAACTTTCTGATGCACAAACCAAATGCATATTGTGTAGATTCAGACTGAATCACTAAGTATTTAGTCATTAGCTGTGTGCCGTATACAATGTTAGTTGCCATTGACAACATTACAATGTAAAAGACATTTCTAAGAAAGTTAAAATGTTTTTGTTTTTTTTAAGGATTTTATTTTTAAGTAATTTCTACACCCAACATGGGGCTCCAACTCATGATCCTGAGATCAAGACTCTCATGGTCCACTGACTGAACCAGCCAGGAGCTCCAAATGTTTTTTTTTTCTTTTTTACAGTAAAATTATTATAACTGAGAATTATACTCCTCATGAAATTAGAAATTCTTTGAGGCTAGGGATGGTGCCTTTTATCTAATTTTCCAGTTCCTAGCACAGTTTTAAGTAGGAACTCCTTAAGTGTGGTTTAAACAATTATCATCAGAATTGGGGATTGTAAAACCTTTTGATCTCTGGATACCTTAACATTCTTAAAAATCATTGAAAACTGTAAAGAACCTTTGTTAGTTAAGGTTATATCAATTGATATTATCATATTAGAAATTAAATCCAAGAAGTTTTAGAAATATTTATTTAATCCACTTAAACTACAAATAATAGACCCGTTATAGTTTGGCATGAATATCATATTTTAATGGAAAACAACTATTTCCAAAAGAAAAGAGATTAATGGAAGATTAACATTATTTTATATTTACATGTCCTGCTTAATAGAACACAGTCGGATGCTTGTGTTTGTTTCTGCATTCAGTTTTTGTTGTTTGGGTTGAAGTAAATGAAGAAAATCCAGCCTTACACAGATGTGAGGCTGGAAAAGGGAGAAGTGCTTTAATAGCCTATAACTTGGGGTATTCTCCTTTGATACCTCACTGAAACTCAGCAAGTGGTAGATTGTTAGAGGCCAGTTGCAATATGGAATCTAAAACCACATCATTGAACCCTTTGTACTCTGTTAAATTAAAACTACGGGTCTACATTGCACTTTGAATGGATCTTTTACCAAGGTATGGTTTGTATATAATGCATTAGGCCTTTGGAAAATAGTGTTCTGTTGAGTTATGCAGATCTTCCAAATGTTGATAAGTTGCATTACAAAATATCAACAAAGTCACATGCATTAATATAAGCTCTCATCTCAGCAGATGAGTCTTAAGTATTGGGAAGCTGTCAGTCTCACAGTGGTAGATACAAGTTTCCCAAAATTCTAATTTTTTGCTTGACAGCTCAAATTTTATCAGTGGCAACAAATACTATGAATTGTTTTCCTCGAAGTGACAGGCTTATTTTATAAACTTTGGAGAAAATGTCTGCCAAATATCCAAGTAAATAACCAGAGTTTTCTATTCGTTGTTCTTTTAAGCAGAAATGGTGATGCGTGCAAAGAGCAGCTACTTCAGCTCATAATTCAAACCATCACACAAATGCTTTTTCCTTCTTATGTTTTGGTGTATAGTGAATGCTTTGTATATGTCAGTTCTTCATACAGAATCTTAAAAATGTGCACTCAGTGATTGAGATTAATAAAATTAATCATTTTTACTCCTTCATCAGGAACATTCTTAAATGAAAATTTGCCAGCGAAGAACATGGTGGCTCTTAGTCCAGTCCAGGTCCAGTGCCATTCCCTTGATTTGTGCTGAGTCCTCACGGTTTCATCCACCATTGCTTTTTTACCAACCTGTAAACATCAATACAGTGAAAAAAGATAAATAATGTCTTAGCATCCTAAAAATAATTTTGACCTGGCAGACTGCTTGGACTCTCATGTTTTGTGGCCCACACTCTGAGAACCACTGCCACGGGTTTTTGTTTCCAAAACTATAGCTGTCTTTGTTGTCTATGTGAGAAGTCACTTCAGCTTCCTAGATATTTATAATGTAAATAAGAATAATGAAGATATATTCTGGTAAGTACAGAAGGGTTTTGCCTTAAATTTTCAGTTCCTTAAAAGAGATCAGTGTATTTTCTTTTTTTCTTAGAGGGAGAAACTTGGGGAGGGGCAGAGGGAGAGAGAGAATCTTAAGCAGTCTCATGAGGTCATGACCTGAGCCGAAATTGAGTCAGATGCTTAACCAGCTGAGCCACCCAAACACTCTAAAGCAGATTAATTTCTCGTCAGCCTTCCAGATGTGGAAATACAAATAATTTGAAAAGGCAAGATGGAATGTACCACCCTTTAAATTTGTGAACTGTGAGCTATATATTTTTTCTTCACAATTTAGTTAATATATATAATACATTAATATATATTAATGTACAATATATAAACAAATATATTAATACATAAACAAATATATTAATACATAATATATTAATATATAATATATAATGTATTATATATTAATATATAATATATAAACAAATATATGTATTAATATATGATATATGAACAACCTTATCTGTTTGTTTCGGACCACTATATATATATATATATATATATATATATATATATATATATAGCTAGCACATTTATTTTTAGCAGGGAGTTCTCTGGGAGATAACTAAGAGATGCATCAGGAAGGAGAAGGGGCTTTGCAGTAAGGGGACATCTTGTAATGGACCCTCAGCTCTGTTCTAGGCCAGGATATCAGATCAAAGAAAAGATTATTTTTCTGGGGTCAGTTTGCCATAGTGTTTGAGGGTGATGCTTGTTCTTTTCCTCCTTCACTAACACCTGCTTTTAGGTTTCAGGAAGGTGAAAGCAAAAGTATCAATAAATAAATGTTAATAACTATTGTTGGAATGGCTGGCATTGGAGAATGTGGTCTGGATCCATGGCCTAGCAGCCTCTCTTTCACGTTTACACTCATGGAACTTGACTCGTTAGAGCTGGCTCAGAGGTCATTCTAGAAAGTAGTGGGGAAGGAATGCATAGTGTGGACAGGCAGGCTGCGGACAGGAAACAGCCACACTCTCCATGGCTTTCGTTAGTTCTCATCCTGTGAGGATGATTATGGAGAAGATGGAGAGAGATGCCACAGTGTTCCCCCTGTAGTTTCCTGCCTGTTGATTGGAGTGAGCTTTTCTCTCTTTCATGAGAAGACGAGGAATGGACATTGGGCCTTTTGCTCCCTTACCTGATTAGGCTTGATAACAAATGCTGTAGCCACCGAGGGGAGAAAGTTGTCTGGGGTCTGTCAGAACCTGGTCCTGGGGCTCCCACCTCATGAGGCCATCCTCTCCATATGTGCAAATCTCTGAAACCCACAGTGGCAGTGAAACCGTTGCTTCCGGAAAGCTCTGACTAAAATAGATCAGAAGAGCACACTTTTCTGACTCTCTGTAGACCAGGCTAAAAATTTATTCTTTATTTCCTATCTCCGATTTTGCCCAACTGGATTGATAATTAAAACTCATCAGAAGTTAAACAATGAATTTGAGTGAGTGGAAAATGTGCCAAGTAATATAGGTCAGCAACTTTAATTCCACTTTAAATTCCCAATGGAGAAATTAACATCCTAAACATCAAATCTTCTTGCCCTTTTAATTATAGTTCAGTTACATCAGAATCAAAAATTCATAAGTTCACGGAGGTAAGGCCTCCTTCTGGTTTCTGCTGTCTTAGCCAGAGAGGTCTGACTTAGGTGTCTGGGTAAAACCAGGTTTCTTCAGCAAAATACAGTTCCTTTCACTTGAGTAGTATGGCTTCTTCAAAGTGAGTTAAACTAATCCCACCTCAGGTTTCTTATGCATCTCCTCTTAAAAATAGGAAAAAGAAAAAGTTGTATTAGCATCAGCTCTGTAGCCATGCAACTTAACCAGCCCTGAAACAGCCAAGCAAAACAAGGTTCTAGAGTCCTGGTCTTAATTTACTCCATAAACATTCCTAGAATGCTGGAGAGCAGAGAAGTGGCTCAGTGGTGTGTGTGTGGAGGGGGGTGTGGGGGGGCAGGAAAGTAGACACAGGAAAACTCACTTGGTTTAGCTTTGCCAGGATACCAGGTCAGGCCAGTTGTCCAGAGATTGGTTGAGAAGGTCTCCTATCAAGAGCTTAACTGGCATGTGTTCGCCAGGAGGGAAGGCAAATCTGTCCATACTGTCTCCTCTCTAAGATGTATTTATTGTACATGTCCCTGTCTTTAGTCATTCTGCCTTCCTAATTTCCATGTCATCATTGGATCCCTCCATTCTGCAGCCACCCATAATCAATTTCTTCTCCCTGTGGCACCAGATGTCACTCCTCCTGTCTTGAATACTGAAAGAAAGAAGCACAACTTAATTTCCTGGGGTCCATAGGGGAACATTCTGCTTTATGGGTAAGGAAGGCACTCCAGAGTAGGAGAAAATGGTTTCTCCCACGTATACCCAAATGGACGTCAAGCTAATAATAATAAATTATAAGACGTGAGTCATTATCTCTCACCTACAGAAATCACCGTCCCTGCTATACATTAACGAGAGTAAAAGCTACCATTTGTTATTTACTATTATGTACCAGGCCACTGGCTAGATGTTTTACCTTATCTCCAATAATCTTCACAAAGCCCTGCAACATAGCATTGTGTCTCAGGTTAGAAATGAGTAAACTAAAGGTTAGATGTTAAGTAATTTGTTCGAGGTCAGAAGCAAGTTAGTAGCTGAGCCAGAATTCCAATTCTAGTCTTATCTATCCACCTTAGAGATCTTCTGCAAATGGTGATCCTTTATTCCCATAGATAGGGCCCACTCAGTGTGTTCAGAGGCAACCTATTCATTTGTTAGATCCATTTACTTGTTACATTTTTATATGCCTTTTTGATCCATCCTCCTTTCTGTAACTTCAGAGAAATAGAACCACTTCCTCCTCCCTGTGACTGCTCTTTGGGTAATAGAATATACCTTGTATCACCCAAGACTTTTCATCCCCACTTTTTTATTTCTCAACCTGCATTCCATGTGATTCAGTCCTAATCATCTTTTCCTTGACAGTTTATGTGTTCCTATTTAAAAAAAAAAAATCCTTTTATGTTTTAGTTTCCTAGTGTTGTAATTAATTACTACTAAGCTTAAACAATACACATTTATTGCTTTATGTTTCCAGAGGTTAGAAGTCTGACTGGGGTTTCACTGAGCTAGGCTGGAGATGGACAGACACCGAGGCCTCTCGAGGCTTTAGGGGGAGAATCTGTGTCCTTGCCTTTCCCCATGTCTGGAGGCTATCTGCCCTCATTTCTTGGCTTAAGGTTCTTTTCCCCAGCTTCAAAGACAACAGCATTATCCTCTCTCAGACCCTCTGTCTTCACATGTTCCTCTCTGGCCAAAGCCAGGAAAGATTCTCACATTTAAGGCTCCATGTGATGAGATTGGAGCCTGTGTGGGTAATGTAGGCTGATCTTCCCATCCCAGGGTGCATGTCATTAATCATATCTGCAGTTTCTTTGCCACATAATGAGCATATTCACAAATTCTAAGGATTAGTATGTAAACATCTTTAGGAACCATAATTCTGCCTGCCAATACCTTTACATATACTAAGATTTTAGAGACTTTATAGGCTTTATAACAAGGTTTTATAAAAGGACTGAAGTTAGGGGGTGCCTGGCAGGCTCAGTCTGTGGAGCATGCTACTCTGGATCTCAAGGTCATGAGTTCAAGCTCCATGTTGAGAGATTACTAAAAATAAATAAACTTTAAAAAAATAAAAAGGACTGAAATTAAAACTAAAATGGAAAAACTATGAAAATAATTATTGAAAAATACTAAACTTAAAGCTGAAATCTGTCCTAATTAATACATACATATTTTTTATCTGGGAGTAAATGGATTTTAGTTTATCTAGTGTATAACATTTGTACCTCAAAGCCAAATAAATTACATGTATCTCTGTTTCTAACTACTGGGGTGTGTGTGTGTGTGTGTGTGCGTACGTGCGCACGCGTGTGCATGTTTAACCACATGGATCAATTATTGGAGTGTATATTACAGCAATGAGTGCAAATCTTTGGATTTTCACGATTTTTTTAAACTGTAAAAGGGTATCTAGTCCACATTTGTCTTAGAAGGCATTGCATTTCTGAAGCTCCTATTGCTGAGTGGAAAGTGACATCGTCATATATTTTTTAAGACTTTATTTTTTTAGATCAGTTTTAGGTTCAAGGTAGAATTGAAAGGAAAGTACAGAGATTTCTCACATGCTACTTGCTCTTGTCCATACACAGCCTCCCCCATTATCAGCATCCCTCTTTAAAAGGTACATTTACTACAACGATGAACCCACATTGACACATCATCATCACCCAAAGTCCATTGTTTACCTTAGGTCTTACTCATGGTGTTGTATCTCATATGGGTGTGGACAAATGTATAATGACATGTATCCATCTACCCATCATTGCAATATCATACAGGATATTTTCACTGCCCTAAAAGTTTTCTGTGCTTTGCCTGTTCACTCTCTACCCTCAACCCCCTCAACTATAGATCTTTCTACTATCTCTATAGCTTTGTCTTTTCCAGAATGTTACAGTGCTAGAAGTGTACATGATACGGTCTTTTCAAATTGACTTTTTTTTTTTAAGATTTTATTTAAGAAAGAGCGTGTGTGCACAGAGGAGTAGAGGGGCAGAGGCAGAGGGAGAAGCAGACTCCCTACTAAGCAGGGAACCCGACATGGGGCTCAATCCCAGGACCTCGAGATTACGACCTGAGCTGAAGGCAGATGCTAACTGACTGAGCCACCCAAGCACCCCTCAGATTACCTTCTTAAACTTAGTAATACACATTAAGTTTCCTCCATGTCTTTTCATGGGTTGATAGTTTATCTCTTCTTGATACTGAACAATATTCTGTTGTCTGGATGTGTCACAATTCATTTATTCATTCACCTGTTAAAGCACATCTTGGTTGCTTCCAAGTTTTGCTGTTTTGAACCATACTGCTATAAACATTGATGTGCAAGTTTTTATGTGGATATAAGTTTTCAACTCCTTCCACCACTCTGCCTTCCCACCAGCAATGGTTGCAAGTTCTTGTTGCTCCACATCCTTGTCAGCATTTGAAGATGCCACTGACGTCTTGGTCATTCACACCAATTCTAGTAGGTGTGGAGTGGTATGTTGATGCTGTTTTAATTTGCATTTCCCTGAAGATTTGTGGTGTGGAGCATCTTTTTATTTAGTTATCTGCTATCTTTATATCTTCTTTGGTGAGGTATCTGTTATGCTCTTTGGCCCATTTTTTAATCAATTGTTTTTAAGAAAACGGTTTTAAGAATTCTTTGTGTATTTTGTATAATGATCCTTTACCAAGTATGACTTTTATATATATTTTTCCCAATCTGGCTCTTTTCTCATTCTCTTTACATTGTCTTTTGCAGAGCAGAGGTTTTTAATTTTAATGAAGTCAAGCTATCAGTTATTTTCTTCATGGATACTGTCCCTAAAAATTCACAGCCATATCCAAGTCATCTAGATTTTTTTTTTTCTTTTGTAATCTTTTAGGAGTTTTATAGTTTCCTGTTTTACATTTGGGTCTATGGCCCATTTTGTGTTAATTTTTGTAGAGGGTCTAAAGTCTGTGTCTAGATTGTTTTTTTTGCATGTGGATGGCCAGTTGTTCCAGCACCATTTGTCGAAAAGACTATCTTCACCCCATTGTATTTCTCTGCTCTTTTGTCAGGGATGAGCTACTATATTTATGTGGTTATACTTACATGTTAGCTTCCCCCACCCACCAATTTTATGGAATTCACTGTTAGTATTTTATAATTCTATTAACCTCAACTATGAAAGTATTTAAAATTTCATAATAAGTATTTTTCCCATTGATCTCTGGTTTTGGTGTAGTCATCATTTGACTCATTTGATTCTGAACTGAATGAGTTTTATTCATACCAGATACATTTAGGAAATATTTATGTGAGCACTTTTTCATTGCCATTGTTCTAGGTGCTATAAACAAAAGACTGCCAAGTTTGCCCTTGAGAAGCTCATGGTCATTTGGCACAAATGTATGCATGTATAACAGATGAACTATAAGTTAATGTAAAAAGTACTACTTAAGGGTTTAATAAATGCTGTCTGTAGAAAGGAAGACATAATCAACATTTATGAAGGCCTTTTGTTTCATATATTTGTTAATAATGATACCCAGTAGTGATTATTTCAAGATTTTCAAATGTGCAGTATAAACTACTCTCATCTGACTCTTAGCTAGCCTGTGCATATTATTATAGTTGTAAACATTATCCTTTCATTTCTATTCTTGAATGCCTTTGCTTTTAAGGAACTATTTTCTTCTGGTTCCCAGGGTGAAAGTTTAGTCTGATAAGCATATTCTATCTTGACAAAAATGCAAAAAACAGGAGCTTAGGAGATAAGCATAGAATAGAAAACCTAAAAAGGAATTGGTTGTTTTTTTTTTTTATTATAACTGTCAAAGGTACAGAATAAATGGGAACAGAGAATACTTAAAAGGATAGAGAACACAGTTTTTGAAACTTGATGTAATGTAACATAACTTACTCATATATAAATAAAGTCTAGATAGTCCTGAGAAAAATGACCTTCTCTTACAAGGTTCTAAAGAAAAGAAAGTCTCTCCTCTTAAAGGTTTTACATGGTGTTTATACTTCCAAACTTGATTATTTGTCCTTCCTGCCCTTTTTCCATTTATTAAGAGTAAAAAAATCCATAAGTTCCTACAGAAGTCAACCTGATTTTCCCATTTGGCTTAGGATCTTCTTTTTTTTCCAGTGTACATCATTGGTTAATTTGTTCATTCATTGAACAAATATTTATTGAGTGCTGGGGAAGACAGCTTGTAAGATGGCCCTTAATGATCCCTACCTCCCAGTATTTAATCCCCTGTGTAATCCCCTCTCCTAGAGTGTGGGCTGGATTTATTGATTTTCCACTAATGAACAGAATACAGCAAAAATGATGGGTTTCCACTTAGAAAATTAGGTTACAGAAAGATTGTGGCTTCCTTCTTAGGTACTCTTTCTCACTTTCTCTTGTGTGACTTACTCCTGGGGAATATAGCTGACGTGTTGTGAAGAGCTCCGTATGGCAAGAAACCAAGGCTGCTGATAACCGTGTGATAAACGTGGTTGTGGATCTCCTCCTGCCACCCAGTCAGGCCCTCCTATGAAATCACAGTCCTGACCAGTCTTTGGATTATAACCTTAGGAAAGACCTTGATTCGGAGCTACACCCAGATTCATGATTTATAGAAGCTATGAGATAATAAATTTTTAAGTTTCTAAAATTGGGTAATTTGTTATACAACAATGGAAAATCATTATCACTACATATCAAGGAATTGCTCTCAGTGCTGGGTCTGTAGCACTGAACAGAATGGACAAAGACCTGTGACCTTAGGGAAAAATGCATTAGGGAGAGGTGGAAACCATACAATATACAAGAATGAGTAAGTTCAAACATGTGAAATGACAATCAGTACAAGTGAAAAATAAACCTGGAAAGGACTCAAGATGCAGGATGATTACCTTTTAAAATAAGATGGTCAAAGACCCTCCCAAGAAAGTAACATTCGAGCAGAGACCTTACGGAAGTAAGGTGGCAGTGGGTTCTGTGGTTATCCAAGATAACATGGGCGAGGAAGTGAAAAGTCTTGACAGAGAACATGCTGGAGCAAGGAGGCCAGTGTGGCTGAACGGGATGAGAGAGGAGAGCCATGGGAGGTGAGGTCTGGTCAAAGGGTAATAGGAGAGCAGAATCTTGTATGAATGAGAAGCCATTTGGAGAGTTTGATCACACCTAGCATTTTAGCAGGATTGCTTCTGCTGCTGTCCTGAAAGTATTGCAGGCAGAATAGTAGAAAGTAAGGCTATCACTTAGAAGGCAGTTGCAGTTTTCCAAATAAAAGATAACAGTGGGGACGCCTGGGTGGCTCAGCAGAGGAGCGTCTGCCTACAGCTTAGGGAATGATCCTGGGTCCTGGGATCGAGTTCTACATCAAGCTCCCTGCGGGGAGTCTGCTTCTCCCTCTGCCTATGTCTCTGCCCCTCCCCTCCCCTCCCCTCCACTCCCCTCCCCTCCCCTTCCCTTCCCCTCAAATAAATAAATAAATAAATAAATAAATACATAAATAAATAATCTTTTTTAAAAAATGAGAGTGGTTTGGATTCAGGTGGTAGCAATAAAAAATGATGAAAAGTGGTCAAATTCTGGATTTATTGGAAGAGAGGACCAAAGGGATTTACTGATATATTTGAGGTAAGATGTGAGAAAAGTTAATATAGGTTGGTGTCAAGATTATTGTGAACAACTATAAAGATGGAGGTGCCATTTTCTAAGATTGGGAAGGAAAAACTTTTGGGAAGGGCAGTCAGGAGTTAATTTGTTACAATATTAAAATTGATGTGACTTTTTAAAATGTCACCATTGGAAGAAGCTGGGTCGTGGGTATTTGGGATCCCTTTGTACTATTTTGCAATGTCTTGTGAGTTCATAATTATCTCAGAGTTTTTTGTTTTGTTTTGTTTTTTTAAATATCGATATGACTTTTAAACATCCCAGTTAGGATGTTGACAGGCAATTAGTTGTATATATGAATCCGAAGGTCAACAGAGATGTCTGGGCTGCAGAAATGCATTTTAGAATCATCAGCGTAGAGCGAGGAGTCAAAGCCAAGGGAGTGAGTGGGTAGAGAAGGAAAGCAGAAGATGAAGTTGCTGGGCACTCCAACATGAAGACTTGAGGAGAAGGAAGAACCAGCAAAGATTGACCCCTAAGGTTTTTTTTTTTTTTTTTTAATAATTTAATCCATTGATGGAAACGACATAGTAATGAATGAAAAAAAAATGCTTTTGGAAGGAGAGGGGAGAATTTTGTTATAATTGGTGAGAGTGGACGGGCCATAGCACCCAGAGGAAGGATTGGCCTCGGACAAGATTCCGTCAGTGTCCCTTGGTGATAGCAGGAGGAAGGCAGAGCTGATGGGCACAGATGTGGCTAGAGATGGAGACCATTAGCTTCTCGATGCTTCTATTTTCTCAGTAAAAAGGCGAAGAAAGAAAGCTGAGTGTGTGAGTATAAAGGAAGGACTGTGGAGATTTGAAAGAGGGGAAGATATAAAGCAATAATCATTTAAGAGAATAGGGAAAATAGGGAAATGTAGTCAGGATGCTGCCCACCCCCAGCATTTTAATGAGCACCTCTCCCAGTGTTTAATTGTAACCCTAATCTGAGCTCTTAAAATGTTAATAAATCTCCTGTCCCTAGAATCCACATGTTTTGGCCGAATCTACCTCCCCTCCGATACCTTAGCTTTCTCTGTACTTGAGCCTGCTGTTTATCCTCCTCTTGCCAGATGCCTGTTTTTTATCCTTAATAAGATTTATATGTTCATAAAACATATATTAGAATTCTTTCCTTTTCATTTCAGCAATTTCTATATGATGACATACAAATATTAGGGTTCTTCATCTCATGACCTAATACCAGTGTAGGGATTGGAAGCATGCCTGGGTAGTGGTATACATTAATGATGCTTCTGCTCCTGATACTGAGGCTGATGCTGGTCCTATGGAGGAAACCCAAAGGAATGTGAGATGTGATCCCTGCCTTCAGTCAGCTTACAATCTGGGAGCACAAGGCAAACATGCATAAAAACAGCCAAGAATTCAAGGCAGCATGAAAGTGATCATGGAGTTTGAGTGTCATGATTTCCCTATACATGAAGACATCTGATATTCACAGAGGTCTTGTAGGGGTGGTAACTGAGCAGGCATTATCATCTCCAGCAAGAAGGCCAGATTACTGAAGGATAACTGTCCCAAGTTTTAATAAGGAGTAAGTATCCAATCCTATTTTCACGCCCAGGTCTCCTGGTTCCAGATTTGATGCTCATTCCATGATAGTTCTGCTCGCAGAGCTGAGAAGAAAGGTCATTGTAGCTGAAATAAATAAAATCCAGGACGTAATTATGTATCTTGTAGGTTTGTGAGTCCGTAAAGTCTGTCTTACATTTAGGAAGTTGGAGAGTTTGGTCCAAGTGGGCCTGTGTTATGAAGAGCCCCCAAAACACAAGTGATTTTGAATGTGATATGGAGAAGCATCAAGAAGCCCATGGACACTTGTGCATGACGCATGGACTGGAGGACGACTGTTTCAGGAGGGGAAAAAAGTAGCCTTTGAGTGCTTGGGTTGTGTGAGGAGCTACTACATACAATATCTCATAAGCTCTCCCTATCAACCCTGTGGGATTGGTGATGCACCCATTTTATGGATCATAGAAGAGGCACAAAGTAGTTAGGGGGACCTACCCTACACTGCTAGTGAGTAAGTGACACAACCAGGATTTGAATTTAAGTCTGTCGTATTCTGAAATCTTGTGCTAAACATGCTATTTATACAAAAACTATAGCTCTGTTTACAAATTTATTTTCACTTGTTACTATAAATAATCTGCCTTAAAAGCCATAACATTATGTCTGTCAGGGTACTGGGGCAGTTGGAAGGCAGTCACTAGAAATATAAAATTGAAGTGCCTCTGGGGGGTCAGCAACCAAGACATGGCTCAGTGGGTAGAACATTTGAAAGCATAAAGTGGCACAAGGGGCTCAGCCTCAGCTTTCCTCATGCTTGTGCCCATACTTCTTATTTGTAAACCTGTGCGTGGTTTAGAATGAAACTGTGTGCCGTGCCCGGGGTTGGCATTAAGCACTAGCTCAGACACAGAGGGAAGGACAGATGTGCAGTGTGCTCCATGCTTTAGAATTCTGTGATCAATTCATTTGTTTCAGGCTGTAAGGAGCCCCTCTGCCAAGCCACCCAGTCCGATGACTTCTGTTAGTGGGGCATTATAGTAAGAATACTGTGCCTGTAAAGAAGGGGAGTGAGGGAAACTGTCTCAGTGAACAGCTGACAAGTCATGACCTGGAGGTGTGAACCTGCTCACTTGCACTTCCCACCCTCCACCCCGAATTCTCACACTCGCTCACAAATGACACCACCCCCCCATCGCTGCCCCGCCCTGTGCATGTTAAAATTGCCCCAGACAGGATCCTTTTTGATTGTGTCACCATCCAGTGTCGAGCAGCCTTGTGGGACAGAACTCTCAGAAATCAAGCAGGTCATCGTCCAGCCTCTGTGGCTGCCCTTGGCTACGGTGCTGGCCCCTGATCCCACCAGCTGTGGTCAGATTATGAAGCAGTTTGTGGCCAAGCAGATACTCTGTCTTTAATAGGCCCCTTTGGGCTGCTTCCTCAGAGATGGATTGTGGACATGCATTCACTGTGAGTATGGGGACATGTAGAAGTCTAACAGTTGGCTCTTAAATGTCTGTTCATGTCCCCTCCCTAATGATAAGGGGAGCTGATCTTTCCTTCTGAAGTCTCCCATAGACCTCCAGGCCACACCCAAGTCCTGGTAGGGGTGAACCAGTTGCCATCATTTAACTCTTCACATCCAGCCTTCCAAACAGATGCCAGAAGAGGGTTTATTGTAACGTTACTCTGTGAATTATCCAGCCAGCCCTGGAAAGTGAATATTTTATCATCATTTTAATAAGAAAGAGAATTAAAGAGGTTGAATAACACCTCCAGTGTCTAGTGAGCTACAGGTAGCAAAGGCAGGATTCACATAGAGGTCTGCTCCCAAGATCTTGCTTTGTGTCTGCAGTCTTGCCTGAAAATTTGGCTGCAAAAGCCCTTCTGGGGCGATCATGATTATTGGCCTGACTGGCAAACCGAAAACTCATTCTCTGTTTGTGCCTGGCTAAGGTAATAATTAGTAACAGAGATTGAAAATTGGCCAGTCCGATCCTAAATGATGATGCCTCTGCTCCCGAGGAGGAGTCTGGCGGGACACCAAGCCACTGTGTACATCTCTAGCCCTAGCAGGCCTCCTCGTCAGTAAGTGCAAGGAGGAGTGTGCACTCCTTCCCGTGAAGCATGCAGGCTCTAAATCCACATTGAGTGGAAGTTGGGAGGAAGACAGGGGAATAAATAAACAACCTCAGAATAATGTGCAGCAAATACCAAAGCATATTTTAACATGAAAAAAAAGCAGTGGGGAAGAAAAGTCTGAAAATAACCTCCCTATTGAGATGCTCTTCTCTGGCTGACTTCTCAGTTCTGAGTTTATGGTTCAGCTGTAGATCTTCAGCGACGTGGGCTCCCTTTACTTCTCTGTTTTTGTTCCTCGCGTCAACGCCATCCTCTCACTTTAGGACCTCTTTTTTTTTTTTTTTTTTAAAGATTTTATTTATTCATGAGAGACACACACAGAGAGAGGGGCAGGCAGAGACACAGGCAGAGGGAGAAGCAGGCTCCACGCAGGGAGCCGGATGCGGGACTCAATTCTGGATCTCCAGGATCAGGCCCTGGGCCGAAGGGGGCGCTAAACTGCTGAGCCACCTGGACTGCCCGCTTTAGGACCTCTTCAACTTATACACAGACTTACCTCCTAATTGCTGGTCTATTAATACTTTTTCTAGCCTGTGCAACAAAGGAATTTGGAAGAAAAAGACATGCCCTCTCCTCTGCACCCAAGCCTACTGCTTTTTTGAGTACTGGTACTCACGGGAAGATCCTGGTCTAATTGCACCCATCTCAGGATGCTCAGGATTGTTTCTGCCTACTGGCCAGCTGGGGGTACTCTTCATAGATGAAGCTGGTCAAGAGTTAAATTAGTGAAAGATTCATAAATGAATCATCATAAATGGATGATTTGATATATGATTCATGATATCATGAAAGAAGCAAGATAGACATGGTTAATATTGGGGTCAACAGAGCTGGGGTATAGCCAGCAAAAGCCCCATAGTAGAATGTATTTGAGCGGAGTCTTAATAAAGGAGGGTATTTGTCATGAGTACCACAGAGGGAAAGCTTAGAAGAGGAGGAACACTCCAGACAGATTTAACAGTTTTAATAAAGGCAACAAAACAAAACAACCTAGTACCTTCAGTAAACTACAAGAAAAATGGTATTAAATGAAACCATGTGAATGAGGCTCTAGAGAGAAAGAAAGGCCTGGTAATGAAAACTCTCATGTACCTGGCTAAAGAGTTAAGACTTTATTCTGGGCATGGATCAGACATAGATTTTAAGTCAGGTAGTGACATTGTCAGGTTTTCACTTTAGAAAGATCATTTTGGTGACTACCGGAGAAGGAACAGAAGGTACCAGCCTGGGAACAGGGCAACTCCAATGTGAAGACCAATGCAACATCTTTTTGTCTTTTAAATTGATGTATAGTCAACATGCTGTGTTGTATTAGTTTTAGGTGATAACATAACGATTAAGCAATTCTGTGCATTGTGCAGGGCTCACCACGATAAGTGTAATTACTACCTGTTACCATGCAGTTACTGTATTTTTATTGACTGTACCTCATATGCTGTACTTTTCATTCCAATGACTTATTTATTTCATACCTGGAAGTTTGTAGCTCTTGAACCCTTTCGCCTATTTCTCCCATCCTCCCACCCCTTCCCCTCTGGCAACCACCAGTTCTCTGTATTTGTAGGTCTGATTCAGTTTTGTTTGTTTTATATTTTAGATTCTATATGGTACTTGTTTTTGTCTGATTTTTTTCACTTAGCATAATACCCTCTAGGACCACCTCTATTGTCGCAAGTGGCAAGATCTCATTCTTTTTTATGGCAGAGTAATACTCCATTGGGAATCTAAACTACATCATCTTTGTCCATTCATCTGTCAGTGGACACTTGGGTTGCTTCCATACCTTGGCTGTTGTAGATAATACTGTAGCAAATATAGACATGCATTTGTTTTTCCAAATTAATGTTTTTTGTTTTCCTTGCATAAATAATAGTGGAATGGCTGGATTACATGGCATTTCTATTTTTAATTTCTGTTTTTAATTTTTTGCAGTATAGTCCATACTGTTTTCCATACTCATTGTATCAGTTTACATTCTCACCAACTATGCATGAGTGTTCCCTTTTCTGCACATTTTCTTTAACTGTTGTTGTTTTTTGTCTTTTTGATACTAGCCATTGTGATAGATGTGAGGTGATATCTCATTATGGTTTTGATTTTCATTACCCTGATGATTAGTGATAAGCATCTTTTCATGTGTTTGTTGGCCATCTGTATATTTTCTTTGGAAAAATGTCTATTCAGGCACTCTGCCTGTTTTTTAATTAGATAATTTGGTGCTGTTTTTTGTTTTGTTTTGCTTTGTTTTCTGGTGTTGAATAGTATGAGTTCTTTATATATTTTAGATATTAACCCCTTATCAGATAAATCATATATTCTTCCCCCAATCAGTAGGTTGCCTTTTTGCTTTGTCAGTAGTCATTGCAGTGTCTTCAGGGAGATGATGAGGAACCAGGGTAAGGCCTCAACACCAAACTCACTTGATTTTTGTGATAATTATTTTAGTACAGGCATGTGTGCTGTATGTATTTGTTTTCAGTAGTGCATTTTTACAAGTCTTCTTTGAGGAAATACCATATACTAATTAACCTTTTTCCCCCTGTTAAATTACCTAGTAAAGTTCCTTAATCAAAGTATAACCAATTTTTGTCTAGTATACTTGGTCTGATGAGGGATTTTAAACTTTTTTTTTTTTTTTTTTTATGATAGTCACACACACAGAGAGAGAGAGAGAGGCAGAGACACAGGCAGAGGGAGAAGCGGGCTCCATGCACCAGGAGCCTGACGTGGGATTCGATCCCTGGGTCTCCAGGATCGCGCCCTGGGCCAAAGGCAGGCGCTAAACCGCTGCGCCACCCAGGGATCCCTGATGAGGGATTTTAATGCCACCTCTGTGTGTAAAGACTGTGAGACATTAATGCCAGCAATGAGCAGGTGTTAAAAATTCTCATGAGGAGAAGAGAGAAAAACAATTTTAAATCACCACTGACCCAGGAAAACCAGAGAAGTTTCATACATTAATATTGTGGCTTCTCAGCATAATTGAGTTGAATTGAATTGATGGATCTTTGACATATCTTAAGTTCTTTTAATGGTAGCATGGTGATGGAGAAAGACATAGGTATATATAGTCAGATCTGAGTTCCCATCCAGCTTGACTTTGGGAAAATTACTCTATCTTCTGAGTTTTCCTCACTGTATCATGGGGAACAATCATCACAACTATGTAAATACAGATTAATTTCAGAATGTTTTTAGACACAAGTAAAAAAAGTCCAATTAAATTGGCTTAATTGACCAGAAAATTTACTGCTAATGAACGGAAAGGTCCACAGGTGGGCCTCACTTCAGGGTTGGCTGATCCAGCAGCAAGTGGTTATCAAGGAGCCAATTTCTTTCCATCTCTCTTCACTGCTGTCTTATGATTCTTATGATGTTAAACTTTATCATAGCGTTCTTTGCTTTATTCAGTGTGATGGCTGGAAGTAACTGGGGCTGCATTGCTTCCTAATTTACATCCAACCAGATAGTGTGAGAAAGTTTTCCACAGAAATTCTAAGTTTTCTGCTGATAAGATCACCCCGGAACCCATCCCTGTGGCCCTGGTCTGTCAGATACTGACTGGCTTTGATCTGGATTTGCCTGAACTAATAATCACTGTGGTGAGACGAGTGAGATCTGCTGAATGATCTAGTTCTCGAACTGGAAGTAGATCTGGATAATTTGGAATTAGAAGATATTGACACAACAGACATCAACCTGGATGAAGATATTTTGGATGATTGAGTGTAATGTTTCTTGAGAACCCCACTACACAGATCATTATTATGGACAGGTATTGATCGCCACCCTGACCACAGTGCTTTAGACTCTTGAGAACCTCCTTAGATTTTATATGGAAAGGCTGTTTGTGGCCCACTGGGAGCACACTGCTCTTCTCATCTTAGGAGTCATTTATGTGCAGCATCTAAATCATTGTTTCCTTATTAAGTAAACCAAATGTGGGCTTTGATTTTTTTTTTTTCATACGGTCATTAGACTGTATCTCATAAAATCTTTTGAATTAACAACAACAAAAAAAAGTCCCAGAGCAGCACTGAGTGGGTCCTCCACAGATGCAGTCAGCTCTTGGCATACATGATATTGAGTGGATATAAGGAAGATCCCTGCAATATCTGGAACATGAGTAACTATGGTGAGGATTAAATAAAATAACATATATAAAGATCTTGGTGCAAGTAGATACTCAAGTATTGGTCAATTCCCCTTCTTTATTGCTCTTTCTGTTTTATTCTTACAAGGTTAAAACATTTAAAAAAATATTTTAGTCCAATTTCAAAACTCTAGCAAACAGTTTTGATTTTGAATGACCCTATGTAGTTTTAAATGTTGGGATCTGGATTTTTAAATTTACATTTGGTTTAGATATAAGTTGAATGGCTCTACTTAAAATGATTTTAGGGATCCCTGGGTGGCGCAGCGGTTTGGCGCCTTCCTTTGGCCCAGGGCGCCATCCTGGAGACCCGGGATTGAATCCCACATCGGGCTCCCTGCATGGAGCCTGCTTCTCCCTCTGCCTATGTCTCTGCCTCTCTCTCTCTCTCTCTCTCTGTGACTATCATGAATAAATAAATAAAATCTTTTTTAAAAAATGATTTTAATTACAATTTGTATTGTGATTCCCATGGATGCATATGATAGGAAAAGATTTTTATTTTTTTATTTTTATTTTTTATTTTATTTTTTTGGAAAAGATTTTTAAATGGAAAATGTGAATGAGTACTTCAGATCCTGTTAAAACCTATATATGCACAACAGCAATGGATGGTAGTATTCATTACTGATTGCAGTAATATTTCATCTCATTTCTAACATTCTTTATGCCTTTCTCTATTAAGATAAAGGTGACCTTCTAGCTATTGAAAAACTTAGGAATGATTAGCTTATGTCACTGCCAAAAGCAAATAGTAAAAAAGATAGGACCATTCACACTTGCTGAAGAATAATAGTATTTCTGTGGTTATTCTACAAGGCAAAAGGCAGAGATAAAGTGGCTTCTGTCCTGCATCATTCATTTTTATTATATAAGCAATTGATAATTAAAGCAAAAAACAAAGTTAAAACATCGATTTTCTGTTAAGTATATAATTGAAGGTGACAAACCATGCATTCTTATTTTTGTGGTTGAATATCTAATTAGCTATATTAAAGCAAAATTTTTATGACTTCTAAATTTTCATTTTCTGTGCATAATATTTAAGATACTATTTCATAATATTTTATAATTTAAAAGCAGTGCTTAAAGGGGCCTGAATGGCGCGGTTGGTTAAACATCCTGCTCTTGGTTTTGGCTCAGATTGTGATCTCACGGTGGTGAGATCGAATCCCACATCAGAGACAGTGGCCTCTGCACTCAGCAGGGAGTCTGCTTCAGATTCTCTCTCTCCCTCTCCCTCTGCCCCTCCCTCCACACACACACACTCTTTCTCTCTCTTTTTTTTAAAAGATTTTATTTATTTGAGAGAGAGAACATGAGCAGGAGGGGAGGGGGAAGGGATAGAGGGAGAGGGAGAAGCAGACTCTCTGCTGAGCAGGGAGCCCAGTGCAGAGCTCAATCCCAGGACTCTGGGATCATGACCTGAGCTGAAGCAGACACTTAACCGAGTGAGCCACCCAAGTGCCCCCTACTCTTTAAGATAAATAAATAAATCTTAAAAAATATAAACATATATATAAAAATATAAACACAAAAATATAAACAAAACAAACAAAAATATAAAAATAAATATATATTTTATATATAAATATATATAAAAATATAAACATATATAAAAATATAAACAGAAACAGTGCTTACATGCTAAGTACTGAGAATAAAAAATGAATAAGATATGGGTCCTGTTCTGATGGATCTCATAATCTAATAAGGAAAGCAGACACACAAATAAGACATATATGCAGCATTGAGTATCCATATAGAAATTAGTGGTATGCAATTGATAAAAATATGCGATTGATAAAAAAATAATTTCTTTAATGAAGTCAATTAAATCTAACTTAGACAGTTTGATACCTCGTTTGTAGCCTTGACGTTTGCTGACCCCCCTGCAAGTCATCCTGTTATCATTGGAGCAGATTTGCAGGTGTTTTACAGACTGAGTTATATACTCCATTAGTGAGTCCTGTAATTAAGTGTTGTGACCGACATTAAAAACAAACCAAAAAGACTAGACTGTAGATTAACATCAGAAACCATCAGTATGCATCTCACCACAGTAGTTGTATTGTTGAGGAACTTTTGTTTGTTCTTAGTATATTCATACATACATAGGTGCTGATACTGAGTTTGGCTATGCAGTGTGCTTCTTACCCTGGGTCTTGGACAAAAAGGTTTAGAAACTGCTGGGTCTGCTGATTAGGTTCCTGACTACATATATCAGGGGAAGTGATGCTCAGGCAGCTAGCCCAGGACAGCATATCGGTGTCTTTTAGTTATACACACACACACACACAACACACACACACACTCTGTTATCACCTAAATTCAGAACTGCCGCCTTCTTTCGTCTCCCCCTTCCCTACCCCACAATCTGTCTGGACTCTTTCAGTGACCTCCTTACTTCCCTTGAGCTGCTGTTCCAGGAGCCACATGCTTCTGGATCCCACTCACTGTCAGCCAGTTCACTGGGTCCTTCGGAAGTTTCAAGCCCCCAGAGCTTGCAGTGATGGTTCACATACTTCCATTGCTCTTAGAATTAACCAAGGGAAGCTTTTGCAAAAGACAGGGGTTTCTTTCCACCAATACCAGTGACTTCCCTAACCTCACATGCAGTCGGGAGTCTAACAAGGGTGCAGGAATTCTCATTTTTGAAATAGTGCTCAGTTATTTCAATGCAGGTGGTCTAAAAATCATACTTTAGGGGAACAGTGTTCAAGATAAAGGTACCAGCAGAGTTGAATTCTGGCCCTTCTCCTGGTCCATGGTTGGTACTTCCTCCCCATGTCCTTATGTAGTGAAGGGACAGGAGGCTCTCTCTGAGTCTGCTTTGAAGGTGCTAATCCGTGTAACAGGGGCTCCACTCTCCTGACCTAAGTACTTCCCAAAGGCCATCGCTTTTGTGGGGGGATTGGATTTCAGCATATGAATTGGGAGGGGACACAAACATTCAGACCATAGTCCTTGATATGTAAGATTTTTTAAATCTTATTTTAAACAGGTACAAAGGATGATGTGATTCTCTATATTTTAAATGTTGACACTAATGTAAAACTGTTACGGAGCTCTCTTTGTCCCCAGGGTAATCCACAGTAAATAGCGACTTGATAATCACCTCTGTCCCTTTAAAAAATCCAAAACAAGCACATCTTTAGCGGTTAGGAAGGCTGCATCTTTCCTTTCTCTCAAATGATTTGTACTGTTTCTTTAGTCCAAGAAAAATAAAGCAGGGCACCAGTTAAAGTCGATAAAGACAGATTTTATTTAGTGATAACTGCCACAGCAGGGAGGACAGTGTACATTAATTGAGTTCAACTCCTCTGAAACAAAAGGCAGGAGACTTTGAGTGCTGAGGTGTGCTACAGGAGAGGCCCTGCCGGGTCGGGGTCTGGCTTGGGCACAGGACTGGGCCATCCTCTGCGTCTGCCAAGTGACACTGACCTGGAAGAGAAACCCCACCTTCTTATGTCTTTTTGACCGAAGATAGTTGTGCAAGTTGGATTGAGTGCTTTACCCTCCCACAGGATGGGGAACTAGGGCAATCTCCCTGAGTGTCTGCATTTCAAAGAGATACTTCCAGGGTCTCAAGGGGACAGTGCTGCTTGGTAGCACATTTACATCTCAAAGAGGCAGAGAAAGGATTTATAATGGCAAGCTTTCTAAAGTGCCTGCTCCAAGAAGGGGGTTCAGGGGCCTGCTGGTCTCTCCCTGGGTTTTGGCTAGAACAAACAGTAAATTCTACTGGCAGTTTTGAGCTTTCTCAGGAAGCAATCTTTAGAGACACTGGTCATCCTAGAGACCTAGCCTTAAGCTGCTAGACGTCCCCCTAGAGTCTGGTCATGTCTGTTAGTTTGGGAGTCAGTGAGCAAACGAGCAGAGTTGTCTTTGGGCCAGGAGTTTCTATAGTTTACTTGCATGTAATTGTAGCACAGTGTAGTGTTTTTATGCTTAAAAGTCATTTTTCTGTATCAGAAATAATACAACTAATAAATACAAACAAATTAACATTTAAATTTTTTCTTGTGACCGTAGAGCTCTACTATTTAGAGAAATTATTCTGTACTGAATTATTGTTTTAGTCATGCGTTTGATCAGAACAACATAGGTGTGTTAACTTTTGATAAATAAGAATGATAAAATTAAAATTATATTTAAAATGTACCTCTTGGGCAGCCCCGGTGGCGCAGCGGTTTAGCGCCGCCTGCAGCCCAGGGTGTGATCCTGAAGACCCTGGATCGAGTCCCACGTCAGGCTCTCTGTATGATGCCTGCTTCTCCCTCTGCCTGTGTCTCTTCCTCTCTCTTTCTGTCTCTATGAATAAATAAATAATAAAAAATATTAAAAAAATAAAATGTACCTCTTAATGAGATGTGCAGAGCTTTAAACATTGCTTTTTAATTAGTTTATTTGCCCTTCAATGAGTGTTACTTCTTGCTAGATTGAAATTGCATTCAACATTAGTTCTTTCCACTTTACATTTTTATAGATATGAATATTTAAAAACCTTGTTCATAGTGGTTGGGGAGGGAGTTTTGTCCTAGCAGTGCCACTCAGGTCTTTGCCCTTTTCAACAGCTAAAACTCACATCATGGTCTATTGTTAAAAATTATTTTTGATGATTTATCAACCGATAACTCAACTAGATCTTTCATAAATTTTGTTGAAAGCACAAGAACCAGAAACCTTGTGACATGCAAAGAAAAATGAATTTTCTAGTTGGAGTCCTGTCACACACCAGTATTTTCAGTCTCCCTTGTTGTGTGTTCTGGAACTTTTTAGAAACCAGAAGGATGTAACAGAGTCCGATTCAGGAAGAAGGTGATGCATGTCTGTCTTATGTAAGTAGAGAAGGCCTATGTGAAGGGGGAGCTGAGAAAGAAAATAGATTTGACACCTTGACCTCAAGAATTATTCTCAAGATCAGTTTTAGGACAGAAGATTTAGAGAAGGTGAAGATTTAGAAACTCTCTGTACTGGTGTACCCTTCAAAAAACTTTGTGTGCTGCTGGGGCACATTCCTCAGTTGAAGCCCACTGACCTAGGGGAGAATGTGTAAGAGCCTCACTATGGCACCCTTGGTCACCCCAGCCCTCCTTTGTATCTCTTCCCCTGCGGAACAGCCTCCTGCCCCAGCACAGAGAGTTTCTGCTCCTGCCACCATGGTCTTCTCCTTGCCCCTAGAACAGTGGCTGTCTGGGTCTGGCATGGGAGTGAGACTGGAGGAGGAGGTGTCTAGCTTTTCATGGCAAGGGGATTGAGGGGGAGCCATGGGGCATCAAACTCCTGGGATTGTTTGATCTTTTTCAAAAACGCTTCTTCCTCTTTTCCCAAATGCACTGTTAGCTGCTGTTCTGAACCCATTCCTCCACCCGCCCACCCCCGAGATTCTCCGAGGTGGTGAGCTGCGGGTTTGCAGAGGAGGGTATTCTAGCCCTCAGATGTTCTAGAGTCACAGGCACAGAACATTTCTCTTTTATAAAAAGCCTTTTTTAAGTCCCCATGCTGCTGTCTCTGCCCAAAATCCACCCCGCCCACCTTGTCCACATGAATTCTTGCACATCCGCCAAGTCGTGGTTCAGGTGTTAGCTCCTTTGTAAAAGCTTTCTTGCCTTGCTAAGATATTTTTTCTTGGTCCACCCACCACATAATTCATTTATACTGGTTACGTTTTATAAGTGCTTATTTTTGTGTTTGGTTTCCCAGTATGATCTATATTTTTCCCACATAGAGATCATGCTTTAATTTACCTTTGTATCTCCTGTGCCAAGACCAGGGCTAGCATTTGGTAAGTGGGGAAATATTTGTGGTTGAAAAGCAGGAGGGAGAGATGGGTGATTCTCTGTTTCCCTCTCCTTCTGCCCCTCCCTCTACTTGCAAGCATGTCCTCCCTCCCTCCCTCCCTCTCTCTCTCTCTTTCTGTAAAATAAAATTTAAAAATATATATCTGCTTTGTAAAATTGATCAGCCTGAAGGAACATGCAGATGAGGAAAGTTGTCTTAGTGAATTTTGCATCAAGCCATTACCTGAAAACGATAGTACTGATTGTGCCAACTTCTGCTCATGTTCCGTGCATTCACCCCTTCCTTCCCAGTCACCATGATAAAGCACCGTCCCACCAGCCTGGCAGACAGGCCATCTGTGTTGTCACCGCTGCCTGGTTCTTCTTCCTCATTCCCTGATGGACCTTTACTTGTGCTCATATTCTGGTCAAGCCAATTGACTCTCAGGTTCCCCACTTGCTCCTTTGACCTGGTGGCTCCTGGGATGCTTTTTCTATCTTCATGCCTCCTCACTGCTGAGGATTCACTTCAAGAGTGGCCGCCTGTAGCACATGTTTCCCAGCCTCCCAGCTGCTCACCTTCAGCTGGGACATAGCTCTCTTCTCCTCCTTCTCCTCTCCTTCCTCTTCTTCCCCTTCTTCCTCCTCTTCTTTTTCCTCCTCCTCCTCCTCCTCCTCCTCATTCTTCTTCTTCTTTTTCTTCTACTACTAAAGATTTTTATTTATTTATATGAGCGTGAGAATGAGAGAGATCACAGAAGGAGAGGGAGAAGCAGAACCCCCGCTGAGCAGGGAGCCCAATGCAGGGCCTGATCCCAGGACCCTGAGATCATGACCTCAGCTGAAGGCAGAGGCTCAACCAATGAGCCACCCAGGTGCCCCCATAGCTCCCCTTCTTGAGGCCTCGACAGTATCTCCTCTTTACCTTATTGCTTTTTGATAATAATCCTGCCTCTTTTTAATGTTCTTTATCTCTTTCTGTATTTCTCATTAGCCTTTCACATGCCCAGGGGCAGGGACCTGATCTAATTTGTCTGTATTGCCAGCACCCAGCCCAAGGCAAATGTTCATCATGTATTCACAGGATGTATATCAAATGAATACACTCAAAGCGATCACTAGCTTAATGTCCTTGCGCCTCTTCTGTGCAGTTTCTGATCATTGTCCTGATGGCATATGTCTGGTCCTGGTTTGTTTGTTTTGAGTCCTTTAAATATCCTTTTGCAGTTTTAATCTCCAAAGGCCTTCTCCCAGGAACAGGATGCTGCAGAGTCAATGGTAAATTGGAGTCTTCTGGCACAGTCTGGACCGTAGGTTTCTAGGCATGCGCTGAGAACATGCCATTTCAATGCCCTTTTAAAGGTTCTCTTCCCCCGTTACCCTGTATGTTGATCGGAGTTGTGAGATTGAACAGCTGTTTTCTGTTTGTCTCCGATGTACCTGACATTATTGAGGTGCTAGGAATACAGAGAGTTTAACAGACACAGTTGCCACCTGAAGGATCTCACTGTTAGTCAAGGAGATGTACAGGTGAGCAGACAATTTGAATGGAGTGTGGTATGTTCTTTGACACTGGTAAGCACAGAGCACTATAGGAAGGCCTAAAAGTGGTTTATGACCTGGGGAGGAGATGATGTCAGGGATGCTTCCAGACCTGTGGACTCTGAATTGAGTCCAGAGATGAAGACAGATGAAGCAAGGCTTGAGAAAGAATGACATTTTTTTGCTCAGTTTCATATTTTTCTTCAAAAAAGGTTCTTCGACATGTCTTTTTAAATGGGAACTGAATAAGGCATCTTTCTGTTATTGTAATCCTCAGTATGTACGGGTTGCCTTCAGCGGCTTCTAATTCCTATACTTCAGGTTCTGTAACTAGCCTGGTACTCAAGGTCACTTACAGTTTATTCTCAGTTCTTCTTTCCAGTGATAGCTTTTTAATACTGTAGGTTAGGGGGTCACCCAGCTATGGCCTACAGGTCAGATTCAGATTCAGCCTCCTGCCAGTTTTTGTTTATAGCCTTTAGTTCTGATTGGCTTTTACATCTTTTTAAAGGATGGCAAAATCAACTGACCCAACAAAGTAGTTTGTAAGGCCAGCGCATTTTCTACTGAGTCCTTTTAGACCTCTGCTCTTTCTGACCTGCAGTGCTTCCTGATGGTTACACATATACCATGGAGCACCGGCTTTCCCACCTCTGCAACTCTGCCTCTGCTCTTCTGCCTTTTAAATGTTGTCATTCATCCATTCATTCACTTACACATTTCAACAGATTGGGTGGTGGTTATGTACGAGCCTCATTCTGGGTTTGGGGTTCTGGGAATACAACAGTGACTGTCAGCACGTGGAAACAAAATTTGTCAGTTCTGGGAAAAAGCTAATACAGGATAAGGAGAGAGAGAGAGGGAGAGAGAGAGAGATGGGTTAAGGGTGGAGGGAGGGCTAGCTTTTACAGTCAGTCGAGGCCTCTGATGAGGTGACACTTGTGCCAAGTCCTCAGGGACGAGCCATGAGGATACCTGGAGAACATCTCAAGCAGAGGGACTGCATGGAAATGAGTGTCTGGAGTGGAGTGAGAGGGTAGAAAAAGAGAGAAAGTAGGATTAGACAGGTCAGGTGGGGTGAAGAACAAACCATGGTGGGCTTCCTAGGGCCTTGAAGGCTGAGTTTTACTCTTGGTGAATTGGGAAGCTATTAAATAGATTTGAGCAGAGGAGTGACATGATAAGATTTATGTGTCTAAAATACCACTTTGCTACTGGGGAGTGCTGGAGTACCCACTTAGCTCCAGGATCACAGTGGCTCAACACAACAAAGGTTAATATTCCTTCATGCTCCTAATCCAGGAAGAGCCTGTCAAGGGTTGTCTACCACAAAGTCACTTAGCATTCAGGCTGAGGGAAGCTCTACCATCTTGTATTGATGCCATCTGGGCCTTGCATCCTCCTCGACTGCCATGGCTGGGAAAGAATGGAGGCTGGAAAATGATGCATGTGGGTTATATCATTGCCTTGGCTCAGAAAAGAAACAGGTGTCCTCTGCTCAGCTTTCATTGGCTGGAATGTGGCTCATGCTAGCTGCAATGGGATTGGCATATGCAGTGGGGCCCATGGAATGCTTGTGTTTGGTGAGCTCTGTGCTGTCTGCCAATCGGGAGACCATTTAGAACCACTGCCATACGAGAGGGGCAGTATGGCTTGGAATTGGGTGGTGGCCATGAATGTGGTGGAAATTGGGTAGAGTCTGGATATATTTCAAAGGTAGACCCAGTAGATTCACAGCTGTCAGGGATGACTCCTCCGTTTCTCCCCCTTCCCACCTTCTTATCTTCTATCCTAAATATGATTTCTTTGAGCCTGGCTCATGTTCTCTCTCATTTTTCCAGAGGGCCTACAAAACAGATGCTCAATACACACTTATGGAGTGCTAGAATAATTTAGTCACTTAACTTTATTTTACAAAATCCACATTAAAAAAAAAGTTACTAATTGCTGTCAGGGAATAGTTTTACAAAATCTTTGATTGCTTATTATAGAAATACATATGTGAATGATGTGTTAATGCCATGGGCTTCAAAA
The DNA here is from genome assembly GCF_003254725.2 of Canis lupus dingo. Classification (NCBI taxonomy): domain Eukaryota; kingdom Metazoa; phylum Chordata; class Mammalia; order Carnivora; family Canidae; genus Canis; species Canis lupus. Next base: position 11,155,466 of record NC_064259.1, on the reverse strand, counting down.
TAGAAGGTTAAGAATAAAAGTACTTTGTGGCTACTCGAGCTAGTGAAGAAATTGCAATTTTTCACTCTGATTTTGTCAAATTTTTTTCCTCTTACTACTCTTCTCTATCCTGGAAGAGTTTAAGGAAAATAGGTCTATTAGGTTTATTCAGTGTGAAATGAAACTTGTATTTTAACATTTTTTTAATTCTTAAATTTTTTTATTTAGATTCAGTTTGCCAACATATAGTATAACTCCCAGTGCTCATCTCATCAAGTGCCCTCCTTAGTGCCCCTCACCCAGTCACCCCATCCCCCCACCCAACTCCCCTTCCACAACCCTTTCTTTGTTTCCCAGAGTTAGGAGTCTCTCATGGTTTATCTGCCTCTCTAATTTTCCCCCACTTGGTTTCCCTGTATTTTTTTTTAAGTGGGTTCTACACCCATCATGGAGCCTGATGCGGTGTTTGAACTCATGACCCTGAGATCAAAACCTGAGCTGAGATCAAGAGTCTCACACTTTTTTTTTTTTAAAGATTTTATTTATTTATTCATGAGAGGCAGAGAGAGAGAGAGAGAGAGAGGCAGAGAGAATGAGGCTCCACGCAGGAAGCCTGGTGTGGGACTCAAGGATCACGCCCTGGGCTGCAGGTGGCGCTAAACCTCTGGGCCACCGGGGCTGCCCAAGTCTCACACTTAACCAACTGAGCCACCTAGGCACCCCAAAATGTCTATTTCTTAATCTCACTCTATAGTCTTTCAGTGATAAACCTGTTTTTAATAAACAGTGAAAAGCTTAAGTGTCCAAAGAAGCAAAATGCTCAGTCCTTACATCTGTTACCATAATATCATTCTGCCCCTTACACAGGCCCCAGCTCCTACAGGAAAAATAACTTAGAGTTGCGTTTCTTTACACTCTATATTCTTGGTAACTGTTGGGTTATTTAGTTATTTTAAAATATCATTAAAAATAGTAAGGGGGGGGACCCTTTCTGATGACACTGGTGATGAGGTCAAATAATTTAAACCCCCAGAAAGTTCACTTGCCTCTACTGACCATTATATGGCCATTCCATAGCAGGTTCTAGGCAACCACAGATATCAGTGTGAAGCCTAGACTCAATAGTGCTGGGCAGCTAGAGTCTACTTGTTTATAAGCCAAGTGGATGATGAACTTGGCTTTTGGGACAGATGACCTCTGCTGGCTGTGGAGGCTGAAGAAACGGATGAGTCCAGGATGACTTGTGCGTGTCTTGGTATTGAAACATGAGTAGGAATGTACCTTGCAAGGAAGAAAAGAGAGAGTATTTTACTGAGACAAGATACCTAATGACAGCAGGGAATGATGACAAATTTATGTGTACAGAGCTTAGAGTGGAGGCTACATTTCTATTTAAGACTAGATGGTTAGCTTGGAGCTAGTGTATGAACGTTCTGGAGTGCCATACCAAGGAATTTTTGGAGCTCACGAAAAGGTTTTTCTAGAAGGGATCACATGGCAAGTTTATTAGGAAGATATAAAAAAGAAACTTATATTGTATCAGTTAGCTGAATGAAAATTCATCTTCTGTTTATTGAGGACTTATGATGGGTAAGGCATTGTGCTGATTGTTTTATATATTATCTCATTTAAATTCTCAATATGACATTGTATGGTAGATGACATTTTTCACATTTTCCCAGAAGAAACAAAGGCTTGAAGCACATTGTCAAGTTGTTTAGTCACCAAGTACTGAAAATTAAACACAGGTTTTCTGAGGTGAGTGCTCTTCCTACTTGCCAACTACTTCAGGAGTGGTTGACAATGGCAGGTTAAACCTTGGACAACAAAGATCACATCTAGATCACAAGTGGCACAGAGACCACTTGTTTCTCCCAGGATGCTGTTTCCTGCACATGTGACCTGCCTGCCTTGTCCTTACTGTCTTGCCAGTCTGTGGTTGAAAGTCTTCCACGCCCATTGATAGGCTGAGAGAATAGACATTTGGCCAGCTGGTATCTCCAGATATTCCCCAAGCCTGTGTTTCTTGAGGAAACAAGAGTGAGTGGAAAGGAAGGATTCACTATGCCAAGTTCTTGTTTGTCTCCACTTCTGTCGAGCCTTCAACGTGTACTCATCACATGCTCTATCAGAGCCTGTACGGAGGTAGACGTGGCAAAGTGGAAGCTGTGTGACATGCAGTGAGAGGGGAGCACCAGCTCCATAACCAAGGCACCTGGCTTCTGGATTTTACTTATCACTCACTCAAGGAACCCCAACATATCTCAGAACCTCCCTGGGGCTCATCCACATGATGGGAGAAGTAAGGAGGGCTGTTGAACTAACTATACATGAGTTCTGTTGTCTTGTTTTTCCACCACAGAAAAGAGTTCACAGTGTATGTGAGGGAGGAGGAGAATATAACTGGTACTTGCTGGTCCGTGGTAGCTTCTGACTTTGTCCTATTCCATGAGTACTTGGAGGTAGAAATCTGGCTATAAAACTTAGTGGAAGCTGCATTTGCAAAGCACACACTGAGTTACTGTTGAGTGGAAATAGTACCTTCCTAAGGTTATTTTTTACCCATACCTGTAGGGGTTGAAGAAAATGTCAGCTGTTTGCACTATCATAGCATGAATTCTATGTAGAGTGACTTGGTGGGGGGAGCTGGTGGGAAATGGGAGGTCTGGACCAACCTGCCTCCTGGTGTGGTCACTGATGCCATGTTTTAGCAGCTGTGGTACTTTTTAGAATAACCAGAGACACACGGTTAAGTGACTTTAAGAAATGATAGTAAAGATAAGATTTTGCCCTAGGACTCTTTATCTGTTTTTATTTTATTTATTTAAATCAACACAAAGTCCTTCTAGGGCTATAGTACAACAAAAATGTACTTGAGTCATTGACATGAGGCTAATAAATCTAGGATCCAAGGCAGCACAAATCAGCAGTTCCTAACAAGGCCCGGCATGGCTCCCCAGTGTGTGATGCCTCCATCAAGAGGGGTTATGTTTAGACTTGAGGCCAGGTAAGCTCAAATGTTTAATAATATTAGGAAAATATAACCCCTAACAAAATGACTGTCACATATCAGAATTCAATTGTAAAAAAAAAAAAAGAATTCAATGAATACTTGGTGAGTGAGTGAATACGACATCATTATAGAACACTTGAAAAGTTGAGAACAAAATTGCTCATAATCCCAGCATGTTAACAGAACAGTAGTGTGTGTGTGTGTGTGTGTGTGTGTGTGTGTGTTCGTGTTCAGTCATACACACAGGTTTAGTTTGGATTTTAATATAAATATGGCATAGTTTTATGATTTCTGATTCCTAAAATTTAACATTTTATGATAAGCACTTTCCAAATTGCTATGCTCTTTTAATAATTCTAAGTTTAATGACTATATAATGTTCTATCTAGTAATTTATCATAAGTTAGTTACCATTTCTTTTATTATTAGGCAATTCGATTGCTTTTGAAGTTTTATAGTCTTATTCCAGTTAAAATCTTCATGCCTGTACTATTTTCTTCTTTTTAATTATTTCCATATAATAAATGATCAATACTGGGAATTGTGGTTGTAGAAATGACTCCTCCTTTTTGCACTGTAACCAGTAATCTACTTGAATGCTAGTTTCATCATGCCACCCACTACTTTTGTGTATTAGCATGAAAAAAATCATTATTTACTAATTTAATAGTGCATATGGCTCCTCATTGTGGTGGTTTTCCTCACAGAAGAAAAACTAATATAACAAAACTCCTCTTCATGTGTTAAAGTTGTATGTTAACATCTCACTTTTGTTCTCTCTGCCTCGCTAATACCTTATTAAATATGCCATCTCTGATCATATGGTTTGTCTCACTGTTGTTCAATTCCTTTTTGTGTTGAAGCTGTCTGTGGAAGCACGGAAAGAGATGACCAGGAAGGCTATTCAGATGGTCAAACATTTTATTGAGAAGCCACGGAAAAGAAATTCAGAAGATGACATTCAAGAAGCGAGTGACTCTAAAGTTACCTATGGAGATGCCCAGAGTCATCTGGAGAAATCACTTGCTCACCTGGAAACCCTCAGCCACAGTTTCCTTGTTTCTCTGAAGAACAGTGAGCAGGTAATGAAGTAAAAACTTCTCTGTGCCCACTCACTCACATAACATAGTACATGCTTTCGTTTTTCCTTTAAAGCCACAGTAGTGGTTTTGCTCGGGTTTTCAGTCTTTCAGATGTCTTTGAAAATGGTCCTCAATCCTTTATCCTTTAGCTTTTTCATTACCTCTTGATTATCAATTCAGTTATCAGTTCTTTGAAAAGGATTTAAGGCCACTGATCAGGATTGATCTCAGGCAGGGAAGAGGCGGGAGGGATGGGGGAAAGGCCCCTGAGTTTAACCCACGTTAGGTGCCTGGGGGATGGAGGGTTCCTCTGAAAAGATGATCAGGACAGTGGTCTGTGAGCCTGTTTTGCTGTCTGAACTGAAAAATGATTGATTTTTTTTGTCCCTAATTTTCAGAAAAATTCCAAAAGAGCCATCCATGCCTGCTTCAACAGTTTTTCGGTTTTTTTAATTAGATGCACTCATCCTGTTTTTTTTTTCTTAATATTTTGTGTTTCCAATATAATTTTATTATCGATCCAATTTTTTTGGCTATTACAATTATTCCTAGTTGGTTTCCAGTTGAGACCTTCGTGATATCTCAAAAAAATATTCTCAGAAGAGTCCAGAGTCGCTGCCCATGATGAGAGTTGAGGCCCAGTGTGTTAGGGCAGCATGAGGAAATCCTTTCTCTGTAGCTTTTGTAGTTTTTCTGCTGTGCTGTTGTAGCCAAGAGAGTTTTAGCGATTTTTTCACATAACTGAGACGTTGACAGATCAATCGGTAAATGGTTTCATATCGGTGCAAACAGTGTACAGATATCTAAGTAATATTTCATTTACCCCTTTAATGTTGATGGTAAATGAAACTCTAAGTGGCCACTAATCTCTTTTATTTTTCTTAAACTGTACATGTTGATTGAATTGTGTTCTTGGCTTATAAAGAACAATTCCTGACTAGAAAGATGGGTCAATGGAGAGCAGTTCAGATAATGAACAAATGGAAGACTTCAAAATTTGTATGAGACACATAAACTCAAAGCTCTCATGGAAAAGACGGGAAGAATTCAAAAGTTTGATAGCAGTTTCATTTCATTTTGTATTTTTTAGTGCTATTAGCCTGTCTAATGAATCACATTAAATGATGTACAAGCAATAGAGAAGGCTTTTTGCAGGGAACAAATTGGCTTTACCAATCTTGATTTTATCTTTCTGACATGTACCGTGCTATAATCCATAATTATGAGAACTAGGGTAAAATTTGAATTCTTCAAGTAAAAGTGATTATACTTATTAGTATAAAAAATTAAAGACTTGTCTTATCTTTTTTATTAAATATACCATGCTCAGATCTGGAGAATTGTCACTCCTCTCCTTGGAACAAGTATTGTCTTTGAATGATTAGAATAACATATATGGGGCCAAGGGGATTATTAATGGAAATAGCTGTTTGTTTCAATGAGGCTATGATTTAAAGGTACCAGTAGCTGCTTGCAAATGCCATCAGTCAGACCATGGAGGTCCAGTGTAGTAGACTCTTCAGGTTCCTAGAGTGGACCTCATTTGATTTTGTTAGGGTACTTTTCATAGCAAGCACTGGAAATAACCTTCAGCCTCATACATTTGTCCCTTTTAAGTTCAGGCCATAATTTTAACCTCTTTAGTCATACACCCAGTGAAAGAAGATTCCCTGTGCCCCAGATTAACGCAGTCTAAACTAGATGCCTTTATTCTACAGTGCCTCAGTTTCCTCTTGTTCAGGAGGGATACTAGTAGCCACTTTGAACTCACAGCAATTTTATTTTATTAGAAGTTTCACGGGCCACCTGGGTGTCTGCCTTTGGTTTAGGACATGATCCTGGGGTCCTGGGATCAAGTCCCCATTAGGCTTCTCAGAGGGAGCCTGCTTCTCCCTCTGCCTGTGTCTCTGCCTCTCTCTGTCTCATGAATAAATAATAAAATATTAAAAAAAAAAAAAAGAAATTTCACAGTGAGGAGAAGAGTAAAATGAACGGTCATGTGCCTGACTCACAGCTTCAACAATTATCAGAACGTGAACTATCTTATTCCATGCATACCCTCACCCCTTCCTGGGGATTATTTTAAAGAAAATCCGGGTCATCTTTTTACTTTGGCTGTAAATACTTCCATGTCTGTTTCTAAAGGATGCTTGCAAACACCACCACTACAACATGATCACAGTAAAAAATTATCAGGAATTCTTTAATATCATCAACTGACCAATTGTTTGGATTTTATATGGTTGTTCTGAAAGTCGAGAGGGTATATTCAAGATTACTTGAGAAACTGTACAGAACCTGGAAAGCATTCTTAACACTTAGTGACCATGTTTTGGTATGATGAAAACCAGTGGCTTGGGGCCTATTTCATATATTATTTGTCATATTCATTTTTACAGACAGTACCCAAGAGGGGCAGGCTGTGTGCCATGGAGGTGGGGAGATGTCTTTTGGATTCTGATCTTCCTTCCCCTAATTTCTAGCCGTGTGACTTTGGCCATGTTACTTTGCATCTTTGGTTTTTACCAATTTACTTTTTGGTAAAATGGAGCTAAGTAAAGCTCCTTGCAGGATTTTAGGACCATTAAATTAGGTGACACGCTAGACTACCTGGGTTTGCGCAGTTAATACTCCTAGGTCTGAGCTGTCATGTGGTTGCAGCCCAGTAATAATAATAGAGAAACTTATACTTCAGTGAGCTCTACCTTGTGCCTGACGTTGTCCTAGAGGCTTTTACACTCTCTCATTTAATGTTAACAATATCCCCTCTTCCCTAGAGTCTCTGTCCTCATCTTCATTTTGCAGACACTGAAGGCCTACAGACTAATACGTGATACAGCAAGGGTCTGTACTCAAGCCTCATGTCTCTGGAGCCCAAGCCCTTCCTAACCACTGCCTTTTCTTCAGTTTGTAGTTCTAGTATATTCGGTTTGAGAATCTTCTTAATATGCTTCACTGTGTACATGTAGACACACTGAATTCCTATTTGATAACTCAGGTGTTGTGTGCCATATCTTTGCAGGAAATACTGCAGAAATACGGTGACCTCTATGATCTGTCCCGATCAGAGGAAGGGAAACTTCGTGAGCAAGCTGTGGCCATGTGTCTAGATGGTCTGCCTCTAAGAATGATTCAGCAGCTGCTACAGGTGGCTGTGGGCCCTCTCGACATCTCGCCCAAGGATGTGGTGCAGGGTGCCATAAGGAAGATCATTTCTGTGTTGAGGTAAGCTAGAGAAGACTCGTTGGGAACCTGAGGTGATAGTGTGCCAATAGTAGCACTCGTTTTACAGTAACGAAGAAAAAAATACCATGTATGTAGAAGTGTTTTATAAACTGAAGCACTTTATAAAAGTGAAACATGATCATAAGATTTCTGAGTCTTCTGTCTTAAGATACCTTGAGAATGGAGAACCACGGACATACTTCACCACTGGTATTATATGTAACATGCCCTAAAGCTAACTTCCGGCTAGACCCTCTCCTTCCAGGGAAAGGCCAAAATGGCCTGTGAGGGAGGTAGCTGCATGTCAGGACATCGTGGGACCCCAGGTGGATGTTCTGCTCTTGCCTTTTCTACTTCCACTTCTTTGTAGAGGCTGCAAAATGGTGCCCAGAAGCTCTTCTTGAAATACACAAGGCAAGGTTAATCATATACTGAAGAAGTTAGACATCTGTTAAGTGTCTTAGAGTTTTATTTACCTGCAGTTAATGGCGTGGAACCAACCACTGAGAAGTGCTAGCTTTCTGTCAGTGTGCCCGTGTCTTCGTGGGAGGATTGGGGACGAGGGGGAAAGCCAAGCTCCAAAAGAGAATGAGGCATCAAGTGCTTTCTGTGAATAATGCAATTAGGCTGCAAGATTTGGTTGTGTTTAATGTATTCTCCTTTTAAACCTGCTTTGTAATTCTGCATTGCTCTTGAGGAACTTTTTGATTAAATGCATGTCAGTTTTCCACAGCTGAACTGAAATCAAATGAGCCTTTATCAGTTTAATTACCTCAGCCTCATACAGTTTTCACCTTAATGATCTGCGGTATCTGGTAATTCTGAAGAGAGAGAGGGAGAAATAAAATATCATAACATTTTTTAAGAAATAACAAATGTCAAATTAATAATGCTTTGTTCTATTATTAGCCTATTATGTTTTGGTGGTGGTGGCTGTAAAAGCCACCCACTTTCCTCTTTCAGAGGATGACACTTGTTGGTTGTATTTTGCATCTTTTGATTTATGCTATCTTATTACTGTTCCTTGAATCAAGATTTAGATGAGCCTCACCAAAACAAACATTTTGAAAAATGAGTGCTTTGATGAATTTAGCTTATTTCCTAAAAATTACACATTGTCATGAATAATTAAAATATGTGATATTTTTACATTTATAAAATTCTGACATAAATTATACTTCTCTCTCCTTCCCTGTGCCCAGTTCCACTTGTAAAGACTTGGTTCTTACCTAATAAATATTATGCTTAGCACACAGAAGACATTCAATAAATGTGAATTAAATCTTTCTGCAGTGGGAGGAAAGGGAACTTGAGTTCAGCTACCACCTTTTCAAAGGAAAAGAAATTGCTATTGACAGCATCCATAGCATTTTCTTTTTAGAAAGTTAGTAAAATTTAGTAGGTATAAAATAACAAAGGCACATAAAGAACTGAATCCACCAGTTGATTTAAATCACATCACTTAAATTATTCAGAAAACTCACCTAAAACTTCTTTTCTCCTGTTGTTTTTTCAAAATCCAGTTAAGTCCTAGACATACACATTTGTAAAACGGGCATAATAATAGTACCTATCTTGTAGACTATTCGAAACTAAATGGTAGAATGTGTGTAAAGCACTCAGCAGTGCCTTGGACCTGGTAAGTACCACGTAAATATTTGGGTTTTATTATTTTTTTTTTTAAATCCAGCTGGAGAATTTAGATGATAATATATTTAATGCTTAAAATAGCTCATCTATCTAATGTTCATGGAATGTTTTTTAAATGACGTAATGCAAGTAGATTTTATTTTCTTGATAGGAAAACCAGCATATACTAGATTATGAGCTCCTTCAGGGCAGAAGAGGTTTCACTTCTCTATCCTTAGCGCTCGCAGAGGATATGCGTTGGCAGCTTCTCCAGCCAGAACCCAGTAGGGTGCTTGTGAGCGTGAACACCACGCTGCTTTCTGAGGCCGAGCCCTGTTCTGAATCAGTCCTCTCTCTCTCCCTTCACAGTGGAGGTAGTGCTGACCTCGGTGGGTCGGGGGACCCCCTCCAGGTCCTGGAAGGTGTTGTTGCGGCCGTCCATGCCAGCGTGGACAAGGGGTAAGCCTAGCATGGTGTGTGTATCTCACCTCGTGACACTCCTCAGAATCTCTGAATCACTTTAACATCACTGTTTATGAAACTGCCAAGGCATTCTGGAAGGAAGAGCGGAGGACTTTCCGCGTCACTAGAGAGGCTCTGCATCTGCACACGGGGTTACTGCAGCTGTCCTCTTGCCCCGTCAGCTCTGGCGGTCACTCCCTTCTCTCCAGAGCCTTGTTTGCCGGGCAGAGCGTGGTCTCCTCTCACTCATTCTGCATGAGGCCAGGAGAGAACTACTTGGAGCTTCCTTAGGAGAGAAAGGATTCACACCTCAGGAGGTTAGCTGGACTGATTAAGTCTGCAGACTTTCTAGAATGTATGTATCGTCTTTTTTGAAAGCTTTCTATGCATTAGGTCCGTCTTGCCCGAGGACTATGAGTATACAAGCTTTATAAGTCTTGAAAGGTGTGTGTCTCTAATGCCATTTTTAGAAAGAATTTTTCATTCGGGTGCAGTGGTAGTGATCGGAAGAACAGCAACAAGTTGGTGGTTCTGTGTTTGCCAGAGCTTAACATCTTTCATATGTCTGATATCCATGTCATCCCTGTAAGGCCTTGCCCCAATTTTCTTACCTATTTTATTTTTTAAAAATAATCACTACACCCAATGTAGGACTGGAATACATGAGCCTGAGATCGAGTCACATGCTCTACCGACTGAGCCAGCCAGGCACCCCTGTTTTCTTTTTTTAAGTGGGAAATATGATATAATAATAATGAAAAAATATTTTTGAAAATGCCCCATAGTTCATTCAGTAATATAATTGTTTTCATTTGCATATTACCTTCTAGTTATTGTGCAGGTACAGATAGATTTTTTTTTTCAGATAGATTTTTATACAGCTTCAATCACAATGTGTAAACACGGAATAGTCTTCTTTACTTGCTACTGTAACTCTTCCCATTTATCTTTGTAGATTTCCTCATGATTATTTCTGATGGTTGTATATGTTGTTGCTGTTTTTAGAGGAAGCCTTGCCAGGAGTCATAGGCCTAGGACATGGAGCCAGGATCCCAGCCAGGCTCTGAATCATAATTTAGCGCTCAGATGCCTGTATAGCGTATTTTTGTGTGTTGCTTTGTGCCCGAGGCTTGAGTGGAGGAAACTAGGACTGGCCATCTCGGTGAATATGGGACAGCATTGCAGCGAGGGCCCTCTACCTAGCCTCATGCCTTGCACCATTTTTCTAAACCCCTTTGCTTTGGGGTCTTGAAGTAGTAAGGAAGCTAAATTACACCTCTTATTCGAAAGAGAAATGAAATGATCTATGTGTTTACTGTGGGCCATACTCTGTTGCTGCATCACGAGGAGTTAGATACGAGGAAGAAGTAGCCTCCTACTGGAGCAGCTCAGTCTTGCAGGGGAGCCAAGCCTTCCTGTTGCTCTAATTACCATATTACCCAGGGGTGAGTGCAGTACAGAGAGCGAGGAGGGAGCACTTAATCGTCCTGGAAGTCAGGGCAGGATTCGCATGGGCGACATTGGTCCTGGTCTATGAAATGTGCGTCTGTGAGCAGGAGGTGGGAAATGGTACCCCAGGCTGAGGAAGCCGCCTGCACCACTGCGGATGCAGCAGGTAGCATAGCAGGCAGGAACACTGCGTGGGGAATCCCGAGCCACCTTCCAGGGGTGCGGCCAGCATCTGCCATTCCGGTCAGAGCCCATCAGTTGCTTCTCTGCCTGCCACTCCCCAGTGAGCTGCTGTCAGAGCACAGCTGCTTTCAGGTAAGGCCGACCTGGAGCCTGGCATCATAGGATGACAGGATCAGGATAGGCAATAAGCCCCTTCCAGTGGAGACATCTTAAAAAGATTACAAGGTAGTATTCTTAGTGAATTTCCAGCCAAATATACAGATGAATCCAACCTGGGTTTCTTACATACAGACTTTTTTTTTTTAAGCTTTGTTTTCCAAAGAGGAAGACATTGGGGAATGGAGAAACAGAGCAAGATCGTACTTTTTATTCTAGAGACACAGCATAAAAGTCTTCTTAACAGAGAAACTTCAGTGAACTTAACTTTTCTTTTCTTTTCTTTTCTTTTCTTTTCTTTTCTTTTCTTTTCTTTCTTTCTTTTCTTTTCTTTCTCTTCTTCTTTTCTTTGCTTCTTTCTTTCTTTCTTTCTTTCTTTCTTTCTTCTTAAAAAAGAAAAGGAAGAAAGTCGACGTCGTAACTTTCATTTCTGGCAAGTCTTTTTTTTTTTTTTTTTTTGGCAAGTCTTTTTTGAATCCAACATGGTTACACCTAAATCCTTGGCTTCCATTTCTCTTCCCAAAACTATGTGTGGCAGATCCCATAAGGGTGTCACTCTCCTTCCCAGGTAGTCCCCAGTGGGGTCTTTGGAATGACATGGGATTCAGACCCTTTGAAAGTAACCCTCTCAGTCACTCATTACACGACCTGATAGGACTACCTAACCTCCAGGAGGCCATGCTAGGCCTGTGTGTCACCTTCACCTTTGGGGGCATACCCAGCCTCCCTCAGTGCCAACCTCAAAACTTCACCATGCACTCCCCTCCGTGACATCTGTTTGGATAGTAAATCCCCTATCTTGGCGCACATTGTCCACTATCACACACATTGACACGCTCTTAGGTTAGGCCTCCATCAACCCATAGTGGTCCTGGCAGGGAAACTGCATGGAAAAGTAGGAAGTTGAGTGGGTGTATTCATGGCTACCACCAAGTGTTTGGTTTTGCACCTAATTTTTAGAGTTTATGTCATTATCAGTATGGCCTCCTTTCACTTTTTTCTTTCTAAGATTTTGTTTCAGAGGGGTGGGAGGGGCAGAGAGAGAGGGAGAAGCAGACTCCCCTGCAGAGCAGGGAGCCCAACCCAGGCTCCATCCCAGGACTCTAGATCATGACCTGAGCCAAAAGCAAGATGCTTAGCAACTGAGTCACTCAGGTGCCTCCTCCTTTGATTTTTTTATATTCGTACAAGTACGATCTGCCTTTGAGCTGCAGCTTCTGACCATTCGTAAAGCCCCCCGTCCCTCCTCTTCTACCTCTGCTGTCAGCCGCACACAACCACAGCACCCAGACAGGTCACCAGTACCGTGTGTGGACAGACAGGCTGCCTTTCTAGTGTAACCACATTCTTGCCTCCAGCCATCAGGGTTAAGTATTGTCAAGATTTGAAGTAGTGGAAAAAATCTTTTATACCATGTACGATTAAAGATGAGATTAAGGTAATTAAGTGTTGAGAAGCTTGTGCACATAAATTTAACTTTATGAGTGTGTTTTCTCCCATGATTTGTGTATGTCTATAACATATTATAAGAATACCTAAATTTCCTGTCTGTGTTTTGATTAGATTGCTTAAGAAAAAAGGGTTGAAAAACATTCAATAGCTAAAATAATAATTTCTAAAATAATACACTTGTTAAACCTGGAACTAAGAAAATATGCATTTAGAAACACAAAAGTAATGAATATATGACTTAGTGCCGAGATCTTCGAAGTGGCTGTTCAGCAACCCACTTAATCCTCACAACAGCCCTCTTATGGTGTTATTATTACCTCCATTTCAAATTAGGAAATGATGCCCAGACAGGTTTTATAATGTGTGTCCGGGTCAGCCAGATAAGAACATGCTATGAATTTTCTCTCACCAGATCTCATCTGCTTCTGACATTAAAGAGCCTGCAATGGACAGGAAGGTAGCACTTCACAAATGCCACTGTGCACAGGAATTGCCTGGGGGTCTTCTTAAAATACAGATTTTACTCAAGTAGCTCTGGGTGGGACCTGAAATCCTGCTTTTGTAATCAGCTCCCGAGTGCTGCGTAGTCCATGGACTACACTTGAAGTAGCGAGGTCTTCAGGCATCACTTCCCACTGCTTTCCCGCCTCTTGCATCTCCTTCCCTATGCTTTGGCCTCATGTCCTTTTCTACACGTCCCCCATCCACCCCCGCTTCATGTACCTTTAGACACCTCCTAACAGGAATGATACACAGTGCAAACCAGTCCATTAGTGATTTCTCAAAAGGATGTACAGAAATAAATCCACGCAGAACAGATATTAATGAGGAATTCTGTGCACTATTCAAAAAGGAAGAAAGATTTCCTTCAAAACTATTGAGTATTTTAGAAGTTTTTGTTTGTTTGTGCAAATTGCTACTTAATCACAGTCCAGCTTCAGCTATCTGAAGGCTTCATGTATATTGAACAGCGTCAGATCATTCAGACTTCATTGAGCTCTTTGGTATTGCCTAGGGATTTCACAGTATTTTTAAAGCACAGAAAAATAAAAAGAAAAAGCCCACCAAAGCAAATTGAATCTGATTTCTTCTTTGTCTTCATGCTCTGTGGGGCAAAATAAATCATCAGATGTTGTCTGAGTGCCCACAGTGCACGAGGATTGTGTTCTGTTGTACTGAGCCCTGCTAACAGCCACGGTCACCATTAGGATGGCCAAGCCACTCTGCTACTACAATATTTCTCAGGGCCACCTCAGGCCATATTTATTATAATAGTTGTCATTTTTCCTCATTTTAGTGAGATGTACCCAGGCTCTTTTTGATAAATCCCTAAGAGATCCTGGATTGGCATACATTTGACAACAGCCACAGAGAGATGATTATTAGTATTTGCCAAAAGTTAAGACTTGAGATCAGAATTTTGTGTACATGAAAATTATTTTCTTTGTAGGAACTTTTCTTTTGATAGAATTTGATTATGTTAATTATTTGCAGAAAGTCACACTTTTTACTGTACTGTAAGACCATTAGCATATTTTGAGTTCCTTTATTTGCAGTTCTCTTAGTCCTGGCCAGGTGTGCCCCAGTTATTTCATGGAAGGTAATAAATAGCAGATACTACGCAGGGGACGGTCCCCTCCATCCAGCTCTGTAGGTAGTGAGGAAAGCATGTGTGGTGTTTGGATCAGTTACTTGCGTTGAGGGATCTACGTAAAACATGGATATTGGGGTCTCTCACTATTCGCTCACTTACATTTACTTGCTTCCCCTCCTAGCTCCCTTCTTAATCTTGCCTAGGATTTTATACATCAGAGTTCACACACTCATTTCCTACTGAGGCCATGCCAGTAACGCAGATGAGCAAGGTGGTCTGGGCTTAGGGAGAAGTAGAAGGTAGTGGAGGCGGAGGGGAACAAGAGCTCACACAGGCCTTGTCTAAAGGAAAGAATTGCCAGTGTGTCCTTTTTATCCAGCTTTTAAAAAGGATGAGTGCAGAGATCACAAGGGAAAAGTTTTTTTTTTGTTGTTTTTTTTTTTTTTTTTTTAATCTAAACAAGTTGATGGATGTTAGCTAAACTTACTGTGGAATCATTTCACTATACATGTAGGTCAAGTCATTATGCTCTATACCGTAAATTTATACAGTGCTGTATGTCAGTTATATCTCCGTAAAACTGGGGGAGGAATTAGAGGAGCTGGGAATTCTTGATTTCCTGTAAAAATTTTGAATCTTGATACATTGGCATATGCCATACAAGCCAACACAGAAATTCAGCTGCCAGTTTGTCACTTCCATATAGAAGATATGACTAAGTGACCTTCTGTTCCCTTCAGACATTCACATTCTGTGACATTTATGTTTATAAGAAATCACAGTGGTCTGTGTTCGTCTTGTTGGAATGCAGTCTTACCTTTACCCGTTCCCAAATAAGAATAATAATTTTATTTCAGTGCATCATGATTATATAAAGCACTTACCATCTCTTTTGAGGAACCTTAACCACTTAAGTTCAAGGTTGAGTTGTCTTTGTATGAATATGCCAGGTACAATCCAAAAATTCTTTTACCAAGGATTAGCTTATTATTGTTCTCACTATCTGTCTTTTTACTTTGATTCAGTAATTGCTTTTGTTTGGCTAACATTTCTCTTCCATTCCTTTTGTGAATATCCTCTTGTGCTACATTACACAATAGAACATCACTTTTTTTTAAATTAACCATTTATTGAACATATTTTTGTTGTTATTGCTGCTGCTGTTCTTTGTTAATAGAGCTATTTCATAGGGCTCCTTATCTTTTGGGCCAAAACCAGTTGTGTGAATCTGTGTTTCCTTTAGTAGTTAATTTTTTTAAAACAGTATAGTAGGTTACTCTGTGCAGTATAATAACCTCCTCCCCAGAAAATCCTCATTAAGGAGGAAAAGGTAGAAAATGGCTATCTGTTTTGCAGTGAAACTGTGAGTGATTTTTTTCTTTTATCTGTCTTATAACTTTTTAAAAACAATTTATATAATTTTATAATAAAGTAAAAATGTTTTGAAAGAATGTTCTTTTTATTCCTAAGCTCATAAAATCTCTCCTTGCCTTCATAAAATACTATATAAATGGAATAACTTTCCTTCTTCCCATTATGTTTTTTCACATTAAAAGTCATAACTGGTTATTTTTCATCCACCTATTTACCTCAAAAATTTCAAACCCACAGAAATGTTGCAAGGATAGAAAAAAGAATACTTGTATATTCTTCCCCTTGATTTGCCAGTTTGTTGCCCCTTTATCAAAATTTCTGTTCTCTGTCTCTGTGTATGTGTGTGCATGTGTTTTTGATGAGTCTTGAGAGTGGCTATGGATTTTAAAAACTCAGATTGAAGTGGAAATGTTAACCATTTTGTAGCTGGAATCTTTAGGAGATGGTATCTAGGCAATGTCCTTGGCTAGCTTTTCCCACAGAGCTGCCATTTATTTCTGTGTTGTCTTACTAAACACCAGTATTCACGTGGCTCTATGGTGAAGCTTGCCTAGAACATAGTTCTTCCAGAACATAGCACTTCTGCTCTGGGAGTGAGTTTTCCTAATTTTATTATGAGTTTAAAAGTATCAACCAGAAGTTAGAGCAGACGCCCCCAAAATGTCGTGTTAGCCACTGTACAATAAACTCAAATGTAAATGGAATCTAACTCTGTGTAATGACTTGGAAAACATAATCTTCTATATCACAGGAGTATCTGAATAATTATAATCTTCTGCCACAGTGTTCTGGAACATGCCCTGGTTTGGTTTGGTTTGGTTTGGTTTGGTTTGGTTTGGTAGCACTGTGAAGTTATTGATAAGGCATTAAGATCACCCAAGTTCAAAAACTGGCTCTTCTCCTTACTTTGTGACCTTGAACACTAGATCTCTTTGTGGCTGTTTCCTCATCTGCAGATTGGAGATGATAATAGAATACATGAAAGAGAGAAGGGATGAAATACATGAAGTGATGTAATTCAAAGCTCCTAGTAACTTCCATGAGTTACTGTTTTCATTCTTTTTCACCACATTCAAGTCTTGGGTAATCATTATACTTCCAGCTGCTCCTCATGAGACTCCAGCTTCTGCCCCTTCTGGCTCATTTTACCTGTTCCCCACTTGGCACCTGGGTGACAGGGTCAAAAAATCAGTTTCATATTATGTGAAATTGCTTTGAACTCCAGGCCAAAAATGTGCTTTAAACTCCTTTTCTCCTGAATTATACCTAATTGGACCCCTGTAGCCTTCACCAAAAAGGGCCTGAACCTGCCCCAGCCTGTATGCTTCTCTGATCACTTAACACGAATATGATATTTCAGTGCTCAGAAATCCCCCATCTTCTCGTTCCATACGAAGATCAAACGTCCTCAATAATAATGGTGGTTACTAATTGAAGCACTTAGTTGTATGTCTATTAATGTAGTATGTGCTTGAAGTTTATGATTTATGTGTTTGTTTAATTCTCAAAAGCTTTATGAGTAAGGGAGTGATATCCATCTCCAATTTACACATGAGGAACTGGGGCTCAGAACCATTAGGTGGCTTCTTGGTCAACGTCACATTGTTAGGAAGAGGTAAATCTGGGAGCTGACTCCGGGCCTGACAGCTGCAGAGCCCATGCTTTCCAAGCAAGAAGCTGCACTGCCTTTGCAGCCTTGGGTGCATGCTCTTGGCCATCCAGGTGAGGAATCTCTGCTAGCTACCCTGGTTCCATCTTCTTATCTACCACCTGGACATCTGTGCTTTAGTCTCTCCCTGAACATGCTCTGTCCTTTGAAATCCTTGTTTTTTGTTTTTTGTTTTTTTGTTTTGTTTTGTTTTTTTCCTTGCTCTTTTCTTTATCTGGATCATATTTTTCCACCTTCTCATTTACATACATCCCATTTGTCCTTTATGATCCTGTTCAAATGCCATGTCCTCTGTGAAGCCTTCCCTGATTCTACTCACTCTTCCTCCAAAATGATTGTTCATATTTACATACATCAGTAATTTGAATAATAGTCACTTTTAAAATTTTTCTGTACCATTATTCTTTGAAGGCAGGAATCCTACAATTATCATCCCTGTATCAAGCACGAACTTGTGCTTTGAGAATACCGGTGATAATCCTAATGATCATTATGCAGACAATGGTGTATCATTTATTAAGTAATTCCTCTGTGCTATGTACTGTGGCTAAGTACTTTATATACTTTTCTTGGTTTCAAAGACTCCAAGAGACACATTCTCAAGACCTATGTCTACTTACTATAAATTGGGAATGATGACATTCATGATTTTTATCTGGAGTTGTTAGCACATGATGGGGCCAGGGTTCACAGTTCCATCACATTCCCCCAAAATACTTTTCCACTACATGATAATTTCTGCTTATTTTAGATTTCCAGGAAATATCAGTGGTGGTCTACTTTTCTTGCACCCCACTTTTGCCAGTTTTGATACATATAAAGCTAACAAGTGACTTCCTAATTTAGAAAATGCTTAAGCCTATTATGTATGGCATTTAATAATTTATTTAATTCCTAAATACAAGTAATGAATTGTCTTTTTAATTTGAATTTCCATGAAACTATATTGACAAGTGTATTACAGAATGTGTACTAACAGAAACACTCAGTGGTAATTGTCAAATTTTAAAGATTTCCTTTGGTCTTGTTAGGTTGTAGAATTTGAGACTTGGTATAAGTGAGTTATTGCTGGAATTTATTGCTGGAAGCCTCATGAGGATGTGATTACAGCAAAACCTATATGATTTGTGCTTTAGCACTGCTCTCTGGGGTCTTGTGCAAGTGAGGTATCTATATGAGACCTCTTAACAGTAATCAATAGTAATTCATTGACATCATCATCAAACCAGTTATTTTCCTGAGATGGCCCATTTGGGATTACAAGAGAGGAGAGATTCTAGTGTTAGATAGAAAGTTGTGCAAATAGTTCCTTCACAGTTCTTTAGTAACCATGCATTCATATTTTATCCTTAGGGTAGTATGAAACCTGATGCTCTAACCCCTTATTGAAATTCTATCAGAGAGAAAAGTGGTAGAAAGAACATTGACTTTGGGGTTGTATTGCACTATTCTACATGTCTGTGAGCATATCGTATCCCTTCGTTGAAGCCTATTGCCTCATCTATAAAAAGGAATTTACATGCACAGTGTAAGGACTGTAGTTACCAATATTGTATATTTGAAGAATACTAAGAGAGTAGATCTTAAAAATTCTAATCTCAAGAAAAAAATTGTCAGGTAATGAATGTGAACTAAACTTCTTGGTAACCATTCCACAATATGTACATATATCAAATCATTAACTTATGCACTTAGGGCAACCCTGGTGGCTTAGCGGTTTAGCGCTGCTTGCAGCCCGGGGTGTGATCCTGGAGACCCGGGATCGAGTCCCACATTGGGTTTGCTGCATGGAGCCTGCTTCTTCCTCTGCCTGTGTCTCTGCCTCTCTCTCTCTGTGTGTCTCTATGAATAAATAAATAAAATCTTTAAAAAAAAAGTTACACACTTAAACTTACACAATATTATATGTTAGTTATGTCTACAACTGAAAAAAAGTTTAAATAAAATGGAAATTATAATATCTACTTTGTGTAGTTATTGTCAACTAGTAGTAGTTTATATAAAACTTAGAATGATAATGATGCCTGGCTCTCATAACATAAACAGAAGTAAACTGTACTTCTTATTAAACTTTGCATAAGACATAGAGAGTAGCTAAGGATATAGTAATTATTTTTCATCTGCTTTATGTAACTCAGTGTGATACTGTGTAAAAATTATATTCATTTTACATAGTTTTTAAATATCTGATAGGGATTGTCTTAAGCCATTTAAAACCTAAATTTTTCTTCTCAAAGGGAAAAAAAAATTAATCACCTAACAAACAAGTCTTTGGGTCACATTTGATTACTGAAATTTAAAAAAAAAAAAAGTTCCTATTTATTTAACCTTTGATCTTGCCCTTCAGAGAAGAGCTGGTTTCCTCTGAGGACCTGCTAGAGTGGCTGCGCCCTTTCTGTGCTGATGACTCCTGGCCCGTGACACCCCGAATTCAGGTGCTGCAGATTTTGGGACAGTCATTTAACCTGACAGAGGAGGATGGCAAGCTCCTTGTGTTCTTTAGAACAGAAGCCATTCTCAAAGCCACTTGGCCCCAGAGACAGGTAAGGGAGCATCTGACCGGTTACTGAATATTTTCCCTATTAAAAATAATTGGAGGTTATTTCCTTATTACTTTAAACTACCCTCCAGTGAATAATCAGCTTGGTAATGCAAGCTTTCCACTATGTTCTTCAATCCAGCTGTTTAGTAGTTAAATATGTACAACAGAATTGCTTCGGATTTGTCCATATGTTTGAATGTGTATGTGCACTGGAGGTTATATCTCATTCCCCTCACATGTGTGTATCATTTTTCTCTTCATAGGATATAGTCCGGATTCTTCACAGTATCAGTTAATTATCGCAGCTCTCTCTGTCCCTGGAGAAATGTGGATGGAAATGGAAATTCAGTATGCTGTTTAGCTAATTCATTTTTTTCATACTCTTCCCAGGCAAGACAGGTGCCCTCCTCTCACTTCTGTATCTAGATCGATGATGTAGCACACACACAGGATCTGTTTCTCTATCCCATCCTTCAAGACTCACTCAGTCCGTCATCTCTCTGGAACCTTCCATGTCCATTTCAAACTCAACTTTGAATTCCACACATTTGAGCTTTAATTATGTATCATTATCATTACTATTAAAGTCTTGTCTCCCCACTACTGTAGAAACTCAGAAGTCCTGGAGGATGTGTCTTTTGAATTCCCCTAAGTGTGTTATGTACATACTCTGAGCTCAAATACTTGTTGATTGAGTAAATGGGAATTCTGATTCCTAAATCAAAGAAATATGGTGGCCATTGAAGTTTGGCTCGAACTCTAAATTGATGCATCCTAAAGACATAGGATGTAAGGATCAGTAATCTCAGTCAAGTGCATTAGCCTGCCAGAGTAGGCCATATGCCAGTAAAATAAGACTTCCCACATAATCTACTCTGCAAGAGTTTCCTGGAAGTCTGACTACACCTCAATTTACCTTCTAATTTTAAAGCTTTGCTTTATAATTAATATTTATGTTCTTATTACTACATTGAAAGAACTATAAATTTCTTTTTTTTAATGAATCCAGTATTAAGAATATCTTGAGACTCATCTCAGAACATCTTCATAATTATTATCTTATATATTCTTATTACCCTATGTGAGAGAAAGGGGTAAATACTATTACCTATTCTTTGGAGTTAGAGAATTTGAGATGCAGAAAAGATGGACTTACCAGAGATTCTCTAATCTGGCCAAATTGCTGAAATGGATTGTATGAAAAGTCACTGTTATCTGAATAATACTCTTTCTGAAGCCCCATGACTTTACCAACATATTTAGTCTCAACATTCTGCCTTGAATTACATTAAGAAGTGACTAACAGTCTTTTTAAAGAACAGTCTGTGAACACAAATGCAATAGACAATAAAAATATTCCAGGTCTCTGGTGTAGTCGATCTTAGAGGAATGCTGACAGGAAGGTTCATACAGTATCTCAGAGGAAAGCTCAGAATTAGGTTGTGTTATTTTTGCCATACGGAATCTTGGATTATGACTCATTCCAAAATAAACGAACATCCCTACCACTAGGTGCTGTTCTGACGGAACCTCCAGGTTACAAGTTCTCAACCTTGCTCAGTTTCCTCTTCCTTAATGGCCAGAGCCTGGTGGGACAACGAGGCCAGTTTCTGTTTGGAGCCTCGCTTCATGTCCTGTCAGATTCATATACCAACAATATTACAAAACAACGTGGAGACCAGGGAAAGGGGAAAACATCCATCTTCTTTGTCATATTTAGAGAGTAGAACAGACACTTTGATATTTGGAGCAAAATGCCTCAGCAATAGTAGGAGTATAACCACTATTTCTTCTTTTAAGCTTTCCTTAGCTTTCCATATACCCAAAGAACATGTTTCAACTTTTATAGGATTCCAGTGATTTCTAGATACTTCTGAGATTTTAATTTCTTCATAGTGAAACATTTTCCAAAAATATGATCTAAGGGAGCTTAGCCTTTGTTAAGATTCCTTTCCCATGTACTTTTCTGAACTGACTGGACTGTTTCACTGAGCACAGCCTGGCTTTTCTCCTTCAAAGTCTGTGTGTAGATTCAGTATTAGAAATACAGAAACTACCCTGTGGCTTAATTATGCCATTCATCTGTAGTCTTCTTCCCAAATAAATTAAGTCCGTGAGTGTCTCCTCCTCCCGTAAAAAGCAAGTATTCTGTGTCAGCCTGGCATTGCTGATTCAAATCTGTTTCAGAGAGCAAGTGACTTTGGTCAGGAAACTCTGCCTATAGTTGTAAATAACTGTTTGCTACATGGAAAATGAACACAGAAAATGTGTGGCTTACAGCGGAAATAGCAGCAACTTCTAGAATGTTACAGAATGGTGCCCAGAGTTTATGTTTGAGGTCTCTCCATTATTGTTTTTAAAAACCTGTGTTACTTTTCACTGGAGCATTAGAAAGATCAAGGCCTGATGGACAAATCCTTTGTAAGCATAGGTCTTGGCCACCCTTCCTCCTCTGTTGCTTTATTGCCTCAGAGAAGATTCCAGAACTGGAGGAGATAGAGCTCATTGTCATTTCTTCCCACATACACTGAGGTCTTCCTCATCTCTATCCAAAACACCTAGAAGACCCCGAAATGTTGATTGCACCGGCTCACATGTTCTTTGTTCCCTATCCCTTTCTTCATTCTCAAAGGTAATATTAAGGGTAGAGACAGATTCTTACAGAGCAAAGATAAGAATAGATAATGATATTGCAATGTTCAATTACCAGAAAATGTAGGACTGCTACCTTTGCTGTGGCTGGTAATCCTCTTAGGCAGACTTTGCATACATCAAAGAGGGACTTAATATTTAATTATCCTCGAGGTGCCCAAAGTAGTGGCCCCACAAATCAGTGTGTTGCTGGGAAACCAGCCAGCTTCTGCAAAATTAAACACAGAATCTGTGGAGCCTGCTACCTCACTGGTTCTCAGAGAGACAGCAATTTCTATTCTAGTTTTCTCATGATTAGTTAACAGAATTAAAAATTCAGAGGCCCTCATTTTTCAACAGCTTGAGAGGCCTTTCTGCCCATTCCAGAAAAGTACCCTGGCATGGAGGACAGGGGAAAAGGGAGGGAGATGAGCTATGGGGGGAGGGGGAGAAGGGATGAATGTATGGTATTCATTCCCTTGATACAATTTATCTGAGTTTTTCAGGTTTTGTAATTTTCTAGTCAACTGGTGCATGAAAAATACGGGCCAAAATACTGATGTTTCCTCAAAAAATCACATACCCCTTCACTTTATTGTTTTTCCTCCTCTTATATAAAAGGACATGTGGTTTAGAGTTGCACCCTTTAAGTTTCATTCTGTTTGGATTTGTGGTTGTAAGTGATCACCAGAAAAAATTAATTTAAGAGAACTTTTTTTAAGTAGACTCCACGCCCAGTATGGAGCCCACGCATGGCTCAAGCTTACCCTGAGTTCAAGACCTGAGTTGAGATCAAGAGTTGGACTCTTAACCAACTGAGCTACCCAGACAGGCACCCCAGTTTAAGAAAAGTTATAATCTTATTACAAATTCATGCATTTTGCCTACTTTGAAACACACAAGGACATTTTAACTCTTCTGATCAGCGGCCAGACTGGCTTCATTTACCAGAACATTAATAAAATACACAATTTATCAGATCTCAGACAGTGAACAGAAGAACAGGTTTAGTTTAGTACACCAACCTAAATTTAGTACGCCAACTTAGATTTAGTTTCTTAACAAAGAATTTATTTTTACCTTAAATGTCTTCAAAGCTAAGACTCACTGCCGTAAATGATTTCTTAATCAAGTATAGGATAATATTTAATGTTAAAAATATATATGCCCACACATTTAAATTATCCATACATGTAATATATCTTTAATAGCTATGGAAACCAATTCCTGGAACCAGAGGAAACTTTCAAAAGCATGCCAGTTCGTTCCATAGTCACATTTTATAGAAAAGGACGTGATGTCCAGAAAGAAGAAGTTACTTTCTCTAATTTTAGTTTAAATGTCACCATTTCTAAAATGACTGCATCCTAAAGTAGGCCCCTAGTCACAGTCTATATCAGACCCTCTTTAGTTTTCTTGTAATCCTCACTATTGCTAAACTTCTCTCTTCCTGTCCATTATATGATGTCTTTCTTCCTCCATTAGAATATAAATGTCACAAGAAAAGGGCTCTTACAGACACTCAGTAAATATTTGTTGAATAAATGAATATTATTTAAAAAAAAAAAAAAACTTACTAAGGTCACCTTTAAAATGGCAAGGCCAGGACCCCAGAGTTCCAATCCATTCCTCTTGCCATAAGGGTTAGACCATGCTGCTTCTCTCTTAAATGCAAGCAAATTGATTTGCTTGGAATAATGGAAAGGTTCCCTTACAGAGTGGCCTGGTGCTTTTAGATTGATACTATTCTGTACTAACTTGCTGTACTTTGTTGACAGTGATTTCTGACCAGCCAGTATAAACATTTTTGTCTGGATGTAAGCAGGAGATCTGAAATGTTCTAATGGAGCTTGATTTTGATAATGCTCTAATGGAGCATCCTAAAATGATTAAAGCTAAGAGAGCATATGTGTTACTGGGTTCTACAAATACTTGGAAACCTTGGAAGGCCTCCCTTTATGAATAAGGGGTTTTTTCCTTTAAAGATTTTCTCTCTTGTCATGGTTATCATTGAGGGAAGAAGAAGGGACTGCGAAATGCATATTAAGTGCACATCACTACTTGTAATGCTTCGGACAGCCTTGCAAAGTTGTTCCCATTCTCTGTTTGAGATGAAGTCACATCGCCTAGTAAGGTCACCCAGCTTGTGAACGATAGTACTGGAGTTCAAACCCAGTAATGTCTGATCTCAAAGTCTGTGTTCCTGGCTCTATTACCACACTTCTTCCCATCTGCCAGGGAAAGATACTCAGCACTAACGTTTGGGTCGCGCTAGACTACATAAAGCATGCTCTGCTCATCTTCTCTTCTTTCTGCTGTGACTTCGCCTGGATTGAATGTGACTAGGCATGAGGAATGAGGAGTTTGATTGAGAAAACAGAAAGCATTGCTTTATCTCTTAGCATTTTTCACTGTCTGTATACAGAACGCTGTGTGTGTTCACTGCTGCTCAATCAGAACATTCTGAAAAAAGCTGTGCCTGATAACTGTTGTATGTGAAATATTCATTGAAGATTCTTCAAGCACAGATTATGCACCATTCACTGTGTTATACTCTAGGGATAGACAAAGAGACCAGGCAATTAGCGGTAGAGTGTTTGGGCTCTTCACACAGAACTACATTCAGATCCCAGTGTTACCGCTCATTCGCTCCGTGACCCTGGAGATGTTACTAACTCTCTTGTGATGGGATAATACATGTAAATCTCCAACTCTGGTCCAGGCAAATGGGCTCTGTTGGTGTGGGGACTCTGATCCAGTGGAGCACATAGATATATACTCAAAGAAGCAAATTCCCCAAAGACTGAAGAAGCTAAGGCAGATGTCTGCACAATGCATTGGGTTCCAGGAAGGGTATGTAGCCACTGCCTCCAGGAAAACCTGCTCTGAGGAGGGGAGTCTTTTTTTTTTTTTTTTAAGATTTTATTTATTTATTCATGAGAGACACATAGAGAGAGACAGAAGCAGAGACACAGGCAGAGGGAGAAGCAGGCTCCATGCAGGGAGCCCAACATGGGACTCGATCCTGGGACTCTAGGATCACGCCCTGGGCCGAAGGCAGGCATTAAACCGCTGAGTCACCCAGGGATCCCCGAGGAGGGGAGTCTTGAACTAAGTTCACAGCTGGGTGTCTGGAGTGAACGCAAGAGATGAAACTAGAAAGAAGCGGGTCAGACCCCTTCTGCCGTGCTGCGCAGGTTTCACTTTGACGGTGCTAAGCCCACAAGGAAGGGGGATGCCTGAGAAACTGCATGATCAGACGTGTGTTTTAGGAGAACCCCTCCGACCTCTGCCTGGACAGTGGGCAGGAGAGGTACCGGGCAGGGGACAGAGGCAGCAGTCAAGTTCCCCGAACTTGGCCCTGAAGCTGGTACCAGCTGTGAAGATAGAGGAGGGTAAAGAAAGCTGAAGATGTTATTACCAGGGGCCCCAGGGACTGCTTAGATGTGGGGGGACAAGAAACAGCCAGTGTCCCTCTGATGTTTGCTCAAGTCGCTAAGGACGAAGCGGCACCAGGAAAGAGCAGAGGACAAACCAGTTTTGTGGAGGAAGGCACTAAGTTCAGGGCTGTGTTTAAAATCTAAACGCGTTTGGGGAGTGGGGGCTGTGGGGTGAGATAGGGAGGCTCTGCTTACCCCTTCACTTCTTCATAGCCTTGTATTTGGCCTAGGTCACAGCGACCTCCTCCTTGGACACACGCCTGGGTTTAGTACACGTCACTGGGCAGGACTGCTTCCTCCATCCCAGGGGACACTCCTCCCGGGGTCAGGTCAGCCCAGGACCCACAGGGGCTTTTTTTGTGGCGGGACAGTCACATCCAGGGCCTCACGCCCACAGGCCCGAGAACCTCAGCAACCACACTGGTCACACTCCTAACCTCTCCTATAGCAGTGCTGTCTCCTCATTCCTTTTAAGAATTAGAAAAGTTGCAGTTCGACGGGAGAAGAGGCAGGAAACATTCCAGCATTTGGATGTTGGCGAGTGGTGAGAATATGGGGTAGCTGGGGATGACTTCCTCTCTTTTTTTCTTTCCACTTTTTGTTTGGAGGGAATTTCAGATTTACCCCCAAAATTGCCTAAATCATAGAGGCAGTATAGCCACTGATCAGCTCCTGTGGAAGGTAGAAATATGGTGATTAATTTTACTACATCAAGAGTAATCCTCTGCATGATGGTAATTGTTTTCCACTCGTGAAATATGTTTATGTGCACTAATACCTATTTCATATTCACAAATACCTGAAGGGAAAATAAGCCACATCGCCAGTGCCTCTGGGATTTCAGGAGGGCGCCTCAGTTTCAGGGAGCCCTGTTCACTCTCAGCGGGCCACAGAGAAATTTCAGGTTAAAGCTGTTTTCATCTGGGAATAGGTGACTCAGTCCATTTCTTCAAGGACAGTGACTCTGTCTGATAAGGAGGCTGCAGCTACTTGACAAATTAACTTGTACCAAGGGCCGAAGTCCCCTAATTCAATGAGGACAGAAGCATCGCTTTCAGAGACGAGAGAGAGATATCTTTATGTTCGAGTCACATTTGAATATTGCCCTTTAAAATCCTATGACATTAGTTAGAGGTGTCTGGGTGGAATCGTCCCTAACTTGTAGGGTGCCTGTAAAATATTGGGCATTTTTACTCCCTCCCCCACTCCCTGGTGGAGAGAGAGAGAGAGAGAGGCGTATATTCTCT
The DNA here is from genome assembly GCF_003254725.2 of Canis lupus dingo. Classification (NCBI taxonomy): domain Eukaryota; kingdom Metazoa; phylum Chordata; class Mammalia; order Carnivora; family Canidae; genus Canis; species Canis lupus. Next base: position 11,128,339 of record NC_064259.1, on the reverse strand, counting down.
TTCACTGGAGAAAAGGGTAGAATCAAACAAAACGTAGAAGAAAAACTTGGGAGAAATTGCTAATTATTTTCACTCATCTCTAGAAGGCATGCCACGGAGCCATTCCAAATCGTGTGTTGTACAAATAAATGAGATTTTTAAAAGAGATGAACGTTAACCCATGATTCCATTATCCTAAAACAGCCATTGTTTTGTGTTCTTTTTCTGCCTTGTCTAATCTATAGACCTAATTCTTACTAGAAGAAATCACAACACACATCCAGCTTTCTGCTTTTTATATGTAGCTGTAACATAAAAATACCCATCATTTATTACGTCCCTACCACGTGCCAGTCACTTTGCTGGCTATCTTATTCACATTGTCTTATTTAATAATCACAACTATCGTGTGATATGTGTTATCTTCGTCTTACAGAAGAGGCAGTTAAGCCTCAGAAAGGTCCAGTAATGTCTCCAAAGTATAATGTCTTTCATGTTACTTTGATTTTATCAGCATTATTTTGAAAGCTGCATATTTAATCAAATGGCTTTTTTTTTTTTTTTTTTAAGATTTCATGTATTCACGATAGACACACAGAGAGAGGCAAGGACATAGGCAGAGAGAGAGAGAAGCAGGCTCCCTGTGGGGAGCCGGATGTGGGACTCGATCCCAGGACCCTAAGATCACTCCCTGAGCTAAAGGCAGATGCTCAACCACTGAGCCACTCATATCACTCCCTGAGCTAAAGGCAGATGCTCAACCACTGAGCCACTCAGGCGTCCCTTAATCAAATGGCTTTTTATCATTACTTTACAGTCTCCTTAGTGAGGTGTGTTGAAGCTTTTGCCCAGCCACCCATAGTTTGTTCTTCCTCAAAGCTAAAATATGTTCTCTGGTCATTTCATTTTGTAGCTGTTTAGGCACATAGGTCAGTTCTCTGTACTCCTCACAGTTGCCTGAAGCATATTTAGATGCTGGCAGTGCATATTTTAATATGAACTGTGCACTTTCTGGAAGAGAGAATCTGATTCTTTCCTAGGTCTGCATTCATGTTCAGCCAGCACCTTGTTTTCAGATATTTTAGGGAACTTAAATTCCCATGGTATTAATACTGATCTGATGCTCCCACAACTTCTGTAGGCCTCTCAGACCTGTTGCTTTTGCTTTTATTGATTCAAAACAATACTTTTCCTCTTTAATTGTTTTCAGATAATTTGTCAGATTTATAACATTGCGATTTTCTTCAACTTTAGATTAATTTTTGTAGCCATGAATGAGTAGCATTACTAGTTGTGATATGAAAATATATTGGGCCAAAATGCGTGTCCTTTCTGTTTGAAGAAGTTTCTTTAGCCAGTCTTTAAGATGAAGGCTGTTAATGACAGATTCTTTTGGTTTTCCTTACCTGAGAATGTTTCATTTACCCTTTTTTTTCTAAAGGATAGTTTTACTGTATATGGAATTTATAGTTGACAGTTCTTTTAACACTTGAAAAATATTGTGCCACTTCTTTCTGGCTTTTGTGGTTTCAGATAAGCAATGCCCTGTTATTAAAATTTTTCTTCTCTCTATAAGTAATGTATTGTTCTCTCTGGCCACTTTCAATATTTTTTTTTTATGTGTCTAAATTTAGTTTTCAAGAGTTTAATTATGATGTTTCTGGGCATAGATTTCTTTGGGCTTACCCTGTTTGGGGTTAGCTCAGCTTCTTGAATCTGTAGATTAATATCTTCTACCAATTTTGGCAAGCTTTGAAATGTTATTTCCTAAAATACTCTCTAAACTCCACCTTCTTTCTCCCTTCCTTCTGGAACTCTGATGAGAGATGACCTTACCTGGGTTGTCTTGTATTTTTCAGTCGGGAGTCAGAACATGCTGAGTCTCAGGATCCTTCTATTGTATGAGGGGATACCAGACACTGTGCATATGTTGTTCCTGCACTCTTGAGGCCCCGAGCTAGTTAGGTTTTTTTTTTTTTTTTCCACCTTTAAGAGTTCTTTGGTTGTCTCATTATTTCCAAAGTTTATAGTTGTGCTTAGTAGGGAGGAGTAGGGAAAAATAGGGTCAGAGCCATTTTGTTCAGGCTGGAAGTCCTTTGCATATGTTTATCTTCATGCAAAAATTCATTTTGAGTCTTGGTTACCTGATTTTATTATTTATTTATTTGTTTATTAAAGATTTTATTTATTCATGAGTGACACAGAGCGAGAGGTAGAGATATAGGCAGAGGGAGAAGCAGGCTCCCTGCAGGGAACCTGATGCGGGACTCGATTCCAGGACCCCAGGATCACAACTGAGCCCAAGACAGGCACTCAACCACTGAGCCACACAGGCACCCTCTAATTTTATTCTTAGAACCTTTTAGAATACGTTGAACAGGATGAGCTTACGTTATCTTGGTGAATTTAGATAAATTTAGATATTTTAATATGTAGACACAAATCCTAAATTAGCACTTGTATATCAAAGTATATAATGATTATCCAGCAAAGTATATTCTGTCTCATGGGTTAAAAAACACATACTCAAGTCCATTTTCAGGTCCATTTTTCTCCTCTTAATGTAAGGTGAGGCTTCTACAGCAATATTGGTAAAGAATTTAAAATTGCTTTCTTAAGAGCTGAACACCTTAAACATTTGAAACCCTTTAGATGGAGAGGGAGTGTACAGGTGTGCCTACCCAAAATGGATAATTGTTTAAATTTCTATTTTAAATATGAGGTCAGTAGTCTAAAAAGTAAGTTTTATAATACTTAAAATGGTTAATGAAGTTTCAGAAGAAAGTATTTCCTGATAAAGATACACTTTTAAAAAGTCTGTGGCTCCATGGTGGAGGCTCTGCATTTGGCTCAAGTCATGATCCCGGGGTCCTGGGATCAAGTCCCGCATCAGATTCCCCACAGGGAGCCTGCTTCTCCCTCTGCCTATGTTGCTGCCTGTCTCTCTGTGACTCTCATGAATAAATAAATAAAATCTGAAAAAAAAAAAAAGTCTGTGTATACATGAAGAAGGTGTTATACAAAGAAATTTATTGCTAAACACATTTTAAAAATGGAAACTGTTATTGGCACAATAATTTAAAAACAAACATATAAAGGTTTAATTTATAGGTTTTTTAAAGATCTTTCTCTCCCATAGGATACGTTTCATGTCCTAAAAATTGACAAGCTGTTACAGTTTTTGAAAAGAAAGAAATCCAAATGATACTGAAAACAATCACCTTTTTCCTTATCTTTTCCTTTTCATGGTATGTGTTAAGTACAATCCATGTAAAGGAGAAACTACTTGTTATTAATTATGCAAGAGTTAATTATAGCAAGTAGAGTATTGACACTGCTAGCAACATTACAGACCTATCATTCAGTTGTTTTTAGATATTTTCAAAACACAAAGCCCTTTCTTCAAATAAACTATAAAAACTTGGATTTTAAATCAGAAGAGAGCAACCATTTTCCAACCCTTTTTCCCTGCTGCAGACCATCAGGCATCTCCTGAGAACTTCTGAGACTCTGGAGATTCTTGGATCCCACATATCAGATGAGGGAAATGAGATGCAGAGTGGGACTGTACTGAAGTCACACAGCTACACACAAAGCATTATTGGTTGAGACATAATGTCAATAAACAGGCCTCCTTCGGGGTCTTTTTTAGTGATTTCCTTCTCGATCGCATCTTCTTTATAAGCCTCACGTCTATCTCCAATAAAAAAAAGTCAAAACTTTATGGCCACTCCACAAATATTTAATATCACTGTTCCATGCTACAATATTTTACAAATGGTGGATTATCTTCATTTATTCATTTGTATGTCCATCAGTTCATACACTCTGTAAGTGCTGTGCATCTACTGTCTGTCAGGCATTATTTTATGTAGTAAGGATAAACCAGTGAACAAAAAACTTTTCAAGGAGCTTCCATTCTTATGGAAGAAGAAAGACAGTAAGCAAATACATATGTAATATGTCTCATACTTGTAAATGCTAAAAAGGAAAATAAACCGAGGTGTGAGGGAGACAGATGGTGTAGGGGAATGCAACCCAAGGTGGGCAGTTATGCAGCACATTCTCTGATGAGATGACATTTGAGAAATTTGAAGGAAATAAGCGAATGAGCCCTACAGCTATCTGTAGAAAGAATGTGCCTGGCAGAGAAAACAGATCAAAGTTCCCGAGGTGGAAGTATGCACGATGGACGCAGGGAGCCTGAGCCTGGAGAGGAGGTGAAGGCAGGAGTCAGGTCAAAACAGGTGGATGTTTAAGTTTGAGGGTTTTTTTTTTTTTTTTTAACATTTCTTTATAAATAGGCAAGAACATATTGCCAAACTCCCAATTAGATCACCTATTTAAATAATTCAGAGCTTGTCTAGTTTCAGAGCATCCTGATCTGATTATAATTACATATCGGCTCTGCCACTTGCTGGCCATGTTACCAGGACAGATAAGCCTGTTTGCTCATCTGTAAAGGGAGGTTAATAACACTTGTGCTGTTCTCCACCAAAACGGTTGCAGAGGTGAACTCTTCCTGAATTTTGAAATTATTTCAAAAACTGTAAGAGGCTCTTGGGTTATTAGTCCACGGAAGAATGACATGGGGCTTCAGGCTGGTTTTGAAGGATCTGTCAGGTTGCCTTGTGAGCAGGACTTGGATTACCACTCATTTCACGGTGCATATCAACTGTTGTGCAAAGGCAGACTTCATGGTATGACTTTTTCAGGTGGCTACTTGGGATTGGAGCCAGAATGACCATTAAATTAAATGCTTTGGAAACCTGCATTTGTACAGACAGTTTAACAAATGTATAGGTAACCATCCATTTTCATTATCCTTTCAAGGTATCTGTCATCATCTGAGGCTTAGGGCCCCAAATGTAGAGAATCTGTGTTAGGAGAGGCTAGGGAACAGGAAAACCAGCTGTTGGCTTGCTTTTGTATTTAAAACTGCTTTCTAACTTAACATAGCAAACATTTTCATCCACAGAGATGTCGGAGATGTGATTTGTTTCAGGTCTTCCTTGATGTAAAGAAAGTACCATTCAGTTATGCAATGAGCGGATGAATTAGTGTTTTTTATCAAAACTTATTCTGTGTTAGACACGGAGATGTGAATAAAGGATATTTTACTTTATTTTGATGTATAACAAAAATCCAATGACAAATGCGCTTTCATCAATCTTTAATTTCAAAGTAGAGAAATTTTCTAGACAACATGAAGACTTAGCAATAATAATGTTAAAATGAAAAGTAGAAATGCATTTAGGATAATTTAAACAAAAACTTTGGCTAATGAAAAAGTATGATTAACTACTATGATTTCATATACAATAATTCTGTATTTTAACATAACATGTACTAAAAAGCCAACCTTCTACTTGTTTGAATTTATTTTCATAAAGAACATTAAGAATATTCCTGTGATTTCTTCTTTGTAAACAATTTTTTAACAAGTGTTTGATATTGAATAAGGCCTCGGTGTTACGAAGTTTTTTGTTTTTTGTTTTGTTTTGTTTTAGAGGGGTGGAAGTGTTGAATCTTACCTCTCAACACATTGGAAAAATTTTGGAGAGTGTTTAATCAAAATCCTCAAATTTGAATTCTTCTATAGACCAGTTAAATAGCCTTTGCCACGAGCATCAAGTGTGTATTTCCATTTCTAGGTAGACATAGCTGACATTGAGAATGAAGAGAACCGCTATTCTCTCTTTGTGGAACTTCTAGAGTCCAGCCACCAGGAAGTAGAATTTCAGCACTTGGTTTTGCTCTTGCAAGCTTGGCCGCCTATGAGACATGATTCCGTGTAAGTGTTAACATCAAATTAGATTTCTTTTGTCTGCTCTTTAGTTTTAAAAATTCAGTACCTTCAAAAGGAGCCAATGAAAAGAAATATATAAAATCAACATTAGCCTTTAGAGGAAATAAAAATTGTTTATTTGAAGTATTGCAGTTTCTTTCCATTTCTCCTTGCTCCTACACACATATTTTATCTGAAAATATCAGATCATGCTTAATAATAATGTCTGATTTAGGGGCACTGGGTGGGCTCTGTGCTCAGCAGGGAGTTTGCTTCTCCCTCTCCCTCTGCTCATGTTCTCTCTCTCTCTCTCTCTCTCTCTCTTACTCTGTCTCGCTCTCAGATGAATAAATAAAATCTTAAAAAAAATAACATCTGATTTATAATGTCGACAAAATAATTTCGTTCCAGTATTTTCACCAGAAAATGTTTGAGTCTCTTTTAACACAGCTTGCAGCGCTAACTTGAGAATCCATATGGAATAAATTGATAATTTCCATTTATTGAGGACACGCGGTATTATGCACAATTTACATATATTATCAATTCACTCAGTAAACCTACCCAGAAGGCAGTGTTGTCTAATTTTATAGAACAGAGAATGGAAACTCAAAAAGTAAAGGACTTCTAGCAACACATGGCTGGGACATGGAGGAGGCAGGGCTCTCACCAGCGACTGGCCACCTTCACAGCCCGTGCACCCTCCATGTCATGCTGAGCTCACAGCTGCCACTCGTGGCTGCACGCAGTGGTCAGGCCATCCCCGTGCTGTCAGCCAAGGATTCCTTTGGAAGAGGTGGCCAGCTTTCCTCTGAGCACATATGCTATCTGTCACGAACTGCTGCTCCTTGTTGGCAGTAAATTGGAGCACCCGTGCCCCTGTTCCAAACGCCTGCTTGCTCCATAACCCATCTCATACTGCCGCGCTCAGCCGCCAATGCTGCCTAGGCCAGTGCACATCTCTGTGCCTCAGAAGTTAAAGAAGGAGCTCTTCCTGAAGATAAATTATTTTACGAGCAGTGTGGAAAGGACTCCTAGAGAACATCTAATGAAGACTCTTTACCTTAACCCTAGGATGAAACCTTTAGGAATTTCTGAAGCAAACCAAGGAGGTTTTGTTTTGGGTCCAACCAAGTGTCTTAGATCGCTTTCATTTGTAGCATAGATGCCATGCAGATATGTAGCTTTTAAGATTAGATTCTTGCCTGCACTATTTGAAGCCCTGCAGTACAGGCTCTCCCATCATAGCCTTCAGTTTTCCATGATGTGACACTGCATTGAAGCAGCATTGCCATTTGGGCCCCGCTGTCTTGGCAGAGCTGCCTTGGGTCGTATGGGTGCTTGTTAAAAGCACTATCCCATACTTGGCTTGCTGAGTCTAGATCTCTCTGTGGGGCCTGGAAATCGGTTTCTACCCAGCTCCTATTCGTGATAATAATGTGCAGTAGATGCGGGACCCACTAATTAGGTTGTCGGGAGTACTTTGCTTTTTAAGCAAATGATTAGGGTTGCATTGTAGATTTCTTCACTCAAAATGGAACTCTCTGTCTAAAGAGAATTTTTCAAAATCAATATACAGCCCCCTCTAGCAGATTAGTTTAGTGGTTTTACAGCTCCTGGTACTTTTAGAACAATGACCATTTCAAAACACGTGCTTACCCACCAGAAGTAAAATCAGTTTCACTTAAGACATTTATTACATTTTAAACATTTAATGCACTTGTAGGTTTTTAAAAATCTTAGTTTTTAAAGGTGGATTCTTTCTTTTGTAGCCACAATGAAGTGAAATTTGTAAATTGCTAACTTGTATTTTAAAAAACCTCCTTTATAAAATTATTAGAAACAAAGCATTACTGGTCTGCTTAAACCGCTCTTACCAGCCATGTCTCCATCCAAGACAGGACCTGAGGATAAGTCAAATTTGTCTGTTTTGGCTTTTTTCCTGGCCCAAATTGGTGTTTAACCACAAGACACTGAATGATGAGACACTTCAGAAATAGGTTCTTAAAAGTACCTTTAAGTTCATTTTTTTTTTTTTTTTTTGGTTGGCAGGTAATCCAGTGTATGACTTAAGTGCCTCCAGAATAAACCACCTCCATCGGGGAGGGAGGAGAGAAAGAGAAAGAGCGAGAAAGGCAGGAGGGAGAGGAAGGGAAGGATTGAGTGATAACGACTGAACATTGCCAGTTAACACAATAAAGTTAGAAGCTAAGAAATTTGCTTGATCTACATGACTATTAATTTACTAGAACCAACTTGGGTGTTTAGTTTAATTGGTAGGAAAATGCAGGAAAGCATAATAGATTCGTACTTATGGGGGATTTATAATTCTCATCCAGCGTATCAAAACTGACCAGTGAAAAATACGTTTTGATAATTGTCGACACAGTGAAGTGGCCCTTAGTGGAAATCCAGGAGAGAGGAGTTCAGAAGACTCCCCAGCCCACCAGACCCTCAACAGAGCTTTGTTCCTAGCTTGAAATAAGCAGTATTCTTTGTCCTCACACGATGTTAGTTTGAGCTGAGACACAGAGGTTTCACTGAAGGCTAGTACTGTGAGTCATTTTCCTTAGGGGCCAAGGAATGAAATCCTTTCAAGGGAAGAACCACCCTTGGGTGTTCAGTGTCTAGAGCCTAGAGCTGTGCTACTAAGACAACAGACTCTTTACAAATAGTACAATTATTTTAAAACACTGTAAGTAAAATCCGTAACGTGTTCCTGGGCCCATGGAATGAATGTATCTTTAATTTGTCTCTTGACAAATTAAATCGTGATGTTTGTATGAAGTTATATCCAGAGAAGGGAACCAGAAAGCAATTAGAGAACTGTATGAAGAGCACAGTGGCCTCCATACTGCTTGCATGTGCTCCCAGGCTGACCTCTGCAGTGCATGGCCCTTACTGTCCTTCACTCCTGCCCTGCCCCCAGATTCCTCGCCCTAATCGCAGGAGAAACAAGAGCCAGTATGTAGGTCCTAAATGATGAGATGTTTCTGCTATTGAGTTACACTATGGACAAACATCATTCACTGAATAAAGCAATTTTTCAAGGAGAACATTACATTGCTTTTTCAGAATGAAAAAAACTGAGGCCCAGAGAGGTTGAGTGGATTCCCCAGCACCAACTGTCTAAGCTGAGTGTTGAAGTGACTCCCCTGAGTCACCCAAGTGGGAAGCCAGGGAGCCAGCCTGTGAGCTTGACGTGCTATGGTGTGGGGGCCCCCTGTTGTGTTCTGGGTGCCCACCCATGGCCTATTGGGGAGGCCCGCTGGGCACTTGGGGAGGCCACAGCAAGCTCTTTTTTTTCCCTCTGGAAAGTGTTCTCTTTCCTACAAGAGGGACTTGAAAGACCACATCTTCTGGATCATGATTACAATTTCCCAAAGGCATTTTACTACTAAAGGTGGCCTATCTTTTCTTTTTTAACATTTCACACCCCAGTTGTTACAACATTAATCATTCATGCCTCATGTTTTTCTCCCCCAGAACCAGCATAAGCAGCAATCCATGGGTGAGACTAGCTACGGTGATGCTGACCAGGTGTACAGCGGAGAACAAGGCGGCACTCGGGAATGAGGTCTTGAAAATCTGCCGCTCTTTATATAACACCAAGCAGATGCTCCCTGCAGAGGTGAGTGGGGATATATCAAGTGGCTTTCCTGCGGGGCATCCCTTCCCTTATCCAAACTCTTTATCATAAGCAGTGCCAGTGACTGTGCTTGAGGAACACTTAGCTGAAGTTATCAGAAGGTAAAGGCCCATAATTTGGAGTAGATCAAATGAAGAATAGCCATGCTGAGAGGGTGCTTTGAGGTAGTTTGGTCTCTGTTGGAGCTCTGAAGCATATTCCCTTTATAAGTCCCAGAATGTGTAACTCCGCTTTCCGTTCCTTTTGGATGCCTTTTTATGTGTCTTAACTCAAGCTCCCGTGCCCAGAGGTCTGGGGAGCCAGCCTGTGTGTCATCTCTGCCCGGATCCGGCCAGCCGGCAAAGAATAGTAAGCTTCCTCGCACCTCTGGGCGGATGGCCAGCTGCAACCCTCGTTACCTGCCTTCTGCATCGTCGTCATCACGATAAGATTGCATAACCACAATATTTATTCTCTGTAAACGTGGAAAAAACTCAGCTTCCTCCATTTTGACCATCATTCTCTTTTCTCTCTCTGATCCCATAATTTGGCTGTCACAGAGGTATTTGCATAATATATATATAAATTTTACATTCTCAAATAAGCACTTATTAGTTATAGCTCCCTGCTGTGAATCCAACCTCAGCAGTGGATTGTTTGAGCAATTTTTACGTGCCTTAAATATAAGCATTTGGATAATGACACTAAATTGATTAATTGGTTTTCAAGTTTCTACCACATAGGAGATAAACTTGAAAATAAAATGGTAAATATGATTCTTTGAATCCTCACTGTAATCACTCAAGGAAAATATTCTCATTATGAATGTACATTTAATGAATTGTTTTCCAAATGAGGGACTGGCTAAGTGTTCTCCGATTGAATTTTAAAATATTTTATTCATTTAAAGAAGTCTTCTAACCACCAGAAGGACAAAATTTTTCTGTAAATTATTTAAAGTATCACCACCAGAAATAACTTGCCTTTGTACCGTGGTATGTGCTTTGCTTGTATCAGCTGCTTACTTACCTATGATCTGCTGTGCTATATTGTGAGCACCTGAAGGGGGGGGGGAGCCATAGCTGTGGCTCTCTCTTACCCATGGCAGGATTCAATGCACTACCTCGAGTGGGAGTTCAATGCAGTTTATTGCTCCCACCAGGGTAAGCAGTATGTAAATAATGAGGGGTTCATCTTGGTCTTAACATAAGCTGAGATCAAGCTTTGTTAGGTCAGGACCAAATGCCAGAAGTGCCCCACCAGTTCTGCTGAACCTAGTTTGGGGAAACATGATTTAGGGCTGATTGTCCCTGTATCGAAAGCTGGGTAATGGTGATGACCGACATCCGCTACTACCCTCAGGCTTCCACTCCCACCATCTGGTTTAACCTTTACAACCACCCAAAGGAGGTTCCTTGACCTTCATTTTCAGCTAATGAAACAGAGGCTGTGAGAGCAAAGGTCCCACCCCCACTCGGGCAACAAATGGCAGATCTGGTCCCCAAATGGAGGCTCTTAAGTGCTTGGAAAAGGAATACTTCCACTGGAGACACTCTTACTACTCCTGGGGCGCTTGCAAATTGAATTCTATTATATGGAGTTGTGCAAGTGTGTAGGGTCTACATTATCAGTTCATTTAGATGTCAAAGTGTTAGGATCGCCGTCATTACTTGGAGAAGTTTGTTAGTTTATTTAAATATCCTCATCAGTTTGGTTTTACTACAGTTAGTTCAGAGGCAGGGAATGTAAGTTAGCTGAGAATATGGCCACGGCATCTCTGACCTTGACCACATACTGTTAGCTTTGTAATCAAGGTACAGTAACAGTTACATGTGTTAGCATTCAGCCACCCGGTGATGGGTGACAAACACATCTGAATGTCCAAAGCTGTAGTACGTACTGTCAGCATTGCATTTGAAGTTTAGGGGACGACCTTCTAGGACACGGAGGGAAAAGTATGTTCTTGTTGTTCTTTTTTATTGACTAATGAATAATAAGTCATGATTTGTATTTCCTCTATTAAAAAAGGAGACCGGAATTAAATGAGAAGCTAAATCGCTGTAATGATCCAGCTCCCTAATATGCTTCTACAGCCAGGTTGAGGTACTTTGACCAAGGGAGTAATATTTTATTTGCAGTAGTCCTGCTTGATCTCAGAATCATCAGACTAGTGATTCCTAAGTGTTCTAAGGAAATTGGAATGGATAGCAGAGGGTCTTAAGCACACATCTATTAGAGTACTCCTCACACAACACAGAGAGGGATTTTACTTGCTTTTCTCTTCATTGGGACTTGGAGCACTGGAAGGGCAGGGAACATCAGATGTAGTCTATCAGCAAGAGGCCCAGCGAGGCATGAAACTACCATCCTGTTGCACGCTAGGCCACAGTGTGATCTGTGTTCATGAGAAAAGCGCTAGAAGCTCTGTACCTCCCTTTGCTGGCCCCTGAAACAAGGAGTTAGACTGTGTGGTCTCAGAGGGAACTCTACTCAACTAGTCCTCAAGGCCCCCAGACCTGAGGCTGTCTGTTCAGGACCCCAGCTGAAGCACGCGACTCATGACTTTTCCATAGGCCCACAGGTCTTGTAGGGTGGGAGAACCATACTGGATTAAGCCCCCTTTTGAAGTAGGTCCCTATCAGTTGTCTGTTCCAGTTTGATGAGACGAGACATAATAATTATCAAAAGAGTTGTGTTGCCACGGTGACTTGTTTATTTTCCTTACGCTGCCTCAGTGCTGTCTTTCAACTGGGTACAGATTTTTTTTTCCTTCGGATGCCATGATTAAAGGAGTCTTGCCACTGTTATGTACTATTTTTATTGATTGTTAAATGTGCTCAAATGTGAGTTAAAATTGTTACAAAGGGAGGAACATTGTAATTAAGAAATGGAAATGCCTTGTTAAGTTTATTTTACCACATTTGGAAATTACAGTCTAATTTCAGAACCACATAATATTTAATATCACTGTGGTAGGAAAATTATCCATGACTCACTTTTTTGTAACCCAGTACCTTTGGTTGTCCTACTGTATATTCTATAAAGTATGTTTGCCTGTCTGAAACAGGAAAGGATATGTAAAGGGACTTACCTTTTGCTTCATCTACCTTTCCCATCCCTCCACTAAGTTCCCATATTTAGAGATTTGTTGTTGTTGTTGTTGTTCTTCATGACTTTAGAACATCCTTATGTCATGTCTGCTATTGTTCCTGGTACTTGTTTACTTGCGACCATGTTGGTTTGGCTGATTGTAAATATTACCAGAAGGATAAAATCAGTGTTGCTCACAGACCATGTGTCCTACAGTCTTAAACGTTCTGTATCCTTCTTCATAGCTTGTATCCATGGCAATATATGAAGCACTCTCAGGAACCGGGGATATTCAGAATGAGAAGTTGGCATAAAACAGATTATGGCATTTAGAGATTTAAAATTCCAAGTTTTGGCAATTTGTGACTGACCCTGAAGGTCCCTGGTTCACTGAGGCACAGCATGAACAAAGGTCACAGGTGCTTTGGGTAAGGTGGATAGGAATTAGATGCCTAGCTGATAAGTGAGTGTAGCTTATCTCCAGCCTCTAAATCACAATATGATTGTTTTTTCTCGTCATTGATGTACTTTTGATAATGTCTAGAGTTTGATTTTCAGATCAGATGACACCCATCCCTGTATACTTTGTGCCCCCCCCCCCACCCCCCCCGCCACCCGCGTTCCCGCTGCAGACCCGGCCACATCTTTGGATGCCGCATACCCCAGGAGAAGCAGGAGAGCTATGTAAGGACAGAAAAAGACCCTGGGTGGATGGCTCTTGCGGCCATCAGCCACAGGAACTGTGCCTCGGGGCATCACCATATATCTAGTCCACAGGGATCTGGCCTGGCATCTGTTCCTCTGCATTCAAGGCCTCATGTTCTGTATCTTGCTGGCTAGGCAGGTTTGAGCTGGGAAGGTGCCTATGGAGTGTTTTATGGCTGTCTTTGCTACTCTGACCTTTCTAGGAGCTCCTAAAATCCCTCTATCAATCTCCTGATAAAATGTCTTCTTGTAACAGAGGATAAGATATCCAGAGAACCTAGTATAGTAGTTAAATACAGAGTATTTAGCCAGTAACTGTTATCTAAGAGATAAAAAGTACTCAGTAGCTCAAAAAAGTACTCCTTCATTCTTGGATGTCCTTGATTTTATCCTTCATGTAATATTTTCCATCGGTAAAACCATCATGGCCATAAGTCAGCAAGTACCATGAGCAACAGCAAGCATGACAAAAAGGTATTCTAAAGAGTCAGGAAGGAAAAAAAAAAAAAAAACCCTCCAAATATGGGAAATTAGGGAACAGGAAACAGGGGTGAAGGAAAGGTAAGTCTCCTGTCCTAGGCAGTTAGGCACACATACTTCATCATAATCTGTCCATTTTGCCTGCTCAGAGCGGTATCCAGGTTATTTTAATAAAAGGTGTCATCAAAGCCAAGGTCAACCAAATATCATAAGTTGCTGAGAGATACCTGTTTATGTATTACTGTTAACTTAGTGAATAAATAGGTATGAGTGCTGAGAGGGAATTATATACAAATATTTTTAGGTATAATATATTCCAAGCAAGTTTAGAATACAGAGAAGGGAAAATACTCTTGCGCTCAGGTGAGGCAGATGGACAAATGAGTAATTACAATAATGCAAGATGATAGTGTAGGAAGTATTTACAAAGTATTGTGGGAATATAGGAGTGCTGGACCTGGGAAGTCAGAGGTGGCTTTGTAGGAGATGGGGTTTTCCTGAGCCCTTTTCCACTGAGACTCCAAGAACCAGTCAGGGTCCATCAGAAAAGCAGCAGAGGTAAATTCTCATGCACAAACCCAGCGGTGTGCAGGACCTCAACATTGCTGCCTCCCTCCAGGACAGTAGCCACTGGCCATGTGTGGTTATTAAAATTTAAACTTAAGGACAATTGAATAAAAACTTAAAAGCAGTGCCTCAGTTGCGCTAGCCAGATCTCAAATGCTCACTAGCCATGTGCAGCTGCTGGCTGCCAGGTGGAACAGCAGAGGTTGAGAGCATTCTGTGGTGGCCGGAAGGTCTCCTGGGCAGCGCTGTGAGGAACATGGGGGTGGGGGGGCATTGCTGTGATGTTCCAGGAAGAGGAAGGCAACAGAAGCAAGTTGGTGCGTGACCGCCATGTGAAATTGTCATACATGGGACTTTATATTTCATCCTCCCAAATATTCTCTGTAGGTTTTGGCATCCCGGATTACAAATCTGCTTTTCTCTTTGCCCTAGATGCTCGGTGAGACTCCTCTGTAGGACTTTGTGCTTTAGGGCATGCAGAGCACTTTACTGAGTTAGAATCTATGATGTTTGAAGTACAGAATTTACAGACCTGTTACCCTGCCAGTATAGATCATTTTCCCACAAGTTCATGTAGCAGGACCTTCCAATCTGAAATTGAAGGCCTTGCTGATTTCCAGCAGAGACCACTAAGGGGAAAAGGTAAAACCACTACAGTGAGTGGAATGCCAAAGAGGCCTTTATCCTGGGCTTCACATGGGACCTTCTCCTTTTATCAACACGTTATAATAATGTAAAGAAATGATGAAAATGTCATAAATGTGAGTTTTTCTTCTCTGATACGCTGTTGTTGGAGTAGTACAAGATAAAGATCAGTCCAATGAGGGAGGGGGACAGTGATTTCTTAATTCTTTCAAAAACAACCCTTGCCTTGTATAATGAAGTTATAGTCATTGTCTGGCTCTTGGTCCAGATGTTCTGTTCTTTATGTTACAGCTACAGTTAGGACACTGGGGGAACGTATAGCTCAGCAGGGAGGAAGAGCTTGCAAATTTATTGTCTCTTCTCTTCAACTTCAGTTGTGAAGGATTATCATTTGTTATCTTATATAAAAGTCTGCTCTCTGATGACAGGTTCTGCTAGGATAATAAAGCGTTGAGAATCAAATTCAAATGCATATGTGGAGATCTAAATACATTTTCATTTTTTCTGGACCACAGATAGTCTTCATGAAACATTCAGTTCACCTTGACATTAGAATTATAAACAGGTTTTTTAAATATTTAAGTTGCTGATTTTTCTTGTTGCAGAGGACAACTAGAAATTGTTGATAATATTAACAGTGGGTAACAATTTTTAATCATTTGCTGTGTGTCTAGTAGCTGCTGAGCATTGTGTACTATTCCTTAATGCTCAAGCTCACACTCATATACAAAACTGCAGAGTAGATATAATTACCTCTATTTTATTGGTGAGGAAATGAGGGCTCTTGAGAGATTAGTAGAATAGAGTTCTGCGTCCTTCCAGGAGGATACTAGACAGCCAGCCATTAAACACAATATCTGATGAATATCAGGTGAATATCTGATAGCTCTGAAAGATTGTTTACTATCTATTGTGAAATGAATGAAGCAGGTACCAAACACGACATCACTGCGTCCCTACGTGTGCTTCATACGCGCACACACACACCACCTGCATAGGAAAAGGTGTGCTGAGACCCCACCCACACACCACCTGGGATACAGAGTGTGCCTCCTGCTTCCTCGGAGCTCACAGAATTGCACTTGTGGTTTCAGGGTGTGAAGGAGCTCTGCTCGCTGCTGCTCAGCCAGTCCTTGCTGCTACCAGCCCTGAAACTTCTCCTCGAGAGCCAGGATGAGAGCCTTCATGCTGTGGCGCTGGAGCACATCACTGCTATCGGCAAGGTATTCCCAGTGGAATTTACTCTTGTTTCTGTTTCAGAGAAATGAATTAGTGTTGTCATTCTCATAAATAATATCCATGATTTATTTAAGGCCATTTTATCTGCAGTACTCTGTGACCACAGTGGGTCCCCCTGTTTTGTCTAAGAAGTACATATTTGTCTATTTTATAAACATTTACTAAGCTCTTCCCATGAACCAGACTCTGTTTATGTGCTGAGAATACAGATCCAAATCGTGAAGCAGTTTCTCTAGAGAAGCCAATGTCCCGATCCCTCTGAGGAGATGTCAGAGCAGCCCAGGACTAGTGGACTTTTGTCCTCGCACCTTGAAATTTGGATCGAAGGAGTCTGTTGTGTCAGGCGGAATCCTGTGCCTGGATGTAGGTGTTTGGCTACCTACTAATTAAAGGGGAGACAGTGGCTGCCAGTAATGTTTGCTGGCACCACCTGAAATCTCTAGCTCTTCTTTCCTCTGGCAGACGAGTGCGCCATTGAAGCAGTGTCTTGGCTTGAGGAAGGACATACTGAAGTCGAGGCCTGAGATTTCTCCCTCAGGCTGGTTGTCTTGTTACCATGATCAAGGAAGAAACTTTCACTTCTCTTTTAAAATTTTACACTTTGGGAATAGATAGCTCAAGGTTGTGTTTTAATGAATTTGTGTTGTATGATCCATACTGAAACCCTTCTATAGGGAGGTCATTCTTTCATTTGAGGTTTTGTGTTTGTGTGTCTTTGTGAGTGTGCACACACACACAATTTTAGGTGTGTGGATAAGCTCATGCACGTGAGTTTTTAACAAAAATGTAAGGGGATGTTTTCTTTCTTTCTTTTTTTTTTTTTAAGGGGATGTTTTCTAGAGACCAGAGAGGGGAGAAAAATTCTAGAGCAGAAGTATAGATTTGCCAAACAAGACAATGAAGAGATTTAATGACAGCAGATACAGAAAGTTAGGTAGATGGTTACAGAAAGTAGACTATAATTGCGTTTGAAAGTAGTTATTATGGGGACGTCTGGGTGGCTCAGTGGTTGAGCATCTGCCTTCAGCTCAAGGTGTGATCCTGGAGTCCTGGGATCAAGTCCTACATCGGGCTGTGTGGAGCCTGCTTCTCCCTCTGCCTGTGTCTCTGCTTCTCTCTCTCTCTCTCATGAATAAATAAATAAAATCTTTTAAAAAAATAGTTATAATGAACAAAATGAGAAAAATCTAATGCATTTATTCATTGAGATGTATTTCTGAATTCTGTAAAGATTTTGTGATGACCCTTCAGAGTCGCTGACGATTGACCATAGCGGGGCCGCCCTATAGACTAAGGAGGGGTAGAGGGGACCTGCATGCTGGGAGCCCCCCATCCATCTGTGCTGAAATAAGCATTGCAGAACGTTGGGAGTTTACAAGAAGCTAAGATTACAGTGGGTTTTTTCCCCTTAGCCAATTTTTTTTTTTTTTTTGTAAATCCAAGAAATCAGGAAGAAAGCGAAAAACAGAAGAAAATTAGGCTGCACATTTCCAGTGCTTTTTTTTTTCCCTCCCCACCATTGTACGTTGTGTTAGTGTCTCTGCCTAGGTACTCCCACTGAGTTTGCCATGGGCCTCTTCGAGAATAAAGCAGTGATGTATTATACATTGCCTTTCCATATTCATCCTGTATACAGCTCTCTTGATGCACTCCTAAATTCCATAGGCAAGTGTATCCAGTTTTCATTTTAAAGATTCTTCATCTCCAATGATTCTCTCAGAACTGCAGGGGAACTGTGGGTCTGAGAACTGCTGACTAGCTCTGCTATGCCCGCAACACACAAACATACCCACACGCCCTCTACCCAGCACCCCCTACACACACACACACACACACACACACACACACACACACAGGCTGGCAAAATAAGAAACCAAGAGGAACCTTGCAACACCCAAATCATTTCTAAATGGTGCTGATTTACCTCTGTAACACTTTGATCTAATGTGTGGCATTATGCTAAAACGGTGGTTTTGAAACAGCCCTGCAGACTGGGTGGTTTGCCTGGGGTTGTGATGATAACACCCAAAACCTCTGTGGCCTTCAGATCAAAAATCAAAACCAGCGGTGTCAGTTGCTGAGAGGAGTCACTTACCTACCACCAAGACCCTCACCTGTGGAGATTTGGTAATGAGACTTAACTGCAACTTCTCTACACTAGGGTTGAGTATTCCCATGCGGCTAACCCATCTGTGACCTTAAAATGTGTTCACAAAAATGCTGAGTATCTGCATACCTTGAGCATCCTCCAAAGAGCTAAGGTTTGGCAGAATTTTCCTGTTTTAAATATTTTTAACTTTTGAGGTAATTTTAACTTCGCCTTCAGTTGTAGGAATTAGTACAGCGAGATCTCTTACACCCTTCTCCTGGTTTCCCGCAATGGGAACATCTTGCATAGCTGTAGTGTGATGTTCTAACCAGGACAGTAACACTGATACAGTCTCTGGGCCGTCTTCAGATTTCAATCATTTTACCTGCCCTCATCCGGTGGGAGTCTGCGTGCAGTCCTATGCAGGCTGTCACATGTAGATTTGTGTCACCACCGCTGCAGTCAAGACACAGAGCTGTTCATCCCAGGAATCCCTCGTGCAATCCTTTGTTGCCACAGCCACCTTCTCCCTCCACCCCCTCCACCCCCAGCAGCCTGTGGCAACTACTGATCTGTTCTCCATCTCTGTCACTTTGTCATTTCAAGAATGCTAGATCAATGAAATAAGAAATGACTGTGGTTCATCATTCTCTCCCAGCACCTTTAAAAGGTCATGTGACACTTCTCTAAGGGAAGGGTTCAGTGGGCTCCAGTGCAGGGCTCTTGACCAGCTATTTTTATTTTATCAAAAAACTTTTTTCTGGGCAGCCCTGGTGGCGCAGCGGTTTAGCGCCGCCTGCATCCCAGGGCGTGATCCTGGAGACCCTGGATTGAGTCCCACATCAGGCTCTCTGCATGTGCCTTCTCCTCCCTCTGCCTGTGTCTCTGCCTCTCTCTCTGTCTCTCTCTGTGTGTGTGTGTGTGTGTTTCTATGAATACATAAAGTCTTTTAAAAAAAAAAACTTTTCTGACTAGATGTTTTTAAATCACCCGTGGTATTGCAGTGAAAAATATAATACACTTGCTTTCTTTTTTTTGTTTTTATTTTGCTATTTACTCTGTCCCTTAGTAGAGAGCCTGAGTTCATCAGTAAGTTCCGTTTCCCCCTCATGGTTACTGATGGTAGTTGTGTTGACACTAAAAGAAAAAAATGTCCAGCAAGGGGACTCCTCCGATAGGCCGCTGCTCCTGCACAGCATGTGGAACCAGGTGGAAAACACCCCCACTCACTCGCTGATCGCATGTATTATTTCACTATTCATTAGAAGATGCTGACAGCTTTAGGTGTTTACAGCTTCGCGGATGATGTGTAAGTGCTGATGCCAGAGATTGTATGGGCTTTTCCTCCAATAGTGGTTCTCATTTCCTTCTCTAAGCTGTTCTGAAATTGCAAACCTCTAGTGTTTAGCATCTAACATCTTACAAATGGCCAGCAGCCTCTTTCCTGAAGAAATAGAAGGTCTTTCTTAGAGATTATATTGTTAATGAGTAATTAAAACCCTTGTGTGGTACAGAGCTTCCTCAGCTAACAATGAGGTTATATCTCAATAAATCCATCATAAGTTGAGAATATCATAAGTCAAAAATGCATTTAATACACCTAACCCACTGAACACCAGACCTTAGCCTCACCTGCCTCACCTACCTCACACATGCTCCGAACACTTCCATTAGCCTACAGCTGGGCAAAATCTTCTAACACAAAAGCCTATTTTATAATAAAGTATCGAATATCTCACATAGTTTATTGAATACCGTCCTGAAAGTAAGAAACAGAATAGTTGTATGGGTGCAGAAGGGATGCTCACCCTCGTGGTCACGTGGCTAATAGGGAGCTGTGGCTACTGCTCAGCTGCGCTTGGCTCTCCAGTGATTCTCTCCCACTGTTAGAGCACAAGTTAGATGATTGGTCCTCATCTGGGTTTCAAGAGTCATACTGTTACATCCCGTGCCAGGAGAGGGACTGATGCTTACGCCCGGAAGTGGAGTCTGAATATCGTTCAAATAGACACCGTACAGAAGAAACCCTGCAGGCATTTCCTTACCTGAGCATGCACTTGTGCTGCCCTTTTATTTTCCTGCCCTTGTAGTTGATGTTTAATAACTTTTATTAGTAAGCAGTATATGTAAAAATGAGACAAATACCCTGTCCTCAAGTAGACAGTGCAATAATATTAAATAATCTTCTTTAAAGTAACTGGAATGAGGCCCTGCATACATTATGTTCCTGGAATTTCAGCTTACCTCATTACTATAATTACTCTTCCCTTTGTATAGATCCATAAAATCAAAGATTTTAATTCAGAGAAGGTTCATTACCTGTTGTTGAAATCGGAATTTAAGCAGATAACATTTTAATGACTTGGAAGACAGCGCTTTGTGCTTTAATAGATTTCTTCCCCAAGATCTGCAAAATTTCATTTATTCTCAAAAATTCATTACCGACAGAAGAAATAATCGGTGACCGAGATGGAAGGCATTTACTCATTTTATGATATGTGTATGCCCTCTTCTTCTAGAACATGCTTCATGCCTGGTTTGACTGCAGTGACTTTAGCCATCTCCTGAACTTGAACTCTGCACCAGGAGTTGTGCGGGGCACTTTTAAAAGCAGAGGTTACCGCTCCCCCTAAAGACGGTCTGTTTTTCAGAGGTGGAATCTGGGGCCCAGAGAGAATGTCCTTAACAAGGTCACACAGCTGTTCAGCAAAGAAACCAGGGTTGGAAATCGGTCTCTAGCCCAGTCTGTCTTCTCTTCCTAAGACTAGACTGCCTCTCACTCGAATTTAGTTATTCGATCACAGGAATCAAATCACCTAATCCTCCTGGACTTGTCTCATATTTATTTCAAACATCCAGCTGAGTCCAGAAATGACAGAACATTATCTCTTTCCTCAAGCTCTGAAAGCAACAATCAAGCAAATGTCAAGGATGTGGGTTTTTCCACAGACTATATACACTGAAGAAATTCTTGATCAATTAAAAAGTGACATATTTTTAAAAGTCAGAAAAAGTGTGTGTGTGTGTGTGTGTGTGTGTGTGTGTGTATCCTTCAAGGAATTACAACTTCTAAGCTTTAAAGCAATAGAAAAAAATCATAAAACAACAGTTCTTTTCCTGACAATGTAAAACTTCTTTAAAGCAAATAGTCAAAACAGAATTGCAAACAGTTTAGGGGCGACTGGGTGGCTCAGCGGTTGAGCACCTGCCTTCAGCCCAGGGCGTGCTGGGATCAAGTCCCATGTCAGGCTCCCCGTGAGAAGCCTGCTTCTCCCTCTGCCTGTGTCTCTCTCTCTGTCTCTCTTGAATAAATAAATAAAATCCTTAAAAAAAAAAAAAAAAAGAATTACAGTTTAGAATGTTTATTATACCTAAAATCAGGGTTAATATTTAAGTTCTACAAAGAACTTGTTCACATGTGAAAGAACGATATAACAACTCTAGTAAAGGAGCAAAGGATTTCATGCTTCCCACAAGAAAAAATAAAAACGATAGGAAATAACATGGAAAAAAAATGATCTTGCCAATAAACATTCAGATTAAAGCATCTTTGAGGTATCATTATGTATTTCCTAAATTAGCCAAGTAATTTTTTCAAAATAATAACTGCCAAAGCTGAGACGTGGACAGTGAAACCAACACATTCAGCTGATGCTCCCCGTGTAAACTGGACAGTGGACTTTACTGTGGCTGCACTCGCATTCACGTCCACGCCAAAAAAAGGTTTCAGGTGCTCCCACATATTAGCGTGCGTGCACTGCGGTAGCAAAGCACCACAGACTGGGAGACCCAAATAGCAGAAATTTATTGTCTCATAGTTATGGAGGCCAAAGTCCAAGATCAGGATGTCAGCAGGATTGATTTCTTCTGAGGCTTCTCTCCTTGGCTTGCAGACAGCCGCTTTCGCTCTGTGTCCTCACATGGTTGCCCCTTGGTCCCTGTGTCCTCTCCTCTTTATAAAGACACCAGTCAGATTGGATTTGGACCCACCCACGTGACTCATTCAGCCTAATCACCGCTTTAAGGCTTTCTCTACAGTCACATCCTGAGGTCCTGGGGGTGAGGACCCAACACAGGAACGAGGGGAGGGCCACAATTCATCCCGTAACACCCACTTATGCCTGTCTGATAATTTATCCTAAGGAAGTAATTCAAAGAAAGCACAAATATTAAAAAAATAATAATAATAATTCATTGGTAGTACTTCAGTAATTAATAACATTTTAAAACAGCTGAAATATTCCTAGCAGGAGAAGGTAAATAACCTTTATCTCCACTCAGTAGACTATTTTGTAGCCATTACAATTCTTAAAAATGAAAACTACTAAGTAAAAATGTTAAAATCTTTTTAACGTATCATGAGTAGACTACAAATACCGTATGATTATGAAAATAATCTCTGTGCACATGGAGAATTACTGGAGAAGAAAAGAGGAAAAAGTAATTTTCTGGTGATCCATATATAGATGATTTGTTTTTTTTTAAAGCTATTTCTACTTTTTAAATTTCAAAATGGAAAATAAAGTAGATTTTAGGAGTAATGAGTGGTAAGACAGTACCAGACTTTTAGTGCCTTAAGTTAGAATTTTGGTCAAAAATAAGAATGAAGAAAAGTCAAGGCTTATTAACAAATTAACATGATAACTCAGCCGTGTGGCAGTCACATCCGGGAAGGCTCAGGGGCGCCAGGCTCTGCTCGTCCCAGGAGGACCCAGCTGGCCTTGGCGGCCCTCCGGCAGGAGGCCCAGTATGTGGAGAGGAGCGGCTCTGGCTCCCCGTCACCTTGGGCAATCCATCTCTTCTCTGACCCTCAGGCTCCTCTTCTTCAAGATCAGTTGTTGGGACGGGTCCCCACAAAGGCCGTCTTGTTTCTCTTTCTGTATTCTTTCATTCATTGTTTTGTCCCAAATATGCACAGAATAATTGTGCAGCATTCTCCTTGTACATGACAATCATAAAGTATACTCTAGGCCATTCTGTAGCTTTTGCAAAGAGCAGGAACCAGGTACAAGATCAGAGAAAGGAAATAAGGTCAGCCACTTACATTTTCTCAGCACCTGATTACTAGACACTAAACCAAAATTTCCCCCCAAACCTTGGCCTGGCCACTGCCCCAACTCCGTGGAGGTCAGCGATCTTGGTCTCTACCTTTCTTGAGGGACCTTCTGGGTGGGCCAGGGCCAGAGGAGAAATTCTGTATTTTATTTACATTCTGCCTTAGGCTTTCTTAGCCAAGGGAGGGCCTGGAGAGCTTTTAGAGGGTCGGTGCCTACCCCGCCCGCCTGCCGCCGCAGACTCCCACCCTGCCAGGACGTGGCCGCCATCCAAAAGGCTGGGCGCCTCCAGCAGGAAGCCGATCTTAGGGATGTCATCGCACTGGAGAAAAGCAACAGAAGAGGGGAGTGAGAGGAGCAGCAGCTGCAGGCATTGACAGAAGCCTTGTCTCTTCCTTGAGCTGGGAAAATCCATCACTCCCTTTCTAGGAGACTTTCAGGCCCCCAAAGGGAGGGTTCGTGAGTAAACAGAATAATAAAGGTGTCCTCGCCTTGAAGACTTATTCAGGGCAGCAAAGAAAGTATTGCCCTGCAGTGTTTGGATGCTGAGCCTTTTATCTGTACACTTTATCAAACATTTGCCTTGTAGCATCCTGGCACACACTCTGGTCCCTCCTGGAGGGCTAGGTGGAGGGATTCTTTATTTTTAAGGGTGAACCAAACATTAACACACAGTCGCTCACGTGCCCTGTGTGAGTGTGCACGCATGTGCAGGGAGGCAACAGTAACGGTGAGAGGGTGAGAGCATTAGGATCATTCATTCATTCGTGGGTTCATCCCACACGTCTTGCCCGAGCCCCTGGCACGTGGCCAGCACTAGTCTAGCCCTCGGGGACGCAGGGGTACACGGAAACGGTAGGACCTCTGCTCTGGAGGAGCTCCTCTTCTGGAGGCGAGCAAACAGGCAAACTAGTCCGGGACGAGGGCTCCTGGTCTGGCTCAGCCCATGACGTTCGGCGCTGGACAGGTTTCTGCATCCCTCTAGTGAGGTAACTGTCTTAAAGGGCTGCTTTAAGGCCGAGACCGCGTGCTCGCTGGCACCGGGGCAGCCCCCAGTAAATGCAGACGTGGTGACAGGTGGGGGCAGCACCCGCATCAGGTCAAGATTCTTGTTTCCTAGCCCTGAAGTGGAAGAAGGGGGTGGGGGGGAGCTGGGAGGCAGGAAGATACACGGGAGCCAGAAGCAGCCCCCCGTGCGGTATGTTGAGAGCACACGTGCCCCTTGTAGCAGGAAAGCTGGCCTTTCGTACCACTTTCCTCTCCCACTATCCAGCCTCTAAGAACAAAAACAAAAGGTGCTAAGCTGAGTTCGGCCTCAGTGGCTCCCTGAGCCAGAGGGGGGTGAGCAGTGTGTGCCCGTCCGTGCTGGCGCAGCGAGAGACCAGGGCTGCCGGAGACCCTGCAGCTCTCGAATCCGGCTCTATTCAGTCTCCGCAGAGCTGGCGGTCTTACCGTGCCCTTGGCCGGTTCACAGAAACGTGACAACGTTCAGTAATGTAGGTTCATTCAGCCGTGTAGCAAATGTGGATTAAACCAGATGCTGGACTAGAAGGAGGCTAGAGCCTCTGTGCCCTCAAGAAGCCCCCAGTCTGGTGGGGGAGACAGGCCTACAGATCTCTCCCGCCCGAGGAGCATCTGTAAAGTACCTTGGAGCGTGGAGGAGGGAGGACGCAGCTGGGCCTAGAGATTTAGGGGAAGTGTCACCCAGAGGATGGCCTGGAGCTGACGTATGTTGGCTTTAAAGGATCACTAGGTTACAGGAAGGGAGACGCTCCCCGACTATGGGCGGTCATTCCTGTCCCCAGAACTGCTTTTGTGTTAATTCTTGAAGCAGGTAGACCCAGCTGACCTCCTCAGTGGCCTTTCCTCCCGTCTCAGAACATGCAGGGAAGGCCACACTGTGTTCACTCGTTTAACGTAGTCGGTCTAAGCATTAGTTAATTGGCTCTGAAATGCCACCTTATTTCTGTGGTTCCTACAACCGAAATTACCAAAAGTGCGCAGTGACATGAAGAAGCACCGTCATGAAGCTGTTTGATGACACTCGAGGTAAATGAGGAGCTCAGACTTTTGATGTTGATTAATGTTGACTTGAATCCTTACAAAAAAATAGAGACAATAATATAAAATAGAAAAAAAAAAAGCATAAGCTAAGTGTCAGAGCCATAGGAAACCACACAGAGACTAAGGGGGTAAGACAAGGGAGGAAGCACAGGATATCCAAGCGGAAAGAGCCCGGAAATCAGGCCACATAACGTCGGGCACCAAAGCTCTATGAAAATGTCTTACGGGGCACCTGGGTGGCTCAGCTGAGTTTCTGACTCTTGATTTCAGCTCAGGTCCTGATCGGGGGTTGTGAGATCGAGCCCCACATCGGGCTCTGTGCTCAGCAGGGCGTCTGCTTGAAGATTCTCTCCCCTCCAGCCCCGCCCCCCCCCCCCCCCCCCCGCTTGTGGGCTTGCACACATATGCTCGCTCGCTGTCTCAAATCTTTTTATTTTTTTTTTTAGGTCTAAAAAAGGTAAGTTTGGTACTGAGCTTTCTAGAGGCTTAAGCAAGAACAGCCCACAGCCCTCCTGTCCGTTATCCTTTTTACATCAACGGGGTTGATGGATATATTTTCTCCGTGGAGTAGAAATAAGGTTTTCCTATTCTGGAAAGAATTTATTTCATGTGGATCTCCGTACAGAGAGGTTTGGGGTTACAGGACGTGGGCCCAGATGGTAAATGCAGCTGGCCCCATGACTGCCAGGACGTGAAGCCAAGTTCCCAAACCTCCTTTCCCTCCTCTGTGCCTCCTGGGGCTGAACTGGAGGAGTCAAAGAAGTGGGACGTGCACACAGTGGGCGGTTTCTGGCCCCCAGTGACCCGGGGCTCTCAGTAGGTGCCCGGGCCTGGCGCTGCAGGGGAGCCCTGTGCGTGACCCCCGAGTGTGTGTGCTCGCAGACACTCAGGCCCACACGCGTGCTCCGTGAGCCAGGGTCAGGGGCCCTAGGGTGGGGCAGGCGGAAGGGCAGTGTGGCAGCCAGCGGAGGGGGTGCGTGCCGAGCTGGCTGGCCAGGGCCAAGCAGGCCACGCTCATGTGTTTGCCTGTGTCCTCTCTTCAAGGTGAATGACTCAAACTGTGACCAGGAACTCCTCTCCCTGCTCCTGGACGCCAGGCTGCTGGTGAAGTGCATCTCCACTGCCTTCTACCCACGTATCATCGAGCACCTGGTGGCCAGCCCGCGGCCAGGGCGCTGGGACGCGGAGGGGCTGGCCAGGCACCTGCGGGAGGCTGGCCACGAAGCCGAAGCCGGGTCGCTCCTTCTGGCCGTGAGGGGGACGCACCGGGCCTTGCGAACGTTCAGTGCAGCGCTCAGCGCGGGTCGCCAGTGGGTGTGAGGCTCCCCAGCCCCCGTGTGGAAGGAGCCCCACAGCCCAGTGCGTCCAGATCGACTGTTCTCAGTGGCTCCAACACACTGCAAATAAAGGCGTATATACGTGACGAGCATCGCTGATGCTTTTTCTTTCTTGCGGTGACTGGTTAACGTACTTTCTCGTGGACACAGAAGACTGGACTCTCCATCCCCCACTGCCTTGTCTGGATAGAACATGATGAATGAAGACAGTCTGGGTGTGGGGGTGGGTAGGGCTGCATTTGAAAGGGAGAGTGTGTGCAGAAGGGTCCGTGGTGGGGCCCGGGGTCCTCGGATGGAGGAAGGAGGTCTCGGGTTACGCAGTTTTGGGCCAAGTTCTCCACCTCTCTGAACCTTAGTTGGTGTGAAATGAGGGCTGTGTTGTGAGGTTGTGTGTGTGAGGCTCTGTGAGATACGTAGTGGGCCCAGGAGTGTCACTCCTCTCCCCTCGTTAATGTTATGATACACGAATCAGGATTTTGAGGCCACAGCCAGATCGATATGAGCACGTAAGATGCCTCCTGAATTAGGGGTCCCCACACTTAACCGACATCCCTGTGCTGAGGTGGGTGAATTTGCGTATCTGGAGTCTAGATAACCAGATGGGGGGCTAACAGAGCCCCTGAGGGCACTTACCCTTTTGGGGGATCACTAGTTTGCATACAGCCAATCATAGCGAGGGTGTGGATGGCCACACGCTCAGGAAAACCAGCACAGAAGGGGTGTTCCTGGCGCAGGGGCGTAAGGACCCTGACGCGTGACTCGCTGGCACCCGCTCCCACTGCAGACGTGGGTGCTTGAAGGGGGAGGCTGGGAGTGCAAGTTCTGGACTTGGCTCTCCTGAGAGCCTCACACCAGATTCAAGCCACAGCAACAGCCTAAGCTGCTACAAGGGGAGGGCGCAAACTCGGTGACCCGTCTGTGACGCACGCTGGTCATTACCGCAACCCCAAAGAAACAGGTGAGGGGAGGAAGGGTGGGAAGTGGCCATGTATTAGTAAGAAGGTTTAGTTCTAATAGATGAGGTAATAATGTATAGGACAATCCTTGGTTGTAAGGAAAAGTTGCGATTCGTTTAATTTGAAAAGGTGACCGCTGGTCGGCTTCCATGTTGCTGTCAAAGCCAGTGGGCTGAATGGAAGGTGGCTCACTGTGGGTGTTGGCATGTGGCATGTTGGGGTGGCGTCACCCCATCTCCTCCCCACGCTGTCCCCAATGTCCTGCACCCACCTGGTCAGGCCCACGAGGAATGACCTCTCTTTACCCTACAGTCCACATCATCGTCATCACTGGCTTCTACCTCTATGGGTGTGGCTACAAGTGCTCTAACCAAAAAAAGTCATCATCTTTGGACGAGATTTATCAGCTTAATAGCCCACACTCCTGTCACCTGACCAATTGTCTACCCCGGGACTGAGTTCCTTGTCCAAACCTTTGGTAGGGTCTAGATTCTGGGAATGGCTTACACAAGCTGTTGAAATGCTTCCAGAGGAAAGGGGTCAATATTTTTCTCTCCAGTTAGGTAGCCCTCATCCAGAGAGGGCCAGAAGGGCCTCCTGAATGTCTGAGGACACCAGCTGTGCAAGGAAGCATGCCTCCTGGTCACTTGGGTTTCCTCTAACCTTACAGCTTCCTTCCATCCTTCTAGGTGCCTGAAAACATAAAGTGAGCAGTCTTCTGAGATCACAGTCCATTTTCATGGGATCCATCCAGAAATGTTTTTCTTCAAATTGCAGGATTAGAGGCCCCGGACACCAATATAGCACCATGACTTTCTGGATAAATAAACCGAGGGCCAGAGGGCCAGAGCGACTTGCTCAGCCGTGAGCTGTGGGTCTCCACTGGGCAGTGCTTATGTGGAAGGGAGTCCTTCCCATCAACTACGTTGCTCCGATCTGACCCCTGCCCCCACCAGAAATCAAATTTGCCAAGTTTGAGCAGTTTCTATGGAGTTAAAAAAAAATGAAGGAATATATTCCAGATTCACGCCAACTGCATAACTACTCTAGAAGCCTGAGCTGATCTTTGTGTTGGTATTTAGAACGTTGACCATAAATCTTAAAGTAGTGCGAGAATCCAATGTCTTTCTTACTGTAAAAAGCTCCCAACAGTGATCTCAAACCTTTCTCTTTGAAAACAAGAAAAGCAGAGTGAGAAAAGGCTGCACCGGCCCTCACTCACCACTCAAACTTCATAGCTTTGCTGGTGGCCTGGAAAGTGGCCCCAAGGGTGTGCAGAGTAGGGGGGTGAGCCTCTGGTGTCTGACGGCCTGGGTGTGAACACTGGGGCACCCTGGGCAGGTCACTTCATCTCTCTGAGCCTCAGTTTCCCGTGCACGAGTACTGCTAATAACGCCGTCCGGATGTCTGCAGGTCAGCAAGGTCCTGCTGCGGAATTCGCCGCCCCTAACGTATACCCCCAGCTTGAAACGCATTGACTCATCTAATCCTCACTGATGACCTTCTAAGGAAGCGGGGTGCGGAGAGACTAAGCCATTGGCCCAAGACCCAATGCAGGGCAGTGGGAGGCGTCCGCCTCAGAACCTTGGCCGCGTGCTGCGTGAACTTCGTCACCACGGCTATGGGACCCGGTGAATTTTCTGGCAAGCGTCTGAATGGCACGATGCTACCTTTACCATCTTTCTTTTCCATTCGTGAGCTGATACTATGGCACGGGGGCTGTGGAATGTTCTGGAATGTTCTTGGAGTCTTTCCAATGGCCTGCTGCTCTCACAGCCCGGGCAAGAGCTCGGATACCGACGTGTGCGAACTCCCCTGCGCCCCACACGAGTCCCAGGGGCCTCGTCCACACCTTCCCCCGTGTTCCACGTTTCCCAAAATGTGCTCGTGGCCGTGACCACCGTGGATGTTCTCTGGAGACAGTTGTTACGGCGGCGCCCAGCGTGCTAAAAAGGCCAGCGAAGGGCTTGTGAGGTGCTGATAGCCCCTTGGGAGGTCATC
Source organism: Canis lupus dingo (assembly GCF_003254725.2). NCBI lineage: Eukaryota > Metazoa > Chordata > Mammalia > Carnivora > Canidae > Canis > Canis lupus. The sequence goes on along the minus strand of NC_064259.1, from coordinate 11,098,717 downwards.
AGGCCCCGTGGGTAAGGGTCACCGTGGTGTAGTAGAGTCACCTGGGGAAAGTTTAAAACCCACCCGTGCTGAGTCCCCCGACCCTCACCCTGACCAGTGAGGTTATGGGGGTGGGGGTGGGGTGGGGTGAGGCCTCAAGTCATGCCAGGCCACCGCCAGCTGGGGGAACCCGACTGACGTCTCCGGCCACCGGCCTTTCACTCAGAAGCAGACCAGGAATGTGACGGGACCTAACCCCGGCCCATCTGTCCATCCAGCCCCACTTGGGGCCACGGGAGGGGCTGGAGCTCTCGCCTGCACTTCCCCGGCCCTCCGCTGCCAGGGTGAGCGGGAGGGAGCTGCCTTTAGCAGGGAGGGATTTGGGATGTCTGCGTGGCTCAGCGGTTGAGCGTCTGCCTTTGGCTCAGGTCATGATCCCGGGATCCTGGGATCGAGTCCCACATCGGGGTCCCCACCCCCGCAGGGAGCCTGCTTCCCCCTCTGCCTGTGTCTCTGCCTCTCTCTGTGTGTCTTATGAATAAATAAAATAAAATCTTAAAAAAAAATAAAAGGGAGTGATTTAAGGGGCATGGGTGCCTCAGCGGTTGAGTATCTGCCTTTGGCTCAGGTCACGATCCCGGGGTCCTGGGATCGAGTCCTGCGTTGGGCTCCCTGCTTCTCCCTCTGCCTGTGTCTCTGCCTCTCTCTCTCTCCTTGCCTCTCATGAATAAATAAGTAAAATATTTTTAAAAGAGAGAGAGAGAGATGGGCTTTCTCTTGGCACCTGTGGGTCTCCGACGCGCCCGTGGCACCCAGCGCTGCCCACGGCCTGCTGGCTCCCCGGCCTCCCTTCCTCCCAGGTAGCATCCCCTTCCCGGAAGCCCCTGGATGCAGTTGCTTGTCGCCCGTTCTTAACAACTCCTTTGCTTTAAGTAGAAGAGATTTGCTCTTCGCTACTACTGGAGGCAAAAATAATACGGGGAACAATTTCCTGACCACCCGCGCACGCGCCGGACCTCTCACACCCATTAACACTCGGCCGTGAACCCCTCTGGCACAGCAAGTGCACACTGTCCCTGCTTGTGGTGAGAAGAGCGACTCACAGGGCTTGGCTGACCACCCCCCCGCCCGAGGCCGCCCTGCCAGTGAGGGTCAGGAGCCAGGAGCTGTCCCCCTACCTGGTGCCAGAACCTGCCACCTGTGTGACTCCGTAGGCCTCAGGCCCTGCTCAGGGTCTCGGTGGCCACGCACTTTGGTTCAGGGGGTCAAGCACAGCCAGAGGGTCTCCTTGAGTGGAAGGGGTGATCCCAAGTGTATCCAGGACCTGCAAGGTGGAAGAGAAGTTCCCCGAGCCCTTTCCTGTTAACGCCTGGAAGCTTTCATCCTCCTGTCCTCGAGAAGGATTTAGAGCAAAGACCTTCTAATTCCAGGTAACCCCACACCATTGGTGGGAAGGACCTAACAGCAGATGGGATGAGATTGGTTTCTTTGTGAGGGAGCAGGGAATCAGCCGAGTGGACGGGAGGGATCCCCAGGGGTCCCCTGGTGCCAGGACAGGTGCTCTGGCCTCCGCCACAAGGGTGTCTCAGAGCACCTTGTCCCCCGAGTGGTAGCTTTGGTTTCCTGATGGTCCCACTGTTCATCCCAGGCACGGGGGCCCCCTGAGCCCTCGGCAGCACTCCATGGGCATGCGGGGCGCTTCCAGCTGCAGGAGACCCGGCAGCGATGCCCACGGGCGTGCCACTGAGCCCTGTGCTCCTCTTAGGCCTTCGCCCCTGTGTGTCGGGCCAACTGCCTGAACGCTTCTTCCCGCTGCCCCGTCCGCTGCAGTAGGCGCAGAGGGCCCCACGGGCACCTAGACCCCACGCCAGCCTACCCGGGGTCCTTACCTCCCCCCTCCCTCCCCCAGGGCCCCTCCTGACAGCCACCAGAGCCATCATTCTGAAACAGATAGCAAATCTTGTCATCCCCCGACTCAAAGCCTGCAGTGGCTCCCATGCTCTGCAAGATAAGCTCCTTAGCACGATAATCAAAGCCTTTTACATCAAACTCGGACTGGGGACTATTTTTTACATAACGTGCCGCATCCTTTAGAAGTCATCTTTACAGTAAATATGCCGGATGTTATCATCCTGCGATGCGTTTCATAGAGCGCAGTGAGCCTCGCAGCTTAACCCATAGCCCCCCACGCACGGAGCCAGCGGGGGATGGAACCGAGAGGCACCTGCCGTTCGCCGAGGCCCCAACCCGACTCCCTTCCCGTGTCCTCAGCAGTAGTCCTAGCAGTAGTGGTGGTGTGTGCGTTTAGCTATGGTTAAAAAAAAAAAAAAAACACATCGCATAAAATGTCCCATCTTAACCACGGCTAAGCGCGCAGTTCAATAACACTCATTGTATTCACATCGCTGTGCAACCAATCTCCAGAATTTTTTTCCCATCTTGCAAAACTGACGTTCTATGGCCATTAAACAAAACCTCATTCCCTGCTCTCCCCAGCCTGCAGCCACCATTGTCCTTCCGGTCGCTATAGGTCGGATTGTCCTAGGAACCTCGAATGAGCAGCATCATATACTATCTGCCTCTTAGTGACCTGCTTATTTCGCTCAGCATGAGATCCTCAAGGTTGCTCCACGTGGGGGGGCATATTTCAGAATTGCCCTCTTTGGTGAAGCCGAGCCCTCTTCCTTAGCCAGTGAGCCCAGGGAGCCCAGGGAGCCCCGTGAGCGGGCGGCGGTGTGTGCTGAGCAGGGGCCAGTGTCCTGCCACCTTGTTCCATCTTCATCTGTTCCAGAAGGTAAGATCCTTCTGCAACACGTGTCCGCAGGGGGAAGCATTCTGGGCTCTGGATGGTGTATGCTCCGCGGGAGCCAGGATAAATCCCAGAGAGAGAGCTCGCTGGTGAACTGGCATCCGCGGCCAGAGTCCGAGCCACCACCGAGTCCAACAAGCCTGCAGGTTGCAGACAAGGCTCCCTTGGAAAGGCGGCCCCCGACCCGCAGACCCATTCCCAGGTGCAGGGGCAGAGGATGGAGGTGGGAGAGGCAGGCTCCCAGGGAGGGTGAGGGACCCGGACCCCAGGGGACCGACAGACCAGTCGGGTTTTACCTCCGTCACAGTAAGAAAGAACTACTCCTAGAAGAATCCTTTTAAAACGTTAAAGGGGAGTTTATATTTTATTTTATTTTTATTTTTAAAAATATTTTATTTATTCATGAGAGACACAGAGAGAGAGAGAGAGAGGCAGACACAGGCAGAGGGAGAAGCAGGCTCCTCGCAGGGAGCCCGATGTGGGACTGGATTCCAGAACCCAGGGATCACACCCTGAGCCGAAGACCACTGAGCTACCCAAGGATCCCTGTTTCTGTGTTTATTTTTTTAATTTATTTATTTTTTATTTTTTTTATTTTATTATTTTTTTAAAGATTTATTTTTATTTATTTATGATAGACACAGAGAGATAGAGAGGCAGAGACACAGGCAGAGGGAGAAGCAGGTTCCATGCCGGGAGCCTGATGCAGGACTCGATCCTGGGTCTCCAGGATCACGCCCTGGGCCAAAGGCAGGCGCCAAACCGCTGAGCCACCCAGGGATCCCTGCTTCTGTTTTTAAATCAGAAATGGTCATGTATTGAATGTATGCAGCACACAATTCCAAAATGGAATCATTAATTTTCTTCTTTGACCAATTGAAGAGATGAATTAACAACTCTCCTTGCCTTCTTTTCAAATTCTTTGCATTTCTCCAATAAGATCTAGGGGACTATAGTGAATCACTCGTTTACTATCTGCGCTGGATGCACCCACAGTATTTGGTGTGGAAGTTTTACATGTATCCATAATGGATGACACTGGCTTGTAGTGTCTGTGCACACGCACACACTCTTTACGAAGGTCTGAGGTTTTAGATGAACTAAAATCACTGACCTAACATGAGCAATTAATGAGATCTTGAAAGTTCGCAAGAACTCATTCAAAACCATTTAGGCTTAGTCTCTTTTATGGAGTTAATTCTGACAACATTTTCAGGTTGGTTTGTTTGTTTTATGGTCATCCTTCTGGTCGGGTTTTCTACGCCTTGACTCATTCGGGGAGTAATTAGTATTTTTTCTCAAAAATCCCCCATTTCAGGATGCCTGAGTGGCTCAGTGGTTGAGCATCTGCCTTCAGCTCAGGGCGTGATCCCTGAGTCCCGGGATCGAGTCCCACATCAGGCTCGAGGGAGAAGCAGGGAGCCTGAGGTGGGACTCGATCCCGGGACGCCGGGATCACGCCCTGGGCTGAAGGTGGTGCTAAACTGCTGAGCCACCCGGGCTGCCCAATAAATAAAATCCTTAAAAAAGACTCCTCCATTTCTTGAGATTTAAGATCACAGCATAAAGTCATAAAAGGAATTCATCTTCATGTCTCTATTTTGTATTATATTCAATGGATCATTGCTAATTTTGTGCATTAGGTCTTTCTCTTCTTTTTTGATTAGGCAAACTGATGTTTGTTAGGGTGTTTTGGGTGATTGTCTTGGCCTCATCTGTCCAAGGGCCCAGCGAGGTTCTGTGAACATCCTCCACCACCTCCTGGGAGACCGCCCTGATTTCCTGGAAGGTGGAGGGATCGAGAGTGTTTACTACGTTCCTTCAATCCGGTCCCATATGCTCAGGAACTAGCTCCTGCTCCTCTACGTGTGCGACAGGTGGGTGGTCTTTCCTGGTTTGCGTCCTGGGGGAGCATCCCCGGGCTTTGTTATTCCTTGTTGATTATAGTAAGTGCTGGCGGGCAGGGGCTTGGGCACCTACGCACGTGCACATCCGGCCAGAGCGCCCGTCTCTCCTGGAGCTCTACACATCATCTCCCGTTCCTACAATTCTGGGAGGTGGGTGTTGTTACAGAGGAGGAAACTGAGGCACGGAGAGTTTGAGTCACCCTGCTGTGAGTACATCTGCTACACCTAAACCCCACTCCTCCTTCCCCAGAGGTCATGTGCTGGAAAGGCGTCCCCCAGCCTGATTTCCTCCCTCCTTGCTCCTGATGCACCTTCTGAGCCTCTTCCTGGCGGGGAGGCTTTCAGGTCCCAGGAGCAGAAGATGAAAGATCTCCTGGGAGGAGGGTACGGCAACCGCGTTTGCACCAAGGTGAGGCCGCCACAGCCTTAGAGGGCATGGGGTGGGAGAAATGCGGATGCTCTTAACAGAGCACGACTCAGAGCAATGGGAGGGGCAGTTGTTTGCTCCCATAACCGAGCACAGAGAGGGCAGGGTGCAGGGGACCCCTGGGAACGCTGGATCTAGGAGCTGGCATGCGGACAAGAGTCCCTGTCATTCCTCCCCACCCATCAGCGAGTTTCCCTCCCTGCTCCTTTTCCTGAGGCCCCGGCTGGGCTCCCTTCCGTGCTCCCTTCCACCACCCGGTGGATCCCAGAACGGCCTCTGCTTAGGGCCAGGGCAGCAGGGAGGCAGGGGCTGGGGGCTGGGTCTGGGGCCTGGTAGGGGCCCTACTTGACATCTCCTTTGGGTGGCGACAGGGAACGGGGATCTGCAAGCCCGGATGGGGAGCGGGGGTGGGGGGGTGGCGCAGCAGAGCCACGGTTCCCGAGTCTGCAGCCTGCGGAGGGGAGGCCCTCCCAGCCGTGCCACGGCCAGCTGTGCACCCCAGGCGACGGCCTTTGTGTCTGCTGCTGGCACCGGGAGGCCCTCTCACCCGGTGACCTTTCTTACTTTTAGACTTTCGCAAAGGGAGAGAAAAGCAGCCCGGAGCCCTTGGCCTTGTCATTCCTTTCAGGAACACCTGCAGGAGTTGCCATGGCAACGGGATCCGCAGCCCTGCTCTTCTCTGCCCCGGGCTTATTAGCTTCTGCTGCCTGTTAACTGCGAGTTGTGGGGGCCGAGAGCTTACGGGGAAAGGGTAATTGCTGGGTAAGGCCAGCCCTCTTGGTCCTGGAAGATGTTCTGTCCCCAGGGATTGGGGCCCCGGTGTCAGCTTGCAGGACGACCTGGCGAGGTCCCCAAGGGCTCCCGGCCGTTCACGGGCGCGGGTCCTACTGCCCGGTGAGCAGAGAGGCCAGAGCTCTGCCCTAGATGCTTCCTGCACAGCGTCCTTGGCAGGGATCAGGGACCATTCCCGCTCGCCGATTCTCAAGGCCGCGGCGCAAGGCAAATGCTGTCACCCTCACTTTACGGATCAGGAAACGGGTGAGGACACGTGCCCGCACATAAGCGGCAAGGGTGGGAATGGACACTGGTCTTTCCATCCAGATCCCTGCCTCGTTCCATGACACTCCCCAGTCATGTCCCCCTCCTGCCAGTCTCATGACCCGCCTGGCTTATCCGAGTGCTACTTGCAGAACAGCTGTCGTCTCTAGGGTCAAAAAATGGGTTTGATGAACCTTTCTGTGGAATATTTATTTTGCTTCTTTAAAAAAAAAGATTTTATTTATTTATTTTTGCAAGAGAGAGAAAGAACAAGTGTGCACACACACGAGCATGAGAGAGGGTGGGGCGGAGGGAGAAGCAGGTCTCCACTGAGCAGGGAGCCTGATGCAGAACTCGATCCCAGGACCCAGGGGTCATGACATGAGCCAAAGGCAGACACTTAACTGACTGAGCCTACCCAGGCGCCCTTACATATTTTGTTTCTGATGGAAAAAGACAACCTATGTTTCATGGTCTGTTCAACTGGGTGCCTGGTCAGTATGGTAAGACCTCTGGGGGGGGGGAATCTGGGTGGTGACAAGATGGTTCAGCGAGCAGAGGCCGGTGAGGGGGGCACGCTGTGAAGATGCTCCCTGGAGCAGGGAGCGTGGCCTTGGATCTGTGTGTGAGGCTTGATCTGCTTCCCAGGGTGGAGAAGGAAGCTTCTCCTTCCTTCTATGTGCTGCCCAGAGGACAGGATCTTTTTCAGTTATAGGTTAAGCAGACTCATCTGGTGGGTCCTGGTGCCCCTGCTGACCGGGGCCTGGAATCCGTCTCTCGTTATCACTCCAGTTCTGGCTTAATGACCGTGGAAACCTGGGGCTGAGCTTGAGATGACCTTGGTCCCAGGGCTCACCCTCACGGGGCCAAGATGCCTTTGGAAGTTGTTTCCCAGGCGGGGCACAACATTGAGAAAGTCCTGAAGTTGGAGATCTGCCATCCTCTGGGTGCATGGATGGGCTTCCTGGGGGCCCAGGGACTCCCCAGCATTGCAAGCCTTGTACAGTGTGTGTGTGAGAGAGAGAAGTGGGGGAGGGGGGAGAAGGACACCCATGGCTTTCTCTGGCTTCTCAAAAATCCAGAAAGGTGATGAGACACTAAGTAAGGAAGAACCTTTCTGCAGGTGACACAAGTGGACTGGGTTGGAGCCTGGAAGCACAGGGGCGTGGTGTGGAGCCCGTGCATGGAAAGGTGGCGCAGCAGCGTCTGCACACCTGCACCCGCAGGCCCGGCTCGCTTCACGCACAGACGCCCAGGGGAAAACCGAAGCAGGCTTTGCAAAACCAGGCCCACCCCTGTGGCTGCACCCTGGGGACCTGGGGCCCTGCCTGTGGGAGACCCCCCACCTCCCTGGGGGCGTCGGGGCTGCACCTGCCGCCGCTCTGGGTTTAGGGCAGACTAGGACTGGGTGCCCAGCACCCTGCCCGCGGGGGCACGGCCTTCCCTCACCCAGCCTGGCTCCGTTCAGGGGAACAAAAAGAACTCAGAAGGCAACATTTTTTTAGGCAGGAAATGGTTGCTTTTTATGCTTGTCAAGCGTCTGGTGAGATTCGGAATGAAACCCACCAGTGGGAGAGAAGGCGAAATAAAAGGAGCTTTGATTACCCAGGGCTCCGCCGCCTTGGGAGGCTTCCCTTTCCGCGGGGGGACCTACACCTGCTGCGTGTGGGCCCCGAGCCCGCGGAGAGCATCCGGCCGAGCTGCCCGCGGGCGCCAACCGGGGCGGCGGGGCCGCGCAGCAACTTTCTCACAGCTTTAGGCCTGGATGGCAATTCCCCCGCGGGGCAGAGGCCTCGACTGCGCCCGGAACCCGGGGCCTCGGGGACCTCGCGCCGCGCCATGCGGGTGCTGGCTCGGAGCGGGGGGCCCTGCTGTCCGGAGCCCCGCGGGACACCTGACCCGGGGCTCGCGGGAGGGGCGTCCGCCATGGGGAGGGGGTGACACCTGCCCCCAGGGCTTGTAAGAGGGGTGTCCACCATGGGGGAGGTGACACCTACCTCCCGGGCTCGCAGAAGGGGCGTCTGCCACCGTGGGGGGGGGTGACACCTGCCCCCGGAGCGGAGGCCACCGCCGCCACGAGGCGCACCTGGAGCTCTTGAGGGCTGGGCCATGTGTTTCTCCCGGGCCGGCAGATCCCCTCTGGGAGGCACAGAGGTCCCCCCCTTTCTCAGGAGGACCGCGGGAGCCTTAGGGGGACCACGCGCTTGGTCCAGGACACTCAGCTCGTTAAGTGACGGGGCCCAGCTGGCGCTTCTTTGCCAGGGAGCGTCGTCATACTTTAGAAACGGAATTTTTCTTCAGCAGCAAAGTGGTCCTGTCCGGGAGCCCGGGAAGCCCCCAAGGGCTCAGCACACTCAGCGGCCTTTTGCGGGGATCCCTGAGGGCTGCGGGCCAGCCTGGGGCTCACAGGATGCACCTGTATCCCCAGGCCCGAATCCCTCGTGGCCTCCAGGGGCGAAGTTCTAGAACCCTCGGGAACTGACCAGTAAGCGCAGGGTCAGCTGCCCCCTGGGGGGGTGGGGGGCTTCGAGGGCTGGAGGGGCATGGGGGGCAAGGCCGGGCTCCAGTCTTCCACCCAAGACACTAAAGCTGTGCCCACCGAGTAGCTGCTCAACAAATTCTCGCCGAGTTAGCTCACGTCAGGAAGTAGAAGGCCCTCGGCAGCTGAGGATGCAATGGATTCCTGCCCCAGCTGGAGCTCAGGTGGAGGGGAGCCCACCCCCCAGCTGGAGCTCAGGTGGAGGGGAGCGAGCTGCGGGAAGTCCCAGCACAGCCGGGAAGCCGGCCCTGGACGGTGGTGCAGGCTGGCGACCAAGAAAGAGGGAAGCTCGGCATCCCTCTCCCCCCGGAGACCCCGGCCAACAGCCCAGCGAGCTCGCTCCAAGCCCGGCCCTGAGCTGGAGACCCAATGTCATGAAACTCATTTCCATCTGTCAACTTCTTTAATTAGGTGGGGAATTTCACGGGCTGTCTCTGGACCGAGGGAGAGAGCACCCAATATATCATTTTTCAAACTTGGAATAAACCGAAATAAAAATATGCCAACTTGCAAGCTGATACACTAGCCCGGCCTTGATGCTTTAAAATAATCATTACAACTGAATGAGGAGTGTGAGTAATAATCTGTGTGCTGCGTGCCAGAGCTGGCGTGATATGCTTCACGGCACTTTATTTCTATCCAGGCTTCGGAGTGCCAGCATCTGTACGAAATGCCACCAGCCTCAGGAGTCCTTTATTTCCAAGCTCCTAAAATCTTAATGATGACACACGTTAGTACAGCATTTTTTAGTTTATAAAATGGTTTTGTGGACATTATCTTGTTTAATTTATGGCTTATAACCTCCTGGAACTCGCAACCTCTCTATAAAAAATTTACCTTCTTCTCATATAGAAGTTGGCCAAGCGTTGGGGGCGTTTAGGTCAAGCTCCCAAGGTCGCACAGGTGGTAATCGGCCAAGTAAATCCTTGAGCTTGGGTCTTTTTTGCTCCACAGCCCAACACTGTGTTCACCTCCGGAGCAAATGCTGGTGGGCGTTGTGTTCGTTGGATACTTCTTGTGACGGGGAGCTCACTCTCGGGGGATGTCAGTGTATTGTTGAACACCTCTGACTGTTTGACAGTTGAGGCAAAAGCTGCTGCCGGAGAAAACCCATCGTGGTTCTCCCTGCAAGAGCGACGAGACTGGGTCCGCTGTCCTGAGAACCGTGCGCGGAAGGGACGGCTCCACATCGTGAGTGAATGGCTGCCTCCAAGCACATCACGCAGCTCCCCCTTCCTCATCTTGCCGACAAAATGTATTTTATCAAGTATTTGGGTGAAACCAGCTCAGTTCTGCCCATGGCACATTTCTAAGGTGAGCTGGACAATGTCAGCATCACTGACTGGACGCACGCATCCAGCTGATCCCCGTTGACAGATTTCTGCCAAGGATTGACATCGAGCTAACTGGGCTGGAACTTCTGAATTTCTCTCTGCTCTTGCTTCCAGAAATCGTTCTCTCTCTCTCTTTCTCTCCATATATATATATATATTTATATATATATTTATTTATTTTTATATTTATATTTATTTATTTTTATATTTATTTATTTTTATTCATTTATTTTTACCTGAAGTGGCTCTGAAAACCCTGGCAGTGTCCGTCACGGTCTTGGTCTGTAACCTGTGTGCTCCTAGAAACTCCCCTCAACCGTGTTTCACGTGTTCCCTCCCGACTGGCTGTGGATCTCAACCCTGCGTCCTGTTCTCTGTGGCTTTGCTTCTGTAAAGAAGGTTCTGGTGGGCGAGGCTGGATGTGGCAGGAGGAGCTGGAGGGAACCCGCTCTGAAGCCCACCCGGCCCAGCTCCAAAGGAAATGCTCTTCTTGCTACACATTTTAGAAAGAAAGCTCCAGGCCCAAGGTGGAGTTGCTTGCTCCCAGGACAGCAAAGCGAGACTTAATTGCAGTGGCATCCTCTCCAGGCCTGGAATTCTAAGCCGATCAATCTGGAATTTTCTGGTTGGCACCAAAGAGGGAACCTGTCACATGGGCTCTCTCCAGCCTCGAAGGAAGAGGAGTTAAGTCTGCAGTAAGACCCCCTTCGCTTCCCTTTAAGGGAAGATGGCCTTGCCTGGAACAGTCTTTCTTTTCTTTGGCTGGTAGCTTCTTGCCCAACCCTCCTTATAAAAACCTTCCAATTCTGTGCCAGGAGCTCCCCTCTGCTGGCTGGAGGGAAGGCTGTCCCCTTCGTGAATCACTTAAAAAGGCCGATTAGACCATCAAATTTACTCAGATGAGTTTTGTTTTTAGTTTTAGATTTTTTTTTTTGAAGAGAAAAATATTTGTTTATTTATTTATTTATTTTTTATTTATTTATTTTTTATTTATTTATTTTTTATTTATTTATTTATTTATTTATTTATTTTTTATCGGTGTTCAATTTGCCAACATATAGAATAACACCCAGTGCTCATCCCATCAAGTGCCCACCTCAGTGCCCGTCACCCAGTCACCCCCACCCCCCGCCCACCTCCCCTTCCACCACCCCTAGTTCGTTTCCCAGAGTTATGGGTCTCTCATGTTCTGTCTCCCTTTCTGATATTTCCCACTTATTTTTTCTCCTTTCCCCTTTATTCCCTTTCACTATTTTTTATATTCCCCAAATGAATGAGACCATATAATGTTTGTCCTTCTCCGTTTGACTTACTTCACTCAGCATAATACCCTCCAGGTCCATCCAAGTCGAAGCAAATGGTATCAAAATACCATGGACTTTCTTCAGAGAGTTGGAACAAATCATCTTAAGATTTGTGTGGAATCAGAAAAGACCCCGAATAGCCAGGGGAATATTAAAAAAGAAAACCATAGCTGGGGGCATCGCAATGCCAGATTTCAGGGTGTACTACAAAGCTGTGGTCATCAAGACAGTGTGGTACTGGCACAAAAACAGACACATAGATCAGTGGAACAGAATAGAGAATCCAGAAGTGGACCCTGAACTTTATGGTCAACTGATATTCGATAAAGGAGGAAAGACTATCCATTGGAAGAAAGACAGTCTCTTCAATAAATGGTGCTGGGAAAATTGGACATCCACATGCAGAAGAATGAAACTAGACCACTCTCTTGCACCATCCACAAAGATAAACTCAAAATGGATGAAAGATCTAAATGTGAGACAAGATTCCATCAGATGAGTTTTCTAACGACACACAACTCACAGGACCGTCGGTGAGAACGGTGGTAAGGGACACCCACTTGGGTCTGGGCGAGCCCGGGGGTGCAGGTGGGACAGGCCTCAGGCTCTCGTCCTGCCACGTGATTACTTGGCTCAGCTACACACTCACTCAGGCTCCGCATCTCTTCATTCAGACTCTCAGAGGGCGAATCTCATCTCCCCGGCCTCTGGAGCCAGTGGTTGGCCTGGGTCCCCTGGGGAGAGTTTCCCCTGGTAGGGCTTTGGGGCACCCCCAGGCTGGCTTCTCTCCGGCCTAGGTCTCTTGGTTGAGAGCAGCCTCTGTCCTGTAAACCCGGCTCGCAGCCCTGCAGCCTGTTCGGCCTTCACTTCCTGACGTTAGCATGGACACCAGACTGTCCTTCTGCTCTACAGTCCTGGGGACAGTGCAGATTTTGACACTCTCTTCTTGCTGGAATACAAAGCTTTTATTTTTATTTGACTTAAAAAAATGTTTTTGTTTTTTTTTTTAAGGAGGCTCCACGCCCAGTGGGGAGCCCAACACGGGGCTTGAACTCACAACCCTGAGATCAAGACCTGAGCTGAGATCAAGACTCAGTGCTTAACTGACGGAGCCCCCCTGGCGCCCCAAGCTTTTATCTTCTAAGAGTTTGGATGTTATCTGCAAGCTGATATAAGAGGAAATGGAGTCTCTAAGAGGTCACCGGACTTCCCGGAGGTATGTAGCTTGTAAACTGGAGAGCTGGACCTTGCACCAGACCTCTCTGATTCCTACTCTCTTATTCTTTCCCATGTACCCATGCATGCCCTCTGAGCTCCCGCTCTCCCACTCTCAGCTGCCTGCCCCTGGGTGAAGGAAGGTAAATCCCCTCTTTATCTTATAGACAATTCTGGAAAATCCTGCCCCAGGCTGTGTGCAATGAATTCAGTGTGCTTTGCTCTGAGAAAGCCCATGCCCCCGCCTGCCTCCAGCAAGGCCCGATAAGTCATCTTGGAACCTTAGGGTTGAAGTTTGTGGCTCTAACCATACAGTGCTCTAAAGCACAAGGGGTTTGGTAGGTCAGGAAGGCTTCCTGGAACAGGTGAGGTTTGGGGCAGGCTGGATGTCACTTGCTTCCCAGGGACCATCCCAGCTACCAACCAATGTGCTTGATGCCAGGTTCATCACCTGGTGGGCCACAGGGGTTGGGATCTAAGGTGGTTTTCTCTCTCCTAAAATGGGAGGCTTAGCAGTGAAGGATTTTCTCTTAGTCATTTCATCTGGTTGCTGTGAACTTAGATAGGGAAATAAATCTCAAATCTCCAGGTTCCATTATTCTTTTTTTTTCAATTTTATTTAAATTCAAGTAATGAACATATAATGTATTATTGGTTTCAGAGGTAGAGTTTAGTGATTCATCAGTTGCATACAACACCCAGTGCTCATTACTCAATGCCCTCCTTAATGCCCATCACCCAGTTACCCCAACTCCCATCCCTCTCCCCATCAGTGACCCTCAGTTTGTTTCCCATGATGAAGAGTCTCTTATGGTTTGTCTTCCTCTCTGATTTCATCTTGTTTTATTTTTTCCTCTCTTCCCCTATGATCCTCTGTTTTGTTTCTTAAATTCCTTGAGTGAGATCAGCAGAGAATTGTCTTTCTCTGATTGACTTAGTTCACTCAGCATAATACCCTCTAGTTCCATCCACATTGCTGCAAATGGCAAGATTTCATTTTTTTGGTGGCTGAGTACTAGTCCATTGTGCATACGCCACATCTTCTTTATCGATTCATCTGTTGATAGACATCTTGGCTCTTTCCATAGTTTGATTATTGTGGACATTGCTGCTATAAACATTGGGGTGCAGGTGCCCCTTCAGATCACTACATTTGTGTCTTTGGGGTCAATACCCATCGCTGGGTCATAGGGTAGCTCTATTTTTAACTTTTTGAGGAACCTCCATACTGTTTTCCAGAGTGGCTGCACCAGTTTGCACTCCCACCAACAGTGTTAGAGGGCTCCCCTTCCTCCACATCCTTACCAATATCAGTTGTTTCCGGAGTTGTTCATTTTAGCCATTCTGACTGGTGTGAGGTGGTATCTCGTTGTGGTTCTGATTTGTATTTCCCTGATGTCCAGTGATGTGGAGCATTTTTTCATGTGTCTGTTGGCCATTTGCATGTCTTCTTTGGAGAAACGTCTGTTGACGTCTTCTGCCCATTTCTGGATTTGATTATTTGTTCTTTGGGGTTGAGTTTGATAAGTTCTTTATAGATTTTGGATACTAGCCCTTTATCTGATGTGTCATTTGCAAATAGTTTCTCCCATTCTGTAGGTTGCCTTTTGGTTTTGTCGCATTTCCCATACTGTGCAAAACATCATGATGAAGTCCCAATAGGTCATTCTTGCCTTTGTTTCCCTTGCCTTTGGAGACGTGTTGCTATGGCCGAGGTCACAGAGGTTGCTGCCTGTGTTCTCCTCCAGGATTTGGATGGATTCCTGCCTCATATTTAGGTCTTCCATCCATTTTGAGTCTATTTTTGTGTATGGTGTGAGGAAATGATCCAGTTTCAGCCTTCTGCATGTGGCTGTCCAATGTTCCCAGCACCATTTGTTGAAGAGACGTCTTTTTTCCATTGTTCTTAATTCCTTTCTTTCTGTGTATTTCTCACCAGTTGGGATGAGGTCAGATGTCAGCTGTCTTTCGATCCCGTTGAGGCTGAGTTAGGTGCACAGGAGGCCCTGGCCACTGCCCTCCCACAGAACCAGGACCTTGGCTCGGCTCTCTAGTGAGGAACCTGCTGAGGAGGCCTCCTTCCCCTAGTGCTACAGCTGTGGCCTCCCCCCACCCCCACCACCCATCAAGTGTCATCTCCCAGGCTAACTCTGTCCAGTTCCCAGAATCAGATGAGGCCCCATGTCCCATAAACCACCAGCAGTCCCTGCAGCCTGCCCTCACCTGAACATCTCCCTAGTCCTGTACTCACAGGTGCTGCCCTGGACCTAGAATGTCTTCCTGTTTTGTTCTCCAGAATTCAGGTGATGCTTCACCTTCTTCTGGGAGCCTGTCTGGACACCCTCAGACTGGTCAGCGAGGGTCTCCGGTTGCATTCACAACCAGGGGTGCGCAGGTAAATTGGGTTGCTTTCCAGCTGTCTCATGTTAGTCTCCCCTCCTAGGTCAGGTTCCCAGGGGCACAGAGAGCAGGTGTGGGGGTTCCTGCTGTCCCCTCCTGCCCTCAGGGCAGAGCTGGGCGCCAGGAGTCTGGAAGCACGCATCTTCGCCTCTGCCTTTTTCATTCTCTCCAAGAGGGTACTTAGCAGAGCTCCAGGCCCCAGGTAAGATTTGCCAGATTTCTCCTGGCCTGGGCCTGCTGTCCTATATTTAACCTCGACTGGAGACCCAGGAAATGAATTGTTTGCTCCTACTTCCCTGACAAAGTGATGCGATCATTATGTCTCGCAACATCCCAGTGACCGCTGTGTGCTTTTTGGGCACCAGAAATGGAACATGACGGGTACAGGCGGGGCTCAGCGCTGCCTTCACTGAGTGGAAAGGGGGCAACTATCTTCAACATGATCCCAAGTGGGGCAGGCCCTCCTAAGCCAGCCTTCCGTCTCCGAGCAGCTTCCTGGAACACAGTGCATTCAGCCCCAGGACCATGTCTGTGCGGGGCGTAGGCTCAAAGCCTCCATTCAGAGAAATGCCCCCTTTTGTGAGCGCAGACCTGCCACCCAGGGACTTCCCTCCTGTCCACTCTGCCCTCTGGGGTGACACAGGATAGTCCGTTTCTTTATACTCAGAGTTACTGGTCTTTATTTTATTGTTTCTAAGTAGGCTCCATGCCCAGCGTGGAGCACAACGCGGGGCTGGAACTCACGACCCTGAGATCAAGCCCTGAGCTGAGATCAAGAGTCAGACGCTGAACCCCCTGAGCCACCCAGGCGCCTCATCAGAGGACTGGTCCTTAGATGCTCAGAGCTAGTTCCTGAATGCCTACAATGCCGAGGGACGGCGCCGACAGCCTTGGTAGCCAGGCGCTGGAGGGACACACAGATCCCCTCTGGCCCGGAGGAGCCACACTGGCCGGAGGCCCGCTGCACTACAGGGCAGGAGGAAGCGGGGTCCTCGGCAGAGGTGACACTGAGCCGGGGCCCCTCCACAGTGGGCCCACAACCCTGCGGTGCCTCTGGGCAGTGCGGACGGGTCACCATCCCCTTCCCCACCCCGAGGGCACCTGACCTGTCCTGTTGGGCCTGTCCTGCTGTCCACTGAGCTCTGCGACACACTCTGCTCTACTCCCTCACCTGAAGCACCTGCGGCTCTAGCTTGCCTGCTGCGTTCCTGGCACCTTCTCCCAGTGGTGCATCCCACCGAGAGGGCAGGTCCTCGCTCCCAGTGAGCTTATGTCCCCACCGCCTCTTCTCAGCCCCCGACCGCTCTCAGCCAGCGTCCTCTGCCTGGGGATAGTGAGCTCACACTTACTTCTCTTCCAAAGTCCCCTGTGTCCGGAGCCTGCCTCCTGCTGGACATCATGACAAAGGTCTCCTGGAGCTTTTCCTTGTTCCTTTCTCCTTCTCCCAGGTCTTGGAGAAGATGTGTATCGCGTTGCATTCAGCAATCTGATCTAACTCCCCGTGACCTCTTAGGGCCACAGTTGAGCCTATTTTATGTTTACAGCCTAAGTGCTTGCTGTGTTCCAGGCTGGGCTTTAAACCCATTTCATCCTCACCCAGACTCCGTGAAATAGGTACCCTCAGCATCCCAAGTGGCTTGCCCAGGTTTACAGCTAGTGAGCTTCAGACCAGGCAGTCCGGTTCCTGAGTTTGGATCTTAACCATCGCTTCCTACCAACCCAAGGTGGCGGGGAGGTGTGCGTGTTTGATTCATTCCCAGTACCTAGAACAGGGTCTAGTTCATCACAGACACTTAATAGAAAATGTGCTCAATGAGTGAATAGGTCACGAATAAGTGGATGGGTGGTGTCTCCGACTTGGCGAGTCTCAGAGAAAGGGTTCACTTTGTGTTCAGATCAGTGGCTCCCAAACTGAAGTGTGCGTCAAAATCCCTTGGGCGCTCGGTTGGAAGTCGGAGGGCTGGGTCCCACCCCTAGAATTTCTGATTCGGTACGTCAGCCCTGGGAATTGGCATTTCTAAAAGTTGCCAGGTTCTGCTGATACGACTGGCCGGGGCCCCACTTTGCTAAGCACAGGCTTAGAGTGTCATCCTGTGTCCTCCTCAGCAGGACACAGGAGATGGGGCCGCAGCCTCCGGGAAGGCAGGAGCCAGCTGCATGGTGCCTGCTGCTCTGGCACAGTCCAGACCCGGGACTTAGACACTCCTCAGGTAGGGCATGCAGCTGGGGACCAGCAGCTTCGGCTGGCCTCACTGCACCCAGCATCCTGCCTCAACTGGAATGCCGCAGCTGAGTGGAGATTAACACGTAACGCAAGCTGCCCCTTCTAAATCCCCTCCTGTGTGCTAGGCACGGGCACATACGTGTACACTCACATAGGCACTCGCATGTCTGCTATGACGGCACATATGGAACTCTCGAAATCCTCGGGTTCTTCAAAATTGCCTAATAAAAATCACAGGGCTTATAGGCAAATAGAGTTAAAGGCAGGCTCAGAATCTAAAGTTCCGGAAACCTGACAAAACCATAAAATTTAATGGTGAAAGCGCCAGCTGAGTATTGAGCTGGGACTTCCTGGCATTGCCACCCAGCAACACATGCTCTTCGTTCTTTGCTACCTTAACCGTAAGATTAGGTTCTGGAGACCATTTTTTATCCAAATTAAAAATCTGCTCGAGACGTAGCCTTCTGCATTAGTGGTCCTGCTTAGTTTGGTGGTCCTGGCAGCCTCCGAGCTGCGCTTTGCAGTCAACAGAGGTACTTCTGAGGGTGCCTCGGTGGCTCAGTAGGTTGGGCGTCGGCCTTCGGCTCGGGTCACGGTCCTAGGCTCCCTGCTCAGCAAGGAGTCTGCTTCTCCCTCTGCCCTCCCCACCACTCATGTTGCTCACTCTCTCAAAAATAAATAATTAAAATCTTTAAAAGAAAAGAAAGGCACTTCTGTAAATTGTCAGCTTGTACCTGAAGGCCTTTAGAAGTTGCTATGATCGGGGATCCCTGGGTGGCTCAGTGGTCTGGCGCCTACCTTTGGCCCAGGGCCTGATCCTGGAGTCCCGGGATCGAGTCCCACATTGGGCTCCCTGCATGGAGCCTGCTTCTCCCTCTGCCTGTGTCTCTGCCTCTCTCTCTCTCTATGTCTATCATGAATAAATAAATAAAATCGTAAAAAAAAAAAAGAAGTTGCTATGATCGTCTCTAATTGTGAAAAATCCTGCCCCCATCACTTAGAAGCTCTCATGTGCTAGAAAACCAAATCTCAGGAACCATGGTGACCTCCTGTGTTGTAAGATGGGACGGGTTCCGAGTCGGCAAAACCCAAATTTGAACCCAGAGCTGGCCGACCACAAGGCTCCAGAGTTTCTCCCATCCCCCCGCCTTTGTGAGCCGGTGACCATACAAACAGCCAAGCCAGCAGGTGTGGGCTGCTGTGACGTGTTGTGCAAAAAGCCTCCGACAGTGTGGCCACACGGTGATCCTCGGCGACGGTGGGGGCGTGGAGGGCCAGGCTTGTGTCCGGCCACCCCCGTGTGCCAGCAGCACCTGTGTGGTCCTGCCCACCCCCCGCCCCAAGCGCTGCTCACTACAGGTTTTATGAATGGACCCATATTCATGCCAATAAGAAAAACAAGTCCCAAACCTAGAAGTCATTCCTTCAGTAAACACATCGTACTGTCATTTTCTTTAACTAGATTGGGAGATTGCCTGGAGGAGGGCCGGTGTGGGGGAGCGACATTTTGGACACTTTGGTCTGCGACAGGCTTTCCTGGGATGAGTTCCGGAAATCCCCTCGGTGCATATGGCTCAGGGAGTTTGGTCAAGCCAATGGGGCAGGGGGTGCTCCTGGGACGAAGCCACACGCCCGGCCTGTGGAAGACACGTTGTCGCATCGCGTGTGCTGCGTGCGGGACCGTGACCGTGGGGGGCCTGGCCGTGAAGGAGAAAACCCTCGGATCGGAGGGCGACTGGAAGGGTAGGACCTCCGGGAAAGCTCGGCAGGCTGCAGGGGAGCAGACCGGTCCTCGTGGCCCAGGGCAGGACCAGGCCCCGGGTGGCGTGTTGGGCCACGACCTGAGCTCCCAGGGCTACACTCATCCTTAAGCTGTTTGGGCTTCTCCTGACTTTCATCCTCGTCCTCCGGTGCAGTTGACTCACCTGTGAAACCACGAGGGCCTCAGGGTCAGACCGTTACCCCGTGAGTCAGCGTCGTGTGCTCCTCGCCTTGTGATCCGGACACAGGGCACAGTCTGGGCTCAGATGTAGGCCGGGTCCGGGGCGCCACAGACACTGGCGTGACCGCCGGCTCCCCGGGCTCAGGTTTCCCATTCATAAAACAAGGATTGTAACTGTCTTCACAGGGTTGCCATAGCCTGAAAGGAGAGAAGGTTCTAGAAGGCTGCTGCACATGTGGCCGAGCCCCTGGGGGGGGGGGTGTGTGTGTGAGGAGAGCACAAAGGAATAGACAACAGCATGCTTCCAGAAGCTTCCAACCTCTTTGGGGTGACAAGACATGCTCTGAAAGCAGAAAATCATCATGTGCACGTTTTCGGCGTGCGGCTAAAGCCGGAGAGAGATCTATGGATCAGGTGCTCAAAAATTATTTGTCGAGGGGACACCTGGGTGGCTCAGTGGGTGAGCATCTGCATTTGGCTCAGGTCCTGATCCCGGGGTCCGGGGATCGAGTCCCGCACCGGGCTCCCCACGGGGAGCCTGCTTCTCCCCCTGCCTGTGTCTCTGCCTCTCTCTGTGTGTTCTCACGAATAAATAAATTTAAAAAATCCTTTGAAGAGTTACCTGTCGAGGGAAGGCAGGATGAGTATCTGGGCATCCTTTCATCGGCTTCTAGTCCTGAAACTGGTTAGAAAGAGGGAGAAATGATTTTTTTCTAAAGTTTCGACGTTTTCCTTGTTCTCATCTGTGCGCCAGAGGTGGGTTCACAAGAGTAAAACAGAGACGCTCTCGAGAGGTGGGGGAGTGGGGCGTCTGCTTTCGCCCTCCCCTGCCTGTTTCTCAGGTTCCCCAGCCCTCATCCTCTTGAGACACAGAGGGATGGAGCTTGAGGGGAGAAAGACAGGTTCGCAGCCAGCACCCCGGGACCAGCCCCCCGGACAAGGGGATGGAGCAGCAGGAGTGCACGCAGCGAGGGCGCCAATCAGCTAAGCTGGCAGATGTCTCTTCAGAGGGGAGGTGGGGACGCGTGGGTGGCTCAGCCGTTGAGCATCTGCCTTCGGCCGGGGTCCTGGTCCAGGGTCCTGGGATCGAGTCCCATGTCGGGCTCCTTGCATGGAGCCTGCTTCTCCCTCTCCTTGTGTGTGCCTCTCTGTCTCTGTGTGTGTCTCTCATAAATAAATAAATAAAATCTTAAAAAAAAAAAAAAAAAAAAGAAGAAAGGGAGGTGGCCAGGGAAGCAGGGAAGCATCGTCCGTGCCTGCCTGTGGCCTGGCCCAGGTGAGCACTCTTAGCTCTCCGATGAACTGTCCCTCGGGGGCAGCAGCAGCTTCGCCTTGCTGACGTCACCTGCAGGAGCCTCATTTGTTGTTGTTGTTGTTGTTGTTGTTTTTTTCTCATTTGGTTTTATCCGGGATGCTTTCCTGGCTGGGAAACGTGCTTGCCCATCCCAGATGCGCCATCCGTCCCGCTGCGCTCGGCCCACACACCTGTGTCTCAGAGCAAGGCCAAGGGCGCCCGTCCAGGTAGACGCTGACGGATGGCCTGGCCCCGTGCTCTTGAGGTTCTGTTCTCTGTGCCCTGCTGCTGTGTCCCTGGGTTCCCCTGATTTTTTAGCACATCTGCAATCGTCTAGAGGCTGGTGGCCGAGGGTGGGTACCTCCAGGACGCGTGCCTCTCACCTTTCCGGGACGTTCTCCTCGCTGAAGCAGCCGCACCCCCACACGTGGCTGGAGACGATGGGGTGTTCCATGTGCAGCGGTTGTAGGTGATTCTGGATTTATTCTCTGACATGAATTTGCTGATTGTAAATGTCACAGCCTCACACTGGTTTTAAATATGTTCATGACTTCAGAGTCAATGGGAATTCGAATTTCAAGAGCTCGTTATTTCTCTTTCCAGGAAGATAAAAAATAAAAACCCTGCAGATGTAATAGCATCTGGGTTTCCATGATGCCCGACTCTGTCACGTTGGACACGAACCTTTCTTCTGTACCCTCCGCCCCTTTCTTGTTGCGGGGGGGTGAGGAATGTAATGTGGTAAAGGGGACACTGGTTTTGAATTCTTGCCTCTCCACTGGGCCTGAGTACACAGATGGTCCCTATAATAAAAAAAAAAAAAAACAAAACAAAACAGGTTTTGCTGATAATTGACAATATGTCAACATTATACACAAACTATTTTGGTTCCGTATCAAAACGAGCCTCGCCTTCATGAAACCAACTTGCAGACACTTTCCCCCACTTCAGTTTGAGGGGTTAATTGAAGTTATTCAAAACGGAATGACATCATCTCAAGGCTCTAGAATATGGAGGTAGAAGCCAGTGAAGGGAGACGTGTCCTCATCCTGGAACAGAGTGGAAGGAGCAGGGAAGGCCAGAAGCCTGGGCTTCGATCCAAGCTCTGCCTCTCTGATGGAATACCTGGATGAGACCGGGAGCTCTCGGGGCCTCGCTGCTCTCACCTGTAAAACAGGAGCAGCGATCTCTATGTCGCTAGTCCCTGGGATTCGAGGCCCCAGCACGTTTCGGGAAAGCGCGGAGCTCAGAGAAGATGCTCTACAGACAGGTGCTGAGATGGAAGACAGAGAGGCTCACTAGAGCGGGCCCTACCAACTCACACCTCGAAACTGTAGAGACTTACAGAGGGAGAGCATGGGAAAGAGAAATAGGAGAAGGAGGGAAAGAAAGAGAGCAGGCAATTGATCCCGAAAAACCCCCAGAGAGAGATTTCCTCCAAAAGAAATATTCTGCACAGAAACAAGACCATTTCAAATGGCACCAGGAATAATAGTTCACATTTATTGAACTCTGATGAAACGCCAGACCTTCTGCATTTGCTCCGGAGAAGAATCCGCAGTCTCCTGCTGGGGCGGGCTTACTCCCGGCTGCAAGCGGAAACTTGGCTTCCCTGAGAAATGTTTTCTTTTCAACCTTAGCATGAATGCATTATACCATTCAATGCTCAAAACGACCCTAGTTAGTAGGAAGGACTATACAATTAAATGCTTTCCGTACACATTTTCAGTCTTTTTTCCTGGATTCTCATGGCTACCGCTTAGGCCCCTTCGGTAAGGGACAGAGGCACCTGTCCTGATGACCCCATCTGGCATTGTCACCTACAGTCATATGGGATTCCTGCTGAATTTGCCATTGGCTCACCGAAGACCTTTCTGAAATTTAAAAATAATAATTCTGGGCAGCCCCGGGTGGCTCAGTAGTTTGGCGCCGCCTTCGGCCCAGGGCGTGATCCTGGAGACCTGGGATCGAGTCCCACGTCGGGCTCCCTGCATGGAGCCTGCTTCTCCCTCTGCCTGTGTCTCTGCCTCTCTCTCTCTCTCTCTCTGTCTCTCTCTCAGTGTGTCTCTCATGAATAAATGAAATCTTAAAAAAAATAAAAATGATCATTCTAATAATAATAATAATGAGGACCCTGACGTCAAATGACTTGTTGAAAGTCACCAAGTGGTAACACTCTATAATCCTGAGAAACTTGGTGTCTCCTTCTTCTTCCACTGTGTTCCACCCCAAAAGGTTGTCAACCAACCACAAGGGTATGAGGCCTCATATTAGCAAATCTGATCCTGTGGGTCAGGAATGTGGAAAAGTCATAGTGGGAAGGACTCTTTCTCCTCTGTGTTGTCTGGGGCCCCAGCTGGGAAGACTGGAAGGCTGGGGTGACACAACGGCCGGAGGGTGGAATTATCTGAAAGCTCATCCCTTGTCTTGCGGTCGAGGCTAGCTATTGGCTGGGACTCAGCACGGGCTGTTGGTCAGGGCACTTACAGGTGGCCTCCCCATGGGCCTCCCGGGGCTTCCGCACAGCGTGGTGGCTGGATCCCAAGAGCAAGTGTCCCCATTGCGCTGGGCAAAAGTCCTACCGCCTCCGTGACCTCGCCTTGGGAGTCACACAGCGTCCCTTCCACTGCAGCTACAAACCTGCCTCGATTCAGGGAGAGAAAACAGCTCTCCTCTCCATGGGAAGAATGTCAAAGCCACATTATAAGGAGAGCAGGGGGGATGGAGGACAGTATGGTGGCTGTCGTCGTAGAACACCAGCTGCCGCACACCCTAATGCCCCCTGTTGATGTCCTGGGGCTGCCTCGGGAGACGTTTTCTGGGAGGAAAAGTGTGGCCACTGTCCTTGGCGACTTCCTCACACCTGCTACCCTTGGAGGAAGGATGCTTGGGAGCACAGGACGCTTGCTCAGTTTCCAGGGCGCGGTTCCTCCTCCTCGGCAGCTTTGTGAATGGGGCTGCCCCATGGTCACAGCAGCAGGTGGCAGGGGCTTCTGGCTTCTGAAGTGTCTTCTTTCTGCCTAATTCCACAGGAGGCTTTCCTTAGAGCATACATGCGTGTGCACGCCTACACACACACACACACACACACACCCCACAGCAAGATCAAAACCCGAACATACGGGCAGAATAGAAAACACAGCAGCTCACGCTAAAATCACACTTGCTGCCTTACATGCATACTTACGGTGCTTGAGCACAGGGTCGCGCTCTGAGCTTTCTGGAAGTCAGCGTAGAAGGGCCGGGCTTGTTGGTGGCATCAGAGGGCCTGCAGCTACCCCACATTCTCTCCACCCCACCCCACCCTCCCTGGTCTTTCCAAGCATTGCACGTGGCTGTTCACTCCCAGCTTCCTGGTCGTCTTAAAAAAGCTTCTTACTTTTTAAAAAGATGATCATGGCCTGTGTTCGTGACATTTCAGAGGAAAAAAGTACATCGGAGAGGCACAGCTGGGGTCATCGTCACGCTGTGGTTGAAGCCTCGGAAAGAGGCCGGACATTCCCCTTTGTCTCCTAGCTCACGCGGGCCTCCCTCCCTCGTGGACTCCAGGCCCGGGCACTCGAGCAAAACCCTGCCCACCTCCCAGCCTCCAAGGACAAACCCCAAATCAGCGGAAAAATTAAGATGTGAAAAAACGAGTCTGACGTCTCAAAGGCAAAAGGGAGAAAACGAAAGATCACCTTCTCTTTGTCTTTTCTCTTCCAGGAAAAGGTGAATTCTTTGAGTGACTCCTTTGTCTCACGCTGAGCTCACTAATGTGTCTCAATTATCCTACTCTTTATTCTTTACCGAATACGTTCTCTTTTATGATTTGTTGGGATCCGTCTTAGCAAATGCATGAAAGTGCTACATTCTGAGTCTGAAGGAATTAGCCACAAAATGAGCACCGTCTGAATATTGGTTGTTGTCTTTTGGGGTGGTTTTTATTTTTATTTTTTGGCCTATTTATTTATTAGTTATTGATTTGAAGACAGAAGGCCTGCGGGTTCCGTTCTGAGGTCTGAGTTTAGAGGAGAACCAGGAGCCTGGAGTTCCCTTGCAGGTGTGTGGCCTCCGAATCTGCTTCTAGGCCTTGTGTTCCTTGTCATCACGCCAGGCCATTCCCAAGGGAAACGGGATAGTGTTTGAAAAGCCGAGCACAGGTCCTGGTGCAGAGAATGCTCCATGAATTCTGATCACTAGTCTCTCTATAGGCAAATCTGATAACATCACCTTTCTGCTTAAAATGCATCATGGGCCAAACACTGAAATTTGACCTTCACTGCCCTACATCACTGGGACCTTAATTACCTTTCCAGAACCATCCTTGAGTTCCTCCTTCAAGCCTTGCTGAACTTCTTCCAGACTCTAGAAGGTTCTGGGCTCTTTTTGTCCCTAAGGAGAGAAACGCCTCTGAGGTTTCCCCTACGTATGCTTTTCTTCCCTTCTCTCTTGCTCCATCTCAGGTGTGATCTCCTCCAGCCCCAAATCTGGGTCAGTCCCTGGCCCATGCTCTGCCCCCAGGGCCTTGTGCTTCCCTTATAATTGCACTGGTCAGACGATTTTGTGGCTCCCCGTGTTGTGTGGTGGTGGTGGACAGAGTCCCCAGACTTACTTTGGAATCTTGATGAATAGCTGTGAGCACACTTCTCCCTCTCGGGGGTAGAGAAGTGAATTTCCCTGAGCAAAAATGATGCTTTTATTCTGAAGGGAAATAGGCTGAGAAGTTTGTTCCTTATATAAATGTAACAGTAAGACCCTCCTTTCCTTTGCTTTTGGAGAAAACTGAATGAGCCATTAACCTGAATGCAGATGTTTTATTCTTCTGCTTAGAATTCTAAATGGCAGGGTGTTGTTCACCCAAAGTTGTGTTTTGAGAAGCTGGTGTATTTTTTCTCACATCTCATGATGTTTCCTGGCTCTGTTTGAGTGCGGGATGGACTTTGGTGCAAGATTTGCCTGACTGGGGGACATGAATGCTCTTATTCACAGTGGTTTTTGGCAAATAATTGAGACTAAGACCCTAAAGGTCACAAAAAGACAGGTTGGTATTAAGTAGCCATAAACAGCTTGACTATAGATCATTGGTATACGCCATATGATGTTATTTACCATTGAGACATAGAGGATGTCTGGACCAGAGGTTGGCAACTTATGACTTGTAGACTAAATCCGGTCTGCCGCCTCTTTTTATAAATAAAGTTTTATTTATATTGGGACACAGCCACACTGATTCATTTACATATTGTCTAAGTGGCTGCTTTCGTGCTACAACAGTGCACTTGAGCAGTTGCAGAGAACTTATGGGCTACAAAGCCAGAAATATTTACCGTGTGGCCCTTTCCAAAGACAGTTTGCCAACTCTGGGCTGATACCCCTGGGCTCTGTGACTGTCTTGTTGGCGATCACGTCTGTGGGTGGCTATGGGGTCCCTCCTGACGGGGAAGACATTCCCACCAGCAGTTGCCCTGACAGAGGGCTTGCCCAGATTGAAAATGAGGCCAGGCCAGGCCCGGTGGACCACAGCTAGAGTGAGGGGGCATCTTCTTCCTCTCTAACCTCTTCTTCCCCTAACCCACTGCTTTCAGACTGTCTGCTTCTCCTTTCAGGCCACTGTCACAGGCCCCGGAAAAGGCTAGACTTGCTAGTCTTTGACCCTGAAAATGGGAGCTGGTCTTGGTGTTTCTCTCTTGAACTAGCTTGGCCTGTGTGTGCCGTCTCTCTACAGGGTCAGCGCGTTTCTATAGTCTGTAGCAAGGGGAGGGCATTTTATTTTTAAAATACCTACTTATTTGTTTGGTGGAGGGAGTGAGTGTGAGTGGGAAGGAGATGGGCAGAGGGAGAGGGAGAGAGAAACCCAAGCAGACTCTGAGCTGAGCCTGAAGTCTGACATGGAGCTTGATCTCAGGACCCTGAGATCAGACCTGAACCAAAACCAAGAGACCGATGCTTAACCGATGGAGCCACTGCTGCACCCCAAAGGGGAGGGAATTTTAAAGTGTCTGAAAGAAGAGTGTCTTCCTGTTTGGGTGAGAGCAGAGAAGCAACCACACCACCCAAGACCATGATGCTGCAGTACTTTCTGGATAATTATAAACTTCCCTCTACCCACTGTGCTCACACCGCCTCGCACCCTCCACCCTAACCCATCCCGTAAAGAAGGGTGGGAAAGACCGCTGCAACTCTGGCACTCCCGGGGGCCCCTAGCATGGGTGCTCTGTCACTGCTGAATGACCACACGCCACCCGCGAACCACCTCATGCCCAAGTCGGCATCATCGAAGCAGCGAGCTTGTCTGCCTGGCGTGCTGTCTGCCTTCGATAGAGGGTAGCAATTATTACTAATTTCAGACTTATTCTGCTTCCCGAGGAGCAATCAAAAGGTAGACTGAGTTTAAATCGATTGTCCTCTGTGAGATCCAAGTCCCATCCCAAACTCTCTGAGGCCACCTGAGGGAGCAAGCTCACGGTCCCCTCCTTAACTTGAAAATGTCACCTTAGGATCTTGACTGCGCAAGAGCTCCTGATGGAGAAATCTTTTATGATTATCCTTTATGCTGACAACAGCTCTAAATTAGAGGGTGCAGCTGAGTGAAATGGGCTTAATTTTCCATACAAATGTGGGCTCTTGGAAAGAAATCACTTTTTTCAGGTCTAAAATCTATTTTATCTCCCCTAATTAGGAGAATATGTAAAGCAAGAGGGGGGGAATAGTGTTCAATTTGCCATAAAAAGCAAACCCAGTAGTTTATAAGATCACACATTCCAAACAAGCTCTGGCCCATTAGAGGGATCATACATAATTCAGAACCCACTTGTTACTGTGTGTATCATGCAAATTCGCTCAAATTACATTTAGAAAAAATGAGGTTCATTTTCCAGCTTTAAATAGACTATTAGAAAAAGGGGTAGATATAAAAGCCATAAAGAAGCAAATGATTTAAGTAGCATCATCAGTGTGATTTGGGGCCGGGGAACTAGAATGAAAGAGCGAAAAACCCCCCCATTCTGAGCCCCGTGGGAAGGCGGAGTCCAACAGGTAGCACATCGTTGGGTTTTTTTAAAATTTTTTAATTTTTTAATTTTTTATTTTTTTAGGTAGCACATCGTTTATGTCTCCATCTGTCCGCCTCGAGATACCTGCCTCCAGCAGAAGTGAGGATCCTTTCCTTCTGGTGCTTCTTGTTTTTGAGAGGGTCTGAATATTGACCTTCTAGGAGGTTCTCTTCTTGGACCTTAGAGATTTGTGTGTGCATGTGTGGTGTGCGTGTGAGAGGGAGAGCGAGAGTCCTCGTCTGTGCCGGCTGCTATAACACAGCACCGTCCCGGGGGCTGATAACAGCAGAGATTTCTTTCTCTCAGTTCTGGAGGCTGGACGTCCGAGATCCGGGGGCCGTGAGAACTCTCTTACAGGCTGCAGACTGATCACCTTTCGTGGCGTCTTCATGGGAAAGAAAGAAGGCAAAAGAAGGCTTTTTAAATCTTTTTTTAAAGATTTTATTTATTCATGAGAGACAGAGAGAGAGAGAGAGAGAGAGCAGAGACGCAGGCAGAGGGAGAAGCAGGCTCCATGCAGGAAGCCCGACGTGGGACTCGATCCCAGGACTCCAGGATCATGCCCTGGACCGAAGGCAGGTGCCAAACTGCTGAGCCACCCAGGGGTCCATTGGGGTCCCCCTTTATTGGGGGTCCCCTTTTAAAGGACACTGATCCCATTCCTGAGGGCTCCACCCTCATGGCCTAATCACCTCCTACTACCACCTTCAAGGTGGTAGGGTTTCAACATAGGAATTTTTTGAGGGGACACACATTCAATCCACAATGAAGAAAGAGAGAGAGAGAGAGAGAGAGAGAGAGACAGGAATGTGTGCATACATGCATGATAAAGAGAGAGTAGAAGGGGTGGGCGTGGAGGTGATTTTCTCACAATCCCAGGGAAGATTTGCTCAAATCACACACAGATCTTGTTGACAAGTCTGAAGGCTGGTCTCTTCCAACCAGTCCTCTGCGTTCTTAAAGAGCCATCATCCACACAGGAACGTATCCTCCCTTTACTAGGCAATAACTTGATTGTTTCCCCCTCGGTTGTGAAAGTTGAATGTGCTGATTTTTAGAATTTAGCCAAATTATTTCTCCCAGAAAATGAGATGGTCCCAGCCATCCTGTTTTGCAACCCACTGCATGCCCATCTGCTTGTCCCACCCCCCCAAGAGCCTGCAGGAGCTCCCCATTGCCTGAGGAGCTAACCCCGGCTGCTGGTTTTCTGCTCCCAAGGCCGCTGGACGCTCACGCTGCAGTCGGGCCTCGGTATTAGATGGCACGCCTGATGAGACGTGAGCCCCCTGCAGTACCGTCAGATTGGGGTCTAGGGTTTCAACGTGAATTTTACGGGGACACACATGTTCAGTCCATAACACGAGCTCAATGAGGCAGGGGATCCGTGTCGCCTGTCCAGGTGCTGAGAGCGAGGCCTTGGGAACGTGGAGGGGACAGAGAGGAGTCCAGGCAGGAGGAGAACAGGAGTCCAGTTCTGGAGCCAGTAGGGCTAGAACGGGGCTCTGGAGGAAGGGTGGGGTTTACATGGGCACGGGGTGGGCAGCATAGGGAGCGGCCCCGAGAACCTGCAGGAGCACAGACAAGGGGACACCCTGTGTCTGGCCAGCACGGGAGGCTGTGACATGCCCTGCGTGGACCCTTGTCACTGGCCAGAGATGATCACCGATGTAGGAAGCGGGGGAGCTTCCCTGGTGAGACTCCGAAGCCTCCTTTCCTAAGATGACTGTCCCAGGGGGCCCCTGAGTGGCACAGTCAGTTAAGCATCTGCCTCTGTCTCAGGTCGTGATCTCAGGGTCACAGCCTCAAGCCTCCAGGCGGGCTCTCTGCTCGGTGGGCAGTCTGCTTCTCCCTCCGCGCTCCCCCTCATCTCTCTTGCTAACTCTCAGATAAATAAATAAAAAATGTCAAAACAAAAGATGACCGTCCCGAGCCCCATCCTCCACGGGTGTGCAGCCTGGGGCCGTCATAGGAGGGGCACAGCCCCCCGGGGATTTGCCGCTGAAGACTCTCTGAGCTTCGCAGCTGCGGCTCGGAGGAGAAGCGAGGAGGTTGAGTGATCAATAAGCCAAACAAGGCCATGTGCAACAGAGGGTTTAAAGGAGGTAATTAAACAAACTTCTCATGCAAGCACCCTTACGGAGATTAATTGAGATTTAAATAATTAAGCCTCACTGGGTAAGGCAAGAGAGAAATACAAATGAAAAAGAGCTGTGCTCGCGGTCCCCAGCCCTGACCGGTGCGGCCGGCGGGGACGCAGTGTGTGCGCCAGCCTGTGGCCTGAAGCCCGGAGCAGTCGGGCCCACCCGTGGGTGCTCTGGACCCACCCAGCTCCTGCTCAGAGGCCCGGCTCCTGTGTCCCTTGAACCGGGGTTCCCCGCATTTCCCAGGCCCCCTTCCTTCTGTGGTCTCCTCGTGACTCGGGCAGCCAGCAACACCCAGGGCCACTGCTTCATCAGTTTCCCTCGACAGCCCTGCAGCTGCCTCCCGGCCAGTCACCTGCTCGGGGTCCCTTCCAGCCTTGCCAGAATGTCACTTCCCCCAAACAGCCCCGGGGAGCAGCGCCAAGCTTCACCTCGGTGTGGGGCTCTGGGCCTCTCCCACGGGGCTCTTCCGACCGGATTCCCCGTTCTCCGTTAGACCTTTGGCTCCTGTGACCCTGAGCTCCCTGAGCCCCGGTTTCCCCCCAGCTTGTGGCCTCCGTGCCTTTGCACAGCGGTGCAAGCCTTGCCCAGCCCAGGCCATCCCCAGGGGCCGCCACTTTTCCTCCAGGAGACACCTCCCCTCCCCAAACAGAAATGACAGTGTCCTATTTTGTGTAATGATTTTTTAAAATATTTTACTTATTTATTCATGAGAGACACAGAGAGAGAGAGGCAGAGACACAGGCTGAGGGAGAAGCAGGCTCCATGCAGGGAGCCCGACGTGGGACTCGATCCCAGGACCCCAGGATCATGCCCTGAGCCTAAGGCAGACCCTCAACAGCTGCCGTCCCGTGTAATGATTATTTATGCGCGTGTGCAGGCAGAGGTCATCCAGGGGACAGGACGTGGTCGCAGCTTGACCCTCCAGATGGCCCAGGGCAATCAGAGGCCCCTGCCCCGTGCATTCCGTCCACAGTCCCACAGCAGAGCCGTCTCAAGCATGCAGCCCGGAGAGAGCAGGTGGCCATCTGGCCCCGGTACGTGGCTGACCCCAGTTAAGGCCTCTACACACACGTTCCGGATTTAGGCAGCCAGGTGCAGCGATCTCGCCCAAGACGAGCCTGGGCTGTAAGTTTCCTTGCTTATGACACCTGCAGCCCACCTGCCGGCTGGGGCGCACCTGCCTCTTCCTCCCGGCATCCTCTGCCCTCTGGGTCCAGACCCTCCGAGGCCGGGGTCAGCCTGGGCTTCCCCAGGGAATGCCACGCTGGCCCCGCGTCCACTGCCTTCCTCTGGACCAGAGACCGCCTGTCGCGATGCCCTGAGCTGTGAGTGCCCTGTCATTGCCACGTTAAGGGTTTAGCCAAGCCCCAGGGAGCGAATGTGCCATAGAAGTTAGAATTTTCAGATTTGGCAAAGCTGCACGCTGCATGCATGAGCTCTATGCCGCGTAGGAGCCCCGTAGGCCTGGGACGGTCCCTGGTGCTCACACCGTTGATACTTCTGCTACGACAGTGGGACTGTTCCTTATAGAGAGCTCGCTAAGGGCAGGACCAGCTTCAGTGACGGTCAGGACAGAGTTTTGACCAAATAAGTTGAGAAAAACTCAGTTTGCTGAGCTTTTTTGATATTGGAGTGGAGAGTGAGAGACCGTGGGCCTGTCCCTCTTGGGCCTGCCTTTGGGTGTTGCCCAGTGGGTGGAGGGGGCACAAAGAGCCGGTTTGTACACTCTCCCGGGCAGACCGGGGAGGGATCCAGACCCGGCTCGAATCCCAACCCGGGTCTCTAAGTAGAGACGGCTTCGCTGGATGGGGAATTGGGATCGCAGACGTGGACAAGCAGCCTTCTCGGCCTCAGCAGATCCCCTGGGTCACACAGCGTGGGATGGACGGTCGGTGACCAGGGGCCGCGGACGACTGCTGCAGCCCCGGAGTGTGACCTGAACACAGTTGTCCGGACACCACTTCTTCAGGTTCTGACCTGTCCCCTCGACGCCACATTTATGACCACCTTGGGCTGATCATCCAGCCACCGCACCTTAAAGAGCAAGCCGGCCGGAAAGGTTAGCTGGAAGGGTAGGTGCGGGTGATTAAAAGAAAAAATACAAGTCCCTGGGTGACACAGTAGACATGTCCATGTGGGTCTTAAAAGAAGAACAGCCTTAATAGCGAGGCATCCTTGCTGGGCCCAGGTAACCCGGACACCACCTCTCAAAGAAAATATAGATCTGTTTTTCAGCTGGGCCTCAGCGACTAGCTTTCAAGTCACAGCTTCTTGGATTTATTGCAGGCCATTAACTGCTGGGCCGGGACGCAGGGTAGGAGTGAGAAGATTAAAGTCACAGCCAGGGCCGTTGAGAAATAATTTGGCCTGTCTTTGTTGCTGGGAGTGCGCCGTTAAGCCATTATCACCTGTTAATTCTCCGTGTAACTTTGGGGAGGAAAATTATTATCCAAGTGAAGGGGGATCTTTCAATTAATTCTGCGGAGGCAGTCAGATTTTAAGTGGCCAAGAGTTTGAGACGCGTTTCTGAGGGAAATTGGAACTTGGGTGCGGGAGGCCCTGGATCAAGACGCACCGTGTCATTTGTAGTCGACACAAAATGGAAATGCGGGGCCCCTCGTTCAGAAGTTAGTGGTTTTTGTTTTGTTTTTTAGATTTTATTTATTTATTCATGAGAGATACAGAGAGAGGGAGGTAGAGACACAGGCAGAGGGAGAAGCAGGCTCCATGCAGGGAGCCCGACGCGGGACTCGATCCCGGGTCTCCAGGATGACGCCCTGGGCCGAAGTCAGCACTAAACCTCTGAGCCACCCGGGCTGCCCAGAAGCTAGTGGGTTTGAAAGACAGTGAAACTGCTGAGCACGGAACCGAACCAGGGGTCCCCGCTGAGCCCAGGGCCCCGTGTGCGTGGGTGGGTGGCACCCCTGGGAAGCCGGCCCCGGCCCACGGCCTCCTGACACTTGGACGGGTTACAGCCGTGCAAAACCCCGGGAGCTGAATGCTAGCCCGACCAGCCTGTGATGAGGTCTCAGTTTTGCATTTTACCGGTTGGTCGAGCTTGGACAGAGGAGGGAGTCTGTATCGCCTCCCTGGTAAAGCGGAGCCCGCAGGGGATGCGGACGGTGAGAAGAAAAGTGTGCAGCGCGCTCAGCAGTGGGTGTATCTCCTAAGAGCTTCCTAAGAGCTCAGGAAGCCTCAGGCTCGCGGCCCTGCTGCTGGGCATCTGCCACCCCACACCCCGCATCCCCTGGCCGGTCCCTGTTCAGTGCGGACCCGCTGACTTCCAGGCCCCGGCACCTCCGTTTCAGGCCTGTAGACGGGCTCAAGCACCACCAGCTCCATCCTTTGTCATCCCGCATCCAGGCTCTGAGGGAATCGGGGGCATCTGTGCCACAGCTCCCTAGATCCTTGGGATACCTGGGTTGTGGGCCTTTTACGGGCCCCCAGAGCTCCCCCTGTGGGATTACGCGCCACTCGCCCCCGGAGGTGGCTGGCTGGACATCAGTCCTCTGCCCACCTGCTCCTGTCTCTTGCCCCCCTCACCTTGCCACTCTTTACCTGTTGTGGGTCCGCTTCTGGGGGTGCCCAGTCTCTGCCAAGGTCCCGCACTGTTTTCTTCCCTTAGTGAAAGATGAGGGAAGATGCTAGAAAGCAAGGAATGGGGGTGTTGGCCCCATTAGTCCCCCTCAGTTGAACCAGTGTTGGGAGGCTGTATCTGACATAGGGACCGAAGGGGAAACAGAGAGGACACGGGGCTGGCCCAACAGTCCTCTGACCTGGACCCCTCAGGGCCGGACTGCAGCCTGCCCCACTGCAGCCCACCTCACGTCCACCCCGAGCTGCCTCAGGGGGGCACCCGTGCTGGGCCATCGCCATGGAAAGTCACTGGTCTCCACTTCTGCCCCAGAGCTCAGGGCCATCAGTGTCTCCTTGACCCCATGACGTCCTCGACTGCTTGCCGCCAGAGAGAGGGCGTTTGGGTGCTGTCATTCCACAGGATCCCACAGAAAACCCAGAACTTTCCTCCTTTTGGCCTTGGCCTCTGCGGGCTCAGGCTGAAGCCGCTCTCTGAGAGCCTGGATCGGAGCAGGGCCACTCCGGATGTTTGCTGGGAGGCCTTCTCCATTTCCGTGTTTCTCTTGCAGTAGATGTTTGAGCATAGAGTTTCAAGATTTGTTTTCAGATTCTTTATTTTCCATCTCTGCTACATTTACTGAGTCTTATTTGCTGTATTCTTGAAATGGTTTTGGAAACTCCATTTTTTCTGTCTTTCTTGGTCCTCTGGGTTCCTTTGGTCATGTTTCCAGTGTTCCTCTTCCTCCACTGCCTCCTCCCTCTTCCTCTTCTTCCTCCGCTTCCTCCTCCTCCCCTTCTTTTCTCTCGTCCTTTCCCTTCTCTACCTCCCATTGGGGAGGGGGTATAAGAGCCTCAGTCTTCCTCAGAGCAGAGGACCTTGACCATTGTCCTGCCATGGGCCCGTTTGGTGTCCTGATGAGGCCCGTGGACCCTTTCTCAAAGTGATGTTTCCTGATGCATGAAACACTTCGGATTGGAAAGAGCAAAAGATAATGTTTTATTATATTGATATATTAGGGGAAAAAAACCCTTTTAAGTCCTCAATTTGTGATCTAGTACTGTTCGTGCTTTCTGTGAGCAAACTTCATAACACGACAGGTATAGATTCATTAACATCCACAGTTTGAAGTGGCAACGTGCGCAAACATCATGCCTGCAATCGCTGCACGATGATAGGAAAATATCCGCCGGTCTCCTGCTGACAAAGTCTCACTGCTAAGTAGGCTACTCTGGTCTGTTGCTTGCTCTCCTTGATGAAAGAAATGCTCCATTTCAGCTAAAGATGAATGAAAATGAAGACACAATTTCTTCCCCCCATTCATATCTGTATTCAGTCCCTGGATCCTTGTTAGAAATGTTTGCACTAGAGTTTGAAGTACCCCTGGAACATTCTGGGCCTTTCCCACCTCTGCTGGCCATGAGGAGAGGAATCCCCTCCCTGCCTCCCACCTCCACAGCCGAGCCGTGGCCGGTCCTGCCACCCTCACCGGAGCACGCTCCACTGTCCTCTTGGTCACGGCCCCAGCAGCGGGCCCCAGACTCTGGCTACGGAAAGGATTTAGGCATCGTGGCTAAAGTGCGTTGAGAGACAGGAGATGTATCATGCCTGTCCTTGAGGATGTCAAACCAGGCCACTGTCCCAGAATGTAATTCCACTAAAAACAAAGATTGCCCGTGAGGAATACCCAACGCTCACACGGGTAGACATATGGGCTGGCTGGAAATCGACAAATAATTGTATCTCGTCCCCATTTGGCTTTCTATCAAGACAGAAGATGAATTAGATGTTGAGCAAAATTATTGGCTGAGTGAAACATAGATGGTCTGGAAGCCAAAAAACAATAAAAGAGGTTGACAAAAGCCATGAGTAGGCCATGGGAGGGGGACGAAAGGCATCCCGGTGGGGGGGGGGGCGGAGGTTATATGCAGAAAGAGAGGCTCCCTCCTGCAGATATCTTTTGTGGAAGCGAAGCAAAGCTCGGGGTGCCTCAGTGGCCCCCTGCGTGGTGGAGCGGAGGAGGCTGTGGGCTGCTGACACCCCTCACGTGTCTTGTTCCGTGTCCTGCACATTCCTGCCCAGGGCCTCTCCTTCCCTGTCCTTCCCGGGTTTCATCCTTTTAGTATGGAGGGCACGTTGACAGGTAGACTTCCAAAGGTCGACAAGCCAGGGTCCCTGCCCTAGAAGGGGATAATGCAAAGGACGCACTTGAGGGGCGAGTCCTTCCTAAGTCCTTCACTTCACATCTGGGGGCTTCCAATGAGCCCTAAACCTCACTGAGCCTCACTTTCCCTCCCTGAAAGGTAAGAATATAGCAGCTTTCTACTTGAGGCAGTGGTGCGGGATTAACCCACCCTTGCCCATCCCTCCGACACACCTTGAGTAGAAAGAATGCGGGCTGTGGAGTGGGGCAGGCGCATGTACATCACTTACGTCTCTAAACGTCGATTTCCTGGGCTGTACAATGGGAATAAAAATATCCACACTGTAGGTGTGTTGTGGGGACTAAATGCGACCAAGAATGCTGACCAGCCGGCACCACAGCGTGGCACAGGCACTCACTGGTTAAAATGAAAGAAGCAACGTGGTCCTTGTTAGCCTCTGATTCCCCCCCATGGGACCGAGGACCTTCTGATTCTCAGAGGCATAGGTCGGAGGTCGGTTGGCTGACCCCCTGTCCTCTCCACTTCCCCACCTGAAGTCCCCACATTTGGTTCCAAACATTTCTGGTCATCAGAGCTCCTAGAAACAGTTGTGCCCTACGCTCTCCCCCCATGGGTAGCTGGTAGAGCGGAGGCTACAGTGGGCTGAGGTGTGTGTGTGGGGGGCACAGACCTCCTGGATTCCTGCCCCTGCCCCGTCACTTCGTGACTGATGACCTTTTTGTTAGTTTCCTCGTCTGCAGAAGGGGTGGCGATTTCCATGTGCACAGGTGTGGGGATGAATGGTGCAAGGGGGTAAAGCCCCAGGGACCCTGCTGGTGCTCATTTCTGCAGAGAACCTTGGTGGGGCAGCCAACATTTGCAGTCAAGGTCCCTTTGTTTCCTGGGCCCCAGCCCTTTCCACAGCCAGAGGCAATTACTTTCAGAATGACCAGCAGCTCTTCCAAACCATATAGAAATGGCTTCCTGACCACTCAGTAGCTTTATCCCATTGATATTATTATTTTGATCCCCAATAACATTATAATATAGTGGGTAAGAGCACCGACCTCAAAGTGGATTCGAGTACCAGCCCTGACACCAGCTTCGAGACCTCGGGCAGGTTACTTATCCTAAGCTTTAAATCCCTCGTCTGTAAAATCTGGATAAGAACAGTCCGTATCCCATAGGATTATAGTGGAGAAGAAAGGAGATAATGCGCGTGAACTGTGTAAATAGTCTCTCATGTTAAGTGTTTAGCACACACGAGCTCTATCACGCTTCTCACATCCTTACAGTTCTCTAAGACGTTAGAGCGCCCAGCGGTAGGGTGCGGCATTGTTTTTGTGGCGGAAGTGTATGAAAATATATCCTGGCTACCCCACCTTCCACAGACAGCGGGGCTGGAGGCTTGTCCTGGGCTCTCGAAGCTCATTCACAGGACGGACCAGCAAGGCCAACTGGACACCTGCTCCCGATGGCCGATAGAAGCCTGCACTTGACTTCCCTGGAGACAAGCAGGCCTGGGAAGAGCCTCATGGAGGAAGGTTTCCCTGCCTGCAGCTCCTTTCCACCTGAGCCCTTGCCTTGGCTCGGGGACACCTCACACCTGGTACAGGTTGAGCCTGGGCCTCAGGGGTCCACTCCACACCCTTCTCACACCACCTGTAGGGATGGGGCAGGTCCTGAGAGAAGATGACACACCTGGAGGCAGGGAGACCACTGCAGCCACTAGGAGGCTCTCAACTGTCAACCTGTTTTACTGCGCCCAGGCAATGCTCTAAGTATTTAGCAAATATTAACTCAATTAATCCTTGAAACCACCTTATAAGGTAAATACTGTTGTCATCCTCATTGACTCAGGAAGAAGTAAAGGCCCAGAAAGGTCACATAACTGGTCCAAGGTTCAACAGTGGGGCGGCGGTGAGCTGAGAGTCAAACCCACGCCGCCTGTGTTAGCTGTTT
Organism: Canis lupus dingo; assembly: GCF_003254725.2. Classification (NCBI taxonomy): domain Eukaryota; kingdom Metazoa; phylum Chordata; class Mammalia; order Carnivora; family Canidae; genus Canis; species Canis lupus. Next base: position 11,061,447 of record NC_064259.1, on the reverse strand, counting down.
TAGCAAAGGGAAGGCTGCACTTCCCACGTGTGCCCTGCAGTAGAAGCACGTCCCACCCACGTCCCGGGGGAGAAGGCATAGCTAGTGGCCTCGTCTCCCTTCCCAGCAATGACAGGGGACATGCTGCACGTCCCGCATCCAGGACTCCAGTGGATTTCCCACCAGCCCTCTGCACTGTCCTGCACCCCACATCGTCACTTACCGTTGGGCCTCCATTTCTTAAGCCATAAAATGGGATGATGGCCTTGCCTGCCGCAAAGGATTGAGGATCTGTGATCGCCTGTGGGTGCCAGAGCTTTGCGCAGGGACACTGCGAGTGGAGGTGCCAGACTGTCTCCTCAGGTGGCAGGGACTCCGTGCCCGGGGCTCCCGCCTCCTCCGCTAGGCCACCAGGGCCTGTCCGAACATAAGGCCCTGCTCCAGGCCGCTGGTCTTGGCGGAGTCTGAGCCCCTTTGAGATGAGTTACTTTCTGGGCCTGTGGGCTCTGCATCCTTCCTCTCTCTGACCCCCTCCCCTCCTGCTGGCTCATCTTTGGTGTCGCTGACACCAAACTCTGTGTGACCCCCACTTCCTATTTTAGTTGTTTTTGTGCTTTGCAGGCTACCCCAGAATGCAGTGGCCAAACGCAATCATGTGACTACCTCTCGGGCTTCTGTGGGGCAGGAACTCCATAGGGCAGGGTGGGGATGGCTCCACTCTGCCTCCTGGGCTGCCTGTTGGGACCAGAATAACCTCCGGTGCTTCTTCATTATCTGGTGCCTTGGCTGGGAAGATGGGAAGGCTGGGCTCGGTGGGGTGGGATGCTGTGTCGCTGTCACTCTATAGGCTCCGTGGGGGCTCTCCATGCTGTCTCCCAGGAGGGCGGCACAGGGGTCCCCACATCATCAGAGCAGAGCCACCAGGTCTTCCCGACAGGTAGGCCTGGAACTGGCAAAGCATCTGTTCCACCAGCATCTATTGGGTAAACTGAGTCATAGCACCAGCCCAGACACAGTGTGGCCAGCAAGGCGTGAAAGTGGGGGGGCGCTGGCTCATGGCCCAGCTTCAGAGACCAGCCAGCAGCTCTGCGTGTCCGTTAGCGATGACAGTGGTTGAGCCTAAACCTGCATTCCCCGCATCTAAGCCCCACAGCAAGTTTCTCAACAGTGTCCACAGCGAACCTCATTGATAAGCTCGTGCTAGTCCAGCTGCCCCCGAAGTTCCTGATTAACGACCGGCTCCGGCCCGGGAGCCAGTGGTAGCAAAAGACTCGATGATCAATAGTGTCGGCCTTGTCCGCTCGGGCCGTGAGGCCTCCCCTGCTCACTGTCAGCGCCCACATGGGTCTCAGGGAGCGGGGGCGAGGGGCAGCAAACGACAGGGCCAGTCAATACCCGCTGTTAATGAAGTCTGCTCCCGCCAGCCCGGGGAGAGAGCTAGCCCAGCTCGGCCGTGCGGCTTCACCTCCCGTCCAGCATCCCGGCGCTCGGAGGCTCCCTGGGTGCCTGGCGGGATGTCCACACCCAGCAGGATAAGGGCCTGTGTGGCCCGAGCACCCGGTCTTTTGAGAGGATGGGCTAGGCCGGGGCAAATCTGGGACAGGCCAAGGAGGGGTGCAGAGAAGAAGAGCTGAGGAGGCAAGGCACCGCCCCCAGGCAGTGACTCCCGAGGATGTGCAGAGGTACGACTCTCCCCCAGAAAGGGTCTCCAGCACTGAATATAGGGAAAGCAAACATTCCAATGCTTTTTTTTTTTAAGATTCTATTTATTTATTCATGAGAGACACAGAGAGAGAGGGAGGCAGAGACATAGGCAGAGGGAGAAGCAGGCTCCATGCAGGGAGCCCGATGTGGGATTCGATCCCGGGTCCCCAGGATCAGGCCCTGGGCTAAAGGCAGGGGCTAAACAGCTGAGCCACCGGGGCTGCCCTCCAGTGCTTTTCTTACAGCAGATCAGTGCATCAGCACAGCAAAGGCTCTGAGAAGGCCAGTGGTTAGGGAACGTGTCTAACTCTGCTCAGACAAGGGCTTCCACACTTCTTAATAGATCTTTCTTCTTCAGGGTCAGTTTCAAGACCAGCCTTCCAAGGAGCATACTTTGCAAGGGCTTCCTCAGGGAAGCCAGGGAGATGCAGCCATCAGATGCAGAGGGAGGGAAATCTGCACAGTATGGGTCGCAGAGTGGATGGGCCGGGCAGGAGTCAGGGCGTGCTCCAAAAATTGACCTGGAGGTGCCCATGGCCTCATTTCCTGCTTGCTGGGGTGGCCAGCCAGGTGTGGAATGAGGAGCCCTTTCTTTCTTTTTTCTTTTCTTTTCTTTTCTTTTCTTTTCTTTTCTTTTCTTTTCTTTTCTTTTCTTTTCTTTTCTTTTCTTTTCTTTTCTTCTTTTCTTTTCTTTCTTAGATTTTATTTTTATATTTTTTAAAGATTTTATTTATTTATTTATTCATGAGAGACACATAGAGAGAGAGTGAGAGAGAGAGGGGCAGAGACACAGGCAGAGGGAGAAGCTGGCTCCATGTAGGGAGCCCAACTTGGGACTTGAGCCTGGGTCTCCAGGATCAAGCCCTGGGCCAAAGGCGGCGCTAAACCGCTGAGCCACCCGGGCTGCCCTGCAGAGCCCTTTCAAGCAGGCTGTGTGGCCCCGGTGAATGTGGTCCTGGGAGTGGGCAGCTTCTTGAGCCAGACCTCCAAGCTTTGGCTGTGTAGAAACTGACCCTGCGTGGCTCCAGAGGGCCGCATTTGCCGTGTGTGTGCTGACAGACGCAGTGGAGGGGCAGGACTTCCTGTATTGTGACTAATTTATGGAGCATTGCATTGGAAATTGGGTCTTGTTAGCGTCTGATGGGGAAAAGAAAGAAAAAAAGAGAATTCATGAGAGGGAAAATGATTATTCAACTTTTCCAAATCTTCTCTGCTAGAATGGTAAAATGAACTTAACATACATATTTAATGTGATTTTTTTCTTTCTTATAAAAACACCTAACCTATATATGTATTAAATCAAGAAGTTCTAGAAAGGTAGCTGGTTTAATTGCATCTTTTAAAAAATCCCAAGACTTTTTTTTATCTTGCAAATGTGAAATAATAATCCTTCTACCTTCTGCTGAGAGGTTCAGATGAAAATAGGGTGGGTAAGGATCCTATAAACTGTAAAGTGCTTCCAGCCTCCAAAACTGTGGAATATAGATTTCTGTTGCTTTGGCCACCCAGTCTACAGTCTTGTGTTGTGGCAGACTGAGTTGACGGACATCCTTTCAGAAGGAAATTTCCTTCTGAGCCTTGGGCTGAGGCTGTCAACACCTGTCAATGAAGAACAGAACCAGGGTTCTGGCAGAGTCTGGAAAACCCAAAGGCAGCTGAACGTGACTTAAAGACCAATAGAATCGAGTTGATCACACACCAGCCCTCCTTTGCAAATCCATGTGGCACAGCCTCTGATTGAGAAACTTGGTTTGTTTTCCAGATGCGTGATGTTACGGGTGAGAAGATGTTATTGAACCTGCTTTTCAAATATTATCAAGGTGTGAAGATTAGATACTGGCCCGGAAGTATCTACATGCAGATTGTGACTTAGCGAAAGAACAGCCTTGGCCAAGGTTCATTGGCCATTTTTAATGTCACTTGCTGAGGCCCTAGCTTGGTAGCTCTATTAAGAATTACTGAAAATTTTTTGCACATCTACTATGAACCTGACAGAGTGTTGGTAGGGTTTTTTTTGTTGTTGTTGTTTTGATTTTATTTATTTATTCATGAGAGACACACAGAGAGAGAGAGGCAGAGACATAGGCAGAGGGAGAAGCAGGCTCCCCACAAGGATGTGGGACTCAATCCCGGGACTCAAGGATCACGCCCTGGGCCAAAGGCAGGCTCTCAACCGCTGGCCTACCCAGGCGTCCCTACATATCCTATCTTATAGTATAATAAAGTCTTTCCCCACAATACTATTTATGAAGGAATTTTGCCAAAATAATCAAATCTAAGCTCTGGATCCCACTACTGTATATTTTAGCATCTAACTTCCTATATGGATGTACTCATGTTCCGGGCACAGATTAAAACTATTTTCGAGGTATATGAGGCGGAACTGGGATTAGATAGTGGCTATCTCTGATTCTGGAGTGAAATCAAGCATCCATGTGTTAGAAGTCTACTTATTGAGTGTACGCACTAAGTTTCTGGCAGTGAGCTAGTCACTGGCATATCCAGTTTACCAAGACAGACCCAAATGGGAATATATGCTTTTTAATTTAAAATTTTTGTACTTTTCATAGTGGTATACTATGGATAAATGGAAAGCCTCTGGCAACTACAGTGCTTATATTCCAGGCCGTACAGTATATACCTGCAGTTCCTGGCACTGTTGCTCCCAAAGGCAACAACCTCCAACCCTTTCAACTCCTGTTTCTAAATACCAACATATTTACTTTTCTATTTATTTTTGTTAAGCATAACACAAATACAGAAAATCATATAAAACAAATATATGGCATAATGAACTACAAGAAGAGGAACTCCAGGGACGCCTGGCTGGCTCCACTGGTACTGCAGGCGACTCTTGATCTTGGGGTCATGAATTTGGGCCCTACACTGGTGTGGAGGTTACTTTAAAAAAAAAAAAAAAAAGAAATCTAGAATCTAGAAGATTTCTAGAAAAAAAAACCACCCTATCTTGGGTATAATAAAGTCTTCCCACAATACCATTTATGAAGGAATTTTGCCAAAATAATCAAATCTAAGCTCTGGATCCTACTGCTGTATATTTTAGCATCTAACTTCCTATACGGATGTACCCGTGTTGGGGACATCCCAACATCCTCCCCGCCAAAAAAAATCTTCTAGATTTCTTTCTTTCCTTCTTTCTTTCTTTCTTTCTTTCTTTCTTTCTTTCTTTCTTTCTTTCTTTTTTTTTGAGAGCGAGAGTATGAACAAAAGAGGAGCCAAAAGAGAGGCAGAGAGAAACTTAAGCAGGCTCCATGCCCAGCACGGAGCTCGACATAGGGCTCAATCTCACAACCTTGAGATCATGACCTGAGCTGAAATCAAGAGTTGGATGCTTAACCGACTAAGTCACCCAGGCGCCCCAAAGATGCTATGTTTTTAAGTCTCTGTGAATCTATAGGCCTCTGAATTATGTCTCCTCCAAATTCACACGTTGAAGTCCTAACCTCCAGTATGTCAGACAGATTGTGACTATATTTGGATAGAGGCTCTTTAAAGCTGTGGTTGTTGAAATGAGGTCGCCAGGGTAGGGGTGGGTTAATCCAACATAGCTGGTGTCCTTATGAGCAGAGATGAGGACACAGATACAGGGCAGAGTAGATGGGCACCTGCAAGCCAAGGAGAGAGGCCCCAGAAGAAACTAACACCTCAATCTCAGAGTTTTTCTGCTTTTGTGGTTTGAGAGGTCCCCCTTCGAGTGTTTCTGTGAAGGTGGACTTTGTACTTTCAGAGCACCCCTGGCTCTGTTCTCCTTCCCCAGTGTCATCTAGATCTGATTTTTTTTCCCTTTCCCTTCATTGTCTTGTTCAGCATGGGTTCTGCTCCCAGCAGGTTTCCTCAGTGTGGCACTTTATGCTGGAAAGAAACCTTGGCTGATGGATTCTGGGAGTTCAGGGGGCCTGGATGTCCCCAACCCCTGCAGAGCCACCGGGGGCACTGCTTACTCAGTGGCCACTGGGGCGTGTAAGTGCCCTGTGGATCTGGCTGGTGCCACACGGGCACCCTGTGCTCCCTTGTGAGTTCTCGCAGGTTATTTTATAGTTCTTGCATCTACCGATGGCTGCACCGCTTCCTTCTGCACAGATGCCCACCTCCTGTGAGCCTCAGAACTGCATGTGGTTCATCTTGGCCCCTCGTAACGCAGGACGTCGCCGGGGTATCTTGCCACCTGGTTTTGTAGAGGTCATACGTGGGCCTTCCTGTTTGCTGCCTTGGTGGCTCTATGTGTTTGTAGGGGGTGATTTAGAGAGACTGGAAAAGCATTGATCTCACTGCCATCTTCCCAGAATCCTGGGATATATTCCATGGTTTGTCATTCTTTTTTTTTTTTTTTAAGATTTTATTTGTTCATTTGAGAGAGAGAGTGAGAGAGAGAACACAAGTGGGGGCAGAGAGAGAGGGAGAAGCAGACTCCCGGCTAAGCAGGGAGCCCAACGTGATGCTCAATCCCATGACCCTGAGATCATGACCTGAGCCCAAGGCAGACACTCAACCCACTGAACCACCCAGGCGCCCCATCGGGTCTTGTCATTCTAAGGCATTCTCTATTGACTCCAGTGACAGGGGGCAGGAGTTGGGCTTCCTTCCATCCAGAGCCTACTCCCCAACTCTCCCTCCCTCCACCCTCTCCTTCTACTTACTTCCCAATCAAGTCAGTATTGATTACTCTTTCTAAGCCTCTGTAATATATTAGGATCGTGTTCCTTTTCTTACACATATTTTTGTTTTGCTTTGTCCCCCCCCCCCAGAAATTATATCAAGATTCTGGGGTTATTAATCATATTTTTATTTCTGTTTCTTTCAAGGTTTTTTTTTTTTTAATTTTAGTCCTTGTCTTTCATGCTCCAGGCTTTCCTTAAATTTCTATTTCTTTCAGGTTGTCTGTTGATATTTAAGAGTGACCTTGAAAGGGAAATGGAGTTTTCTCTGCATTTGTGTTGGGGAGAGGGCTTGCCTCCACATGGAACTGTTGGAAACTCACCTTTTCATTGGGGAACGCTGACTGTCAATGTGATTTTTTTTTCCCTCCAGCTGGACCACACTTCCCAGAGAGGTACCTTCTGATCTCCTGCGTGGAAGGTATTTCTTTGGACCGAGGGAGAGGGGTCAGAGGGCTGCACGGTTTGGTGTGTAGACTCACGCAGTGCCACCGTGTACAGTCTGTCTCCTTTCCTCTGGCAAACAGGCTGTAACATCTCTGGTTCAATTTCTGTTGAACTAACATTGTCTTTGTTCTTGCTGTCTATCTATGGGCATTTATTTACTTATTTAAAAGATTTTATTTATTTATTTGAGACAGCATGAGCCAGAGAGGGAGAGCATGAGCAGGAGGCAGGGCAGAGGCAGAGGGAGAGGGAGAAGCAGGCCCCCTGCTGAGCAGGGAACCCGACGTGGGACTCTATCCCAGGACCTGAGATCATGACCTGAGCCGAAGGCAGACGCTCAACCCACTGAGCCACCCGGGTGCCCCTGTCTTTGTGCATTTACATAAGAATGCCTTACGTGGATGACTCCCAGCCAGTGTATTAAGTGTTAGTACAGCCTAGTGTTATTTCTGTTTTCAGAAAAATTAGAAATACAAGCTCTGATGCTTTTTCCCCATGCCCCAAGGAATTATCTTGCGCACCTGAGACTTGTGCATCTGATCAAAGAAAAAATGTCTGGAAGGGACAAGTTGTCAGGGTGAGGTGTGGCAACAGCTGTCTCTGTGCAGGACTTCCTCCTTCCTTCCTTGTCTGGAACCTTCGGCCACTCGCCTGCCTCCAGGGGCCCGCTGACTCCCCATCCTGAGCTCCTGGGTTGCTCCTGTCGACATAGTCCTTGTGCAAAGCTTCCCTTAGCCTCTCCTCCAGCTCTGGAAATTAATTGGCTTCTCTTACTTCCAGTGCTTTCCTGTCCTGGTCCCTGTGTCCCTGTGGATTCACACTTTTCAAATTATTTCACTGTCATCCTAGTGACCTTTTGAGGGGAAAGGGATTAACACATGTGCTCCATCTGCCAGAAATGCATCTTAGCAATTACCCTAAACAGAGAAGCATTTAATATTTAAACAGCTCAAGTGTTAAACAACCTTACACTCACATAGCACCTCTCATTTCCCAAGAACTTTCGGATGTAGTTGTTCGTGAGAGGATCCCACGAGTTAAGTCAAGGAGTGATGGTTACCCTGAGTGACAAGGAGCAAGGCTGAGCCCCCCAGGAGTCCCGGGGGACCGGCTCACACTAAAATGTATGACTCCCAGTTGTTGTCATGCAATGTATATGTTTAATCTCCTCCACTGGCCATGCATTCAAGGAAGCTTCTGCACTTCTCTAAGAACTGTAGTGGTGTGAAATTCAAGCACGTTATCAGGTATTGACAGGCACTAAAGACTATAATATACAGAGGGGATTCCATTTTATACAAGCAGAGTCTTTTAGTTGACTATAGAGATGAAAACATGACCATTCTAATGCATTTTTAATCATCTATTTCTGGACATTAGCCAAAGTTTGCATCTTTTAGCAGTAACAGATTTGCCATACAGGTCAATTCCACCCTTAAGAATTCTGGAGATCTGAACTTGACCCCAGCAGTTTCCTTAATTCCTCATTCCAGTGAATGGATTTTCCTGTTGGTGAGTTCTGAAGCCTGTGTGGAGGGGTGTTAGCTAGGTTTTAATTGATTAGAGTGCTTTGGTCAGCAATCACTGTGCTGCCTGACAGTGACTTCAAAACTCTTTCCCAGACGCTGACTGCAAAGCAATGCTGCCTCCTTCATGCTCATTGTTCTTTGGTTGTATTTTCAGCCTGACATGTTGTAGGCAATTGCTTTTGCCTTTCAAAAGTATGAACTCCACGCTGGTAGGTATTAGCTTGTTTTCTGTCTTTTGGTAGTTTCTGGAGTAACTGGTAATGTCTTTGTGCTTGTCCTAGATCAGACCCAGCCAGGTTCCCTGCCTCTGTAAGTGTTACCTTTCCTCCCTCTTCCCAAGCTTGCACACCCCAGTAGGATCACTCAGCCTTTCCTGGGCCAGATGGTTTCAGAGATTAGAAGGATGTAAGTGAGTCTTCATCTGTTTTCTTGGGTTCAACATCAAGTTCTCCTTGTTGAGTCAATAAAGGAAAGCAGGATGATATCATGAAAAGAACACAGGATTTTGGGATAGATAAACTTGGGTGTGAATCCCATGTCCACCCTTACAAGCTGTATGAGCTTAGATAAGTCATTTACCTTCTCAGAGCCTCAGTGCACTCAGAAAGTGAGAATAATTACACCCTCATTGCAGAGTCATCAAAAAAATCAAATGAGATAAATTAAGAATCCCCAGCGTACAATTTCATAGAAAGTTAAACATGCACTTACCATATGACCCAGCTGTTTGACTCCTTGGAAGCTACCCAAGAGAAATAAAAGCATGTTTTACACAAAGACTTATACACAGATATTGATAAGAATTTTGTTAATAATAGCTTCAACTGGAAACAACCCAAAAGTCCCTCAATGGGCAAACAAATTATGGTATATTCATACAATGACATTCCTTGCAGCAATAAAAAGAATGAAATGTTGATACATGCATCATTGTGGGTGATTCTCAAAAACCATTATGCTGATAGAAGGGATGAGACACAAAAGACTTCATTGTGTGTGATTTTTGTATGAAACTCTAGGGAAGACACATCTAATCAATAGTGATAGAAAGTAGATCAATGGTAACCTGGGGTCGGGGGTGGGAGGTGGGTGGGAATGAACTGGGAAGGGACACAGGAGAATCTTTGGGTGGGAGAAATGGTATATTGGTTGTGGGGGGAGTTACATGGGCATACACCTTAGTCAAAATTCATCAAATTGTACACTTAGAAGGTGTGCATTTTATTGTGTGTAAATGATACCTTGATAAAGTAGGTTTTAAAAAATGTCTGGCCCAATGTCTGACATGTAGTAAGTGCCCAAGAAGCTGTTTCCTTGGTCTCTTTGGTTTGTACTCAAGGAAGACAGCACTGCATGGCCCATCCTCTTGGACTCACAGTCCTGTGTGTGGGACCAAAGAGGTACTCTCAGTGCCTGTCCCTTGGTCCTCTGACCTTTTAGTACCCAGCTGTTGGTCCATTGGTGCTGCTGTAACAGAATCCCATGAGCTGACAGATTAGAAAACAGAAATTTATTTTCTCACAGTTCTGGAGGCTAGGAAGTCCAAGATCAAGGCTCCTGCCAAATCATTTTCTGGTGAGTGCACACAGGTGTCTACTTGCTGTGTCCTCACATGGCCTCTCTTACTGCCTGCACTTGGAGAGGGAGATCTCCCTCCTCCTTTTGAGGTTACCAGTTCTACTGGACTAAGATCCCATCCTTATATTAAAAAAAAAAAAAAGATCCCATCCTTATGACCTCATTTAACCTAAATTACCTCCTAATATCTTATCTCCATATGCAGTCACATTAGGAGTTATGGCTTCAGCATATGAATTTGGAGGTGGGTGGGGGTGGACACAGAGCCTACCCTGTGCCTGAATTTTTTCCCCTGGAATTATGGAAGAGGCTCTCCCTGAATATAACAGGTTAGATGTGCTGGGGAGCAGTCTCCGGGAGCAGCCCTCAAGTAAATACTTCTGGATGTTGGTGTATAAATACCACAGCTATCTCGCCCCTTAGGTGGATAATTTGGAGGGATGTGTTTTATAGTCAGAATTTTCTCTTGGGATAAAGCACCAGTCATCTACTGATAACTGGCTTGATTACTGACCACCCTTCTTTGCTGTTTCACTAGGCTTCTCCAATTTCAATGTCCCCCCCCCCCATCTGCCACGTTAACCATTTGTACTTGAAGCCTAATCTAAGGGCCTGAATCTGGGAGAATCTGAAAAGAGTCAGTGGTTTGTATTTATACAGGTAACTGTAACTCAGTGCAGATGGGAACAAAATGGCCAATGGGAGGAGGGACTGGATTTAGAAGAGAGAGTGATTCTTTTTTTTTTTTTAAATTTATTTATTAGAGAGAGAGAGAAAAAGAGAGAGAGAGAGAGAATGAATAGGGAGGAAGGGCAGAGGGAGAAGCAGGTTCTCCACTGAACAGGGTGCCTGTGTGGGACTTGATCCCGGGACTCTGAGATCATGACCTGAGCTGAAGGCAGATTCTTAACCGACTGAGCCACCCAGGTGCCTAGAGAGATTCTGACACAGGGAAGAGGTGGAGTTTGAATTGGGCCATGAAGGGTACATATAGTTTTGACAGGTAACTCTCATGGGACCCAGAAGAAAACGGAAGGGAAGCGGGAAGAAGGGAGAGAAGGACACAGAGGAAGGCGATTGAATTTAACATTTGCTGAGGACCTGTGCTCTGACAGACTCTGTGCTAAGAGCTGGCCATGGAGAAGTGAATGAGACCAGACCCTGTCCCCAAGGACATCCTAGCCTAGTGGGGAAACGAGATGACTAATGGATAAAGCATGCATCACATTGCCCTGTGATTTGATGTGCCATTTCCCAAGTGTTGTGTGTTCTAGAGGTTTTCCAGTGTCAAGTGTCCTGAGAGAGCCCTGAGTGTGGCCCTCCCTCACACCAAAGCTTCAATAAGAGGAGAGCCTGAGGTTTTGAAAAACTCTCCTTGGGCACAGCTCCAAAATTCAAGACAGGGTCCACAGTCTTATTTTAATGGCTTTGGCTAAATTCATGTTCAGTGCTTGATTTAGAGCTTGCAGTGTTAATATTTTGTACATTGGGCCAATTCTCTGGTGATTTTAATATTTCATTTATCGACTGATTTAACTTTTAATAGTATCCAAAGCCATCTCATTAGATTACAGTGCTGAAAGACTGCCGTTGTAATAGCTATCCCGTTGTTCTAGTAAATTCAATTTAGACAGATGTAACCCAAGGCAAAAGGCAATCGTAATCCGTGAAATATTTTGCTAACTTCTGTTCCAAACAAGTCCTAGCCTTTTCTGTGTGCATGACTTGGACATGACTGACAAATCTCTGAATATCTTGGAGGACGAGGGGAGAAACACCATCAGAACATGACCGAGGATGGTTGTCACGTCACACTGTGTGTGATGTGCTGTGTCCCTGTGGCAGCCATATTTGGGGACCTCTTATAGGATTTGGTTGTCCCTCATTAATCTCTGAATCCCTGGTACTTTGCAGTTTTGATAGGAGGTAGAGACTAACTCAATGTTTGCATTGAACTAGATCTGAATTTTTGTCTCCAGGTGCCAGAGAATTCTGTCCTTGGTCCTGAACTATTGAACAGTTTTTAAGTGACGTTTTTGAAAGAGCCATAGAGGATATCTCTGACCTTCTCATGGTAGAAATCGGGGATGGGCCACAAAAACATTGGGTGGCTGAATCAAAAAGATTTTGCTATTCTGAGATATCCTCAGTGGAATAAAAGTGTAGCAGGTAAATGGTCCTGTAACCTTGTTTGCTCCTGGAAAGTGAAGACTGTCCTTTAGTTCTGTATGTCAGAGTTAGAGTGCTGCAGGCAGGTTAGATGCACAATAAATGATTCTTTTTTTTTAAGATTTTATTTATTTATTCATGAGAGATATAGAGGAGAGGCAGAGACATAGGCAGAGGGAGGAGAAGCAGGCTTCATGCAGGAGCCCGATGCGGGACTCAATCTCGGAATTCCAGGATCACATCCTGACCTGAAGGCAGACGCTCAACTGCTGAGCCACCCAGGCATCCCACAATAAATGATTCTTGAATTAATGCATGATTACAAGTCCTACGTTCCATCCAAAAGTTAGTTTCTCACCCAGTGGGGGAGATAGGAAGGCGTGACTTGGCTGCTGAAGGAAAGAAAACCATTAGGATCATGAGTCGATCACAAATCAGTTTAATAATAATACTTATATGGTCCTCCAAACGGCTAACTCTTTTTTTGGATGTGTGATGTATGTAAGGCGGGTAGACCATGGAGGTGACAATTCTGCTCTGATCAGACTACGATTGTCCCTCTCCCTTCAGTTCCAGGACCTGTGCCAGGCTCCCTGTATTACACTCTTGAAAGAAAACTCTCAGGTGAAAAACTACAGCTTCTCTGGAGGTATGAAAATATTATTTTGAGTAATCATTTAATCTAAAAACATTTATTTAGCAGCTTCTCTGTGCCAGGCAACCCTGTGACACAAAAGAATGTCACACACGGTCCTTCTTCCCAACGATCTTGCAATATAATTGTGGGGGTAAGATAAAGGACTATCTTTTCTACAAAGTGAAAGCATTTAGGAAAAACCTGGGACACTGAGGGGCAAAGATTAAGTGCCCGATGTATACCTTTTGAATGAATAGACTAAAACGTTGCAGACTTTATAAGAATTCCCTGCCAGAGAATCGGTAGGTTTAGGAATCTGGATTTTAAGGTGTTCCTCAGGTGATAATGATGATGTTGAATGCAGACCTCACTTTTAGGGTAAGGGTATAGTTTCTCAGAAAGACGCTTGGCATGTGTATAAGTCATGGTTCTCCAAGAAACAGAACTGATAGGATACACACATATATATATTTATTGCGAGGAATTGGCTCAGGAGATTATGGAGACTGAGAAGTCTCACCATCTGCTGGAGATCTGGGAAAGCCAAAGGCCTGAGAATGGGGATCTGATGGGGTGAATCCCAGTCCAAGGGCTTGGAGGAGACAAATGTTTGCCTCTAGCAGACAGACAGGAAGGGAAGAAATCCTCTCTTGGCCTTTACGTCTATGCAGGCCGTCAGTGGGGTGAATGATGCTCACTCACACTGGGGAAGGCAATCTGCTTTACCAAGTCCACTGATTCCAGTGCTAGTCTCATCTGGCAACACCATCTCAGACATCCCCGGACCCCTCGTGGCAAAGTCAGGTTGACACACAAATTTAACCATCCCAACATGTGAAAGGGGGCAGAGGGACACTCTAGACTCACAGGCAACAGGACTGAAGGTTCACGGGGAGGCTTGAAAGCATGGCTGTGCTGGCAGCACACATATGTGAGAGTGATTTTCTTCCTCCTGACCCATGATCAGGGTAATTCTGTTGGCTGCCTGGCTGGGCAAGCCATTCCTCCCTCCTGCCACACTTCCTTTTCCTTCCTACCCTTCCCCTCCCTCTTCTCCCTCCCCTCCCTCCCTCCTCAGTGCTCTACATGCAACCCTCCAAAAACTGTAAGCCCTACAAATAGGACCCCTTTCCCAAATAGGCTGATCAATTTTTGGTTCAAGGTCTATGGATCATCTGGCTAGAGAAGAGGTCCAGGCAAGTGCAGAGACAAGGAAGACACTTTGGGACATGACACTGCACTATTGTTTTGCTCTTTCCAACTATTCCAGATTAGTCTGATGTGAAGACAAAAATTAGCCTTGGTAGGGGGGTGGGGGACAGAGAGCCATCCTAGGGTAGTTGCAACCCATAATCCAGCCAACTTATTCTTGAATGTTGGAGAGAGCTTGTGGTAATAACAGGGAAAGACCACTTCAAGTCCCTTGGCATCACGCGGGCTCATAGATCCTCTCCCTCTCCATCAAGCCTATCAGGGCCCATATCCTAGATACCATAGAGTTGCAAATCGGAATTAGAGGGCTGCCTTATAGGAGCTCACTGTTGGGTAGGGGAATTCAGGTAAAATAGAAGAAATAACTGTGTCATCAGGTAGAAAGTGCCCAGGATGGCCCAGCACGTGACACTTCTTAAATACTGTTAAATGGATGTATGGATTCACCTTGACTCCCCATCCCTCACATGTTGAGTAAGTAATAGGGATGGGAGCACCCTGGCATGCACGGAGAAAGTCTGTTGCTCGTGGATGCTGTCCTGGATCACTTGTCTGGATCTGCCCACTGCCTTGATACTCATCATGGTCTTCTTGATTTTTGAACTTACATCTTCTCTCATGATTTTGAGTTTTTATTTCATGTCACCTTGGGTAATTGCCCTTAGGACACCTAGGATCCTCTTCCCTCAGAATTGTCCTACCTGATAATTAGGACATACTTGTGCTACTGAGCAAGGTGGTTGAAAGGAAGCAGCACTCCAACTCATGGCTTAGAGAAAGCATCGTGGAAGGGACATTTGAGAGGTCTAGAAGGTCAGGTCACTCCACCTTATCAGAACATGAGAAATGGCCCCCAACACCGTGCAGAGGCATCCCCTGGTAGGGCAGGGGAGCAGCCCCCATAGTCTCTACTCTAAGAGATGGATGGTATACTAGGATCAGTCTCTGAAGATTGAGGTCCCCCCCTTCCTGAACCCAATTCTTCTTTCACCCTTTATCATCTGGCAGGGAAATGAGTTTCCACAAGGCTTTTGCCTTACAAAATCCCTTTTCTTTCTGGTTTTTTTTTTGGCTGCATTGGAATGAATGATAATATTCCAAAGTAAGCATTAAGATTGGCTATGCTTCATTATTTTCAAAATTTTAACACTAGATGATACAGTAAGGTAGCAGAGTTTTAAGTTCAGTTGTTTTTTTTTTCTTTTTTTTTTTTTTTAGGACCTGGCTTTAATGGCTGTCAGAGTTGAAAAGGATTCCTCACAAAGAGACATCAATCCACATGGAAGAAGGGCATTGGTGGCTGTGTTTACAAATCATGATTCTCATTTTTCAATGCCATCCACCAATTATGCAAAGGTTTTTGTTGAAATTGGGCTAGTAAATTTCCATCTTCCTGATGTCAGGCAGTTATTCTTGCAAACTAATTGGAAGATATTTCATTTTTACGTTTTTAAACAAATGGATCCAAAGCCCATTGAAACTTCACTTGGAAGATTTTTAAGGAGGCTCCAGACTTCAGTTTAAGTGTGCATATGTGAGTGTTATTATAGTTGATAATCAAATATATTGGCAAGAAAATCACATAGGATTGGGAATGTTTTCCAAAAACGCTCTTCTACATCTGACTTTCCTTAGAAAAGCTGTAATTTCATCACTCACTCTTTACCACAAAAGTTCAGATCAAATGTGTTTATTAAAAAAAAAAATCTACCTGTGGCACACTGCGGAGAGCCACTTAATCATCACAGAAGAGGTCACCAAATCTGACACCCTGTCTCTTGGTAAAGGTAAAACGCCTAGCTCATCTTCTAGTTCAATGAGTATTTCAAGTACACTGTGTGTCCCAGAAGTTCATGGTTATACCTTTTATCGTTATGAAGATTTGTGAAAATTCAACTCTTCAAATACCCCTTTCTCCTTTTTACATAATCGCGTCAATATTATTCCGTGACACTGTGTGTTCCTCTCGCTCTTATATTTCTTTGCTGCAATAGCTGGCCGATAAATGATGCTGTGAATGACCTCCACGTGTGACGCTATCTCGGTAGCCTCACTCTGGAATTGTTTTTCAATTCTACTGGTTATGTTTCTGTAGTCTTCCTATAAAGCACGGTTACTATTACAGAATTGATTGCTGAGATCGTATCTTCCCTAATACAACTTTCTGTTCGTGGCTTATATAAAGCATTTCTTCACACATGTTGTTCCAGGTCGCTAGATCAGGACCCCAGCCTGGGCACTGCATAATGCCAGGGGCACACATCACACAACAATGTGCATGTTGCCTTCTGGATTGTGCAGTGCACAACCTACACAACTGTATGAGGCGCTGGACTAAAACGCTTCAAATCTAAATCCATAAAATGGGATGTGCTGGGCACATCTGCCTGGAAAGACACTGATACTTATATCATGTGTTCTAATGTCATTTCCCCCAAATTTTCCTAAGCAAAAAAATTTTGCATATCTTCCCAAACGAATTTGGACGAAGAATGTAATTTAATTTATCATCATATTGCCACGTGGTAGCTATGTGGAGTTTTGGCCGTGGTACCGTGGCAGGAAGAACAAGAGATTTTCAAACTTAAAATTCCCGTATTCTGCATGTTTTGCACTTTTAAAGCCAAACGTATGCATGTTTAGGGTACATGGAGTATCTTTATAATAATTGATTGGCTTGCACGTTCAAATCTCACCTGTATCCTTGTTTCAGGCTCCACTTCAGTACACTGTCCCTCCTTGTGCCTTCCACATCTTTCTCCCGTGCTCGCTCTCAATGAAGATCATTTCCTTGGTTTGCTCTGTGTTGGCATGCTAAGAAATCGATTCCAGGAAGGTCATAAACAGCAGGTTTCTGTTGTGGGCAAAGTGGCTGGTGCCCTACAAGCATCAGGCCAGAGAGCTCCAGGGACAAACCCTGGGACTCAGCTGCAGACCCGTGGATGCAGACACAGCCCCTTCTCCACACCTTGCCTGCTCTGCTCGCTGCTGAGTGTCGCCGCTGCTTGGTGACATGGCATCTTCCTGTCTGAGGGTGGCAGATGGTCCCTGGTCTCAGACGCTGCGGGTCCCACGAGGGGAGCTGGGGATGTCTGTGAAGCACTCCGAGGAAGGCCTCCTACGAGGAAGACTGTCTGAGCCTCCAGGAAACACCAAAGATGCTTTCTCGTTTTATATTTGTTTTGCAGAGAGTTTTTCTGCGGTCACAGGACGGCCTCAGAGAGGGTCACTGATGATGGCACTGGGTGTCCCGGAGGCTGGCTCCGGATGTCAGCTGTGGCTTTGACGGGAAGGGCTGTTAATTACCTAATTTGTCTCCGTCTCTGTTTGATCAGCTGGCAAACAGGGGAGCAATAGTCCATCCTGCGTTAAAGGGCCAGTTGATCTGGAAAAAGCAAAGTCACCAAAGTGAGGCTTGGAAAACCCCTGGGTGGGAGGGCAACTGTGTCACATCATACGTCTGAGGCGACCTGTTGTTGTGTTGAAACGAAGCATCTCTGGAAAGGCTGGTTGGAGAGAACTGATCAATGTAAAGAAGAGGCTGCAAGCTGTGTGTCTTCATTGGCTTCTTGGCATCTGGCCCAGGTGCCTCAGGTGCCTCAGGTCCGGACCAGAAATGCCTCCAGTGGGAGGTGCACCTGCTGCTCCCTGTCGAGTCTCATGCGGTCCTGTGCCTGCCTGTGCGGGGCCAGGGCAAGTCCTGGGGTGGGGGAGATGCCTGGGCAGCCCTGTGCTGCTCCTCCTCCAGGAAAGCCTCCTGAGGGGGTCTCAAAACCAGGGTTCAAACTCAGATTGTTCAGCCCTCAGAGGGCGGTGGGGAGGGCGAACAGTAGGCAGATGGGGAGAACCAACCACGAGGTACTTACTGTTAGGCTTTTGGGGGAGTCTTATGCTCCCATGTCGGAGTCTGGGGGAGGTGACCAACGAGCCATGTTCACTGTGGGTGAAGTAAGAGGGGGTATTAATGAGCATAGGGAAGGCCCTCCTCACTCCATGTCCCCCCAGGTGGTGGGGGAGGCAATGGGAGAGAGGGCTGGCTGATTTGGGGGACTGGGCGGTGGCTCCTTCCAGCCTGTTCTGCAGAGCTGGAGAAGCCAGTAGTATGCCTGGTTCCCAGACAGACTTGGGCCAGGAGATGACAGCTTTAAAAAAAAAAAACAAAAAAACTTTCAGGGCAAATAGTCATTGACCTTTGCAGGATATTCTAAAAAATCTTCTCCAGGTCTTGTCCCATTTGAGAGTTTCTGAATCAATTTTTCAAAAACATGTCTAAAAATTACTGGAGAAACATGAAAAAATTTTAGTTTTAACTTCCAGATACTTGTTTGATTTGGCTCAAATTTTATTTGGATATATATATACATATACTATCTACTTTCATCCTGAGTAAAAAATACTCAAATACTGTTTCAGAAAAGAAAAAAAAAGATCTTTGAAATGTGCTCATTGTTGAAAATTATGCACATGTGGAAAAGTTAAAGAAGAAAAAAAATTCTACTACCTAAAAGAGAGACAACTATAAACATCTTAACATTGCCTTTGTGGTTTTTTTTTTTTTTTTAAATCTCATTTTAAAAACATGGTTGAAGTGATACTGTAGACAGTTCTGCATTTTGCAATTTTTTTCATATTATAGCATAAACGCCTTTTTCACTTTACTAAAATCCTTTGTTAAAAAAATTTAATGGGCTCATAATATCCTGATAAAAAGGAAGTACTGTGTATCCATCAGGTTTGGCAGAAAATAGAAATCACTCTAAGTATTTTAATAGAAGGAATTTTCAGTAGGGAGTTGGTTACACGGATGAAGGAAGAAGCGGGAAGCCAAAGCCAAGCAAAAGATCCAGGGGGTGACCCGGAGATTAGCATCAGCAGGAATCTGCTTCTAGATCCAGGGCTGGATGAAGAGGGGAGGAGATGCTCTTACCAGTTACCTAGAAGCAGGGCCTGGAGGGAGGGCGGGAGCTAGAGCGGGTCTAGAAGAGCCACGGAGGCTTTGAGACCCGGGGAGGAGTCACATCCAGAGGTGCCACAGGGAGCAGAGACAGAGAGAGGAGATACTCAGGATCCTCCGTCCTCCTGCCTGCTACCCTTGCACCGGTGTCTCTCACTGGCTAATCCTGACAAAGGCCCCTTCCTTGCTCTAAATCTTCAGTGGCTCCCCATTACCTACAGAATAAAAAACAAATTCCTTGGTCTGGTACAAAAAGCCCTTCCCAGTCTGACTCTAGCCTAAATATCCATTATCATTTATTTATTTTTATTTTTTATTTTATTTTTAAAAGATTTTATTTATTTATTCATGAGAGACACAGAGAGAGAGACAGAGACACAGGCAGATTGAGAAGCAAGGTCAATGGAGGGAGCCCGACGTGGGACCCGATCCCGGGACTCCAGGATCATACCATAGGCCGAAGGCAGGCGCTAAACCACTGAGCCACCCAGGATCCCCTCTTTTTTTTTTTAAAGATCTATTTATTTATTTTGAGAGTAAGGGTGTGTACTAATTGGGAGGGGCAAAGGGAGAGAGAGAGAGAGAAAAGCAGACTCCCCGATGAACAGGGAGCCCAATGCAAGGCTCCCTCTCATGACCCAGAGATCATGACCTGAGCTGAAACCAAGAGTCTGTTGCTCAACCGACTGAGCCAGCCAGGTGCCCCCCATTTTCATTTCTTATCACTGCCCCCCAGTGTGCCTCCTTATCACACTCGGCTCTAGACACAGACTTTTCACTGTTTCTTTTAATGCCGCTGTGCCTCCGTTTATGCTGTTCCTGCATCCTGGAATGCCCTTCCTATCCTCACCCACAGGGCGAGATCTGTTCATCCTTCTGGATCCCTCTCATTGCTGCTCTGCCTGGGGAGCCTTCCCTCACCCCTTCTCCTGGGGCAGATGTGGTCGGATCCTCCTTGGCGCTGACTTCATACATCCCCCAGGCATTCTCGGGGGCACGTGTGTGCCTGCCCCCCTACAAAGGAACACAAGGGCTGGGGGCCCGAGCTCCTCTCTGCAGCTTACCTGCCACCTGCTAGCGAGAGCTCAGATCAGAGCTGAATAGTTGAAAATGCTATTATCTAAGTCTACAGCTGTTGACCCGGAGGACTAGGGAGAAAGGCCTGTTGCAGAGGAAAGTGTATGAAATGCCCTCATTTGAGTAAAACAAACGCCTCCTGTACAAGAATTATGAGCGTGGATGGGAGTGTGGAAGGACACACTCCAGGCTGTCTCCGTTGGTTACCTAAGGCAGGAGAGGTGAGCTACAAAGGGAAGGTGACTTTTTACTGCATGTTTTAGTGCTTTTTTTTTTTTTTTTAAATCATGGGGCACACCTGTCGCTTTTATAATTTTTGAGAAGGAATTTAAATAAATAAAAGGGTGAGATAACATGAAAAGAAAGCTATGGTTTCTCTTTAGAATGTGGCTAGGTCCACCACTCTCTCACTCTGCTCTTCTGGAAACTTCCTGAAACCCAGAGTCCGTATTGGGAGTGCTTCAGCTCTCATGCCCCAAATCTGGCCTGGATTAGGGCTCATTCCAGAGGAGAGCACTGCAGAGGGAGCACTGAGGGCATCGCAGGCGTCAGCCCGCTGAGGGAAGCTTGGCACAGGCTTCAGGACCCTCAGTCCCCAGATTGTAAGCTCAGAGGACTCAGTTCTTGACTGTCAGGCTGAACGTAAAGTGAGAGGCTTGGCTCGGCTTCCATTACGAATGTCCTGAGCCATGCAGGCTCTTAATAAGAAAATTGATTCAGCCCCAAGCTTAATCCCCAAGGTGCATTTTTTTTTTTCCCAAGACAGCAAGCTCATGGCTCTGCAATATCTGATTTAGATGTTTTGAAAATGTATTCTTTGACAAGGCTTAATTAAAGTGGATTGCACCTATATGGGAACATTTTACAATTTCCATAACAAACGCTATTATTACCAGGAGCAATGTATTTTTTTGTTCTATTGATGTCTTTTATGGTGATGTCATAAAAAGAAGATTATGACTTCTCATTATGAGGCAGATGGAGGAAAAGACGCATTTTGATTACCAGAGAAGGGAATATGTTCTTTCCAAACAGTTACCTTAATAGCTAGCAAGGGCCGGACTGGACTGGAAGGGGAGGTCTAGGCAAATGATTTTTTTACGGGCTTTACTTTATAGCAGCTTCCTTTTGTATGTTTTAAAACAAGATTCATCACATGCAAAGCTGGTTTTCCCGTCTGGCTAGGAACGAGGATTTCATAGATTGTATATCTTTCCGAAACTATTATTAAAATTAATGAAACTCCCTTTCTGTGTCTCTTAATTTAGTGGCTCGAACTGGCTTACTTATAAAAACCTGTTATAATTAAGTAACAGTTTATATTTATAAAGTACTGTCAGGTGTCGTAAAGAATCCTCCTTTTTTCTTTTTAAGAACTATTTTTATATTATAAGAGCAATATTTGCACTGTAATAAATTGGAAAAATACAGTCTTTCTTTATATTAAAAAAAAAAGCCAGGTCTGACTACTCATAGGATAAGCATTTCCCTCATGTCTTCAATGATTGTTTTAAACACCATTTTATTTATTTTGATTTTTTCTAGCATTTTTATGAAGGTATAAAGGACAAATAAAAATTGTATATATTTTAAGTTACACAACATGATGTCTGGATATATGTATACGTCATGGAATGATTACCACAAGTGATTAACATGTCCTTCACCTCACATACTTACCT
Organism: Canis lupus dingo; assembly: GCF_003254725.2. Classification (NCBI taxonomy): domain Eukaryota; kingdom Metazoa; phylum Chordata; class Mammalia; order Carnivora; family Canidae; genus Canis; species Canis lupus. The sequence continues at coordinate 11,039,803 of NC_064259.1, read as the reverse complement.
TCTGTGTGTGTTTTGAGAAGATTTAAGGTCTATCCTCCTAGCAGATGTCAAACACACAATACAGTGTCATCAACCGTCATCCCTGTGTTGTGCGTTAGATCACCAGAACTTACCCGTCCTGTATTTACTGGAACTGGTACCTTTAGCAGACATCTCCCAATTTCTGTAGTCCCCTAGCCCCTGGTAGACACCATTTTAAATGGCATCATAATATTTAATCATTGATTATCAGGTAGTTCAAGTACCTAATTCTCTAATGTTGGACATTTAAATGTTTTCAAGTTTCCATGTGTGTAAATAACACTGGGATAAACTTCTTTGTAGCAAATCTTGGTCAGTATTGCCTATTACCCTCCTAGAGTCATCTCTCGAAGAGAAATTGTGGAGTCAAAGTGTTGGAACATTGCTAACTACCTTCCAGAAATTTGTATCGATTTATAATTCCTACAGGTACATATGAAGCGTATTTCGAACATGTTTGTGAACATTTGCTAGGCAGAAATGCAAGAGCATTGCTTCTTAATTTCAGTTCATTTCCTTGATTACCATCGGTAATTGAGGTTGTAGAGGTGGCTAGGCCAGCGCATGGTAGGCCTTGAACATCTCTGGTGCCAGGGATAAACACTTTGCTGTGTTTGAGTAACTATAACCCCCAAGAACATTTTAGAATAATTCCGTTTAAATTATGAGCTTTGGGTAAAGATACAGTGTTATGTTTATGGAATGCACCTTGCTTCTTCCTCCTCTATCAGAATTACTAGCAGTGACCCACCCGATCCAAAAGGGAATTAGACCTTCTGTGATTTCAATTTGACTTAAGAAATAATCATACCATATGCATATCTGTGAAGCCCAAAGTAGACATTTTTCTCCTTCTCCCCCTCCTCCTCCTCCTCCTCCTCCTCCTCCTTCTTCCTCTTCTTCTTCTTCTTCCTCTTCTTCTTCCTCCTCTCCTTCTTCTTCTTCTTCTTCTTCTTCTTCTTCTTCTTCTTCTTCTTCTTCTTCTTCTTCTTCTTCTTCTTCCTCCTCTCCTTCTTCTTCTTCTTCTTCTTCTTCTTCTTCTTCTTCTTCTTCTTCTTCTTCTTCTTCAAGCTGACTTCATATAGAGTCAATTACCCTGCGCAGATCATGTGTTTAGTTCCGACTAATTATCCATGAATTGGACACATTGGAGGAAGTTCTGAGTGCATCCATAGCTAGGCAGCATTGAATGTGGTGAGGGGAGTACATCACTGCAGAAACAGGGAACATCAAAGAATGAAAGGCCAAAAAAGAAGACAAAGACTTGTAACATATTTGCAGAATAAATTTGGGGGGTGGGGTGGGGAGGGGTTGCAAAAAGCAGAAGCAATGAATTCATCTCTCTGGGAGCATATTTATGAGTCTTTACACTGAACTCCCTTTCTCTTCCTTTGTTTCAGGTCTGATCCTCACTGTGCTTTGCATACCTAATTAATTGGAGCGTGCAATTCTTTACTTTGCCAAGGGTGCATCATTTATCATGCTGGGCTCCTGAAACCAGAGTAGGTACGTTTTTGAAATGTATGCAAATTGACTCCCCACCAGCTATGCAATTCAAGGATGGAATCCAGGAGTTCATATGGGAAGCACTGAGAGCATACTTTACTTGGCAATCTTTAAATCACCGGTTGGGTGGGCATTTTCTTGACAGGCAATCAAAATAGAGAGGTAGTATGATATATTTGAAATTTCTAAGAGCAAGTTCACATCTTGCTGCTGTGAGCAGGGCCACTGGTTCCCCAGTTGCAAAGGTGGGGGGGTGGTCACTGAACAGGTTGGGCTCTGAGGGAGGCCTCGTGGGTGGCATGCGTCCATGTCGCAGGGAGGCCCAGGTTTTATTCTCCTCACTGAGGCCCTATTTCCACAAGGCTAAATCCCTAGTTGCTCAACAGATAGTCTGGTCCTTTTGGGATGCCAAAATGCAGGGAGGAGGACAAGAAGAAGGAGAAGGAAGAGAAGAAGGAGAAGAAGGTGGGCAGGAAGATAAAGAGGAAGAAGAGTCTGATATAACGGACTTATCCAGAATTTTTCAACCGTAGATATCTAGGAAAAGACTATTTTGACTTTATCAGAGCTGACATTTTGCTTGTGTTAGGGTTTAGAGTGTGTTTTGAATTACAGATGTAGGTAAGGATTGGGAGCGGGGTAGCATAATCTTTTCAGAGCTCAGGGTTTCTAAAGGACTTAGCTAGATGCTGTGTCAGCTAGAGGAATCTGTGCAGGATGAGACTGCCGAGAAGGGCACCCTCATCCCCACCCCACCGAAAGCTCACATATAGGCTATGTAAGGCTAAAGGGTGAGGACTATCTGAAATGCTTTTTTTCCAGTGCTACAGAGCTCCCAGTGAAAGCCTTCTTGCTTCCTGTGGCTTTTCCAAATAAGGGCTGGAGATTTTGTCAGCATAAATGTCAACGTGAATCTGCATCTGGGTGTCAGGCGTGTTAGCTAGCTGCCTACCCAGAGGGATTTTATGGACTCAGGTGGGTTCTTTCCAATGAGGCAAACAGGATGAGATGAGGCCATGTTTTCCTGTTTTAATTACTTTTCTGTTTGGAGCACAATTTCAAAGATGTCTTGTCAATTTTCAACAGTGGGTTTGCGGGTAAATGTAAAGGGGCGTTCTCTCTGTTCCCCTTTGGGTTTTTATAGCTCGCTCTAGCTGGGAGATGGTCCTACAGCTGTTGCAGTGAAAACACCTGGCCTACACGGACACCATAACGTCAATGCTGGGGCCAGGCTAATGTCGTTATGTTATGGTCCCAGGCTAATGTCGTCTGGCAAGGTTGCTTAAAACTGTACATGACGGGAAGCCGAGGCTGAGCTGGCGAGATCTTTACGGAGCCCAAGCAATTAGCCCACAGAGGTCAGAGTTGCCTATGGTGGGGACAGCTTCAGTGGAGAGAGTTGACATTGGAAACTTGCAGCTTCTGTGTTCCCAGGGATTGAAAAGATGAGAAATTGCCCCTCAACCAGGCTTAAAAAGACCTGCACGCAGGTAGCAGAGACCATGAGACAAGCCACCCCTGGACTCAGTGCGCCGGCCGCCCCCAGCCCACAGACATGTGCTTTTGGCCTGTGGGGTGTTTAAAAATCTTCACTCAACTGACAACATTTTCATTTTATTTTATTATTTTATTTTATTTTATTATTATTTTATTTAGTTTTAGAGAGGCGAGGGTGAGAGAGAATCTTAGGCAGGCTCCACTCCTAGCATAGAGCCCAACACGGGGCTCGATATCACAACCCTGAGACCAGGGCCTGAGAGAAAATCAAGAGTCCGATGTTTAACCAGCTGAGCCACCCAGGCACTCTTGCATCGACAACCTTTTTGCAGGAAAATCTGATTTTCAGCTTTTGGGGCAAAGAATTCCTGGTGACAAGGAGCCCGTGTGTCTCCACAGCATCAATTTCTGGGGCTGAGCTAGGGCTACTCCTGGTTCCCCTCACCCCATCCTTGCAGCCTTTCTCACTCTGTAGCTCACCCCCTCCTCCACTCGCCCCACTACCTGCCCATCTGTGGGTCTCTGAGCCGTGGCCCCAGCTCTCAGCCAATGCCAGGGATGCTGCTCTGGGCAGGTCTCAAGTCCCTTGTCCTCCCCAGGCCTCATCTTTCTTGTCTGTAAAATTAGGAATTAGATTAGAGAGGGTCCAGAGTCTCCCCCAACTCCCATATTTTGTGACTCTGGGATGATTAGGAATTTTAAAATAACTATTTTCAGTATATACTAAGAGGCAATTATGTTTCTTTGGCCTTGACGAATCCTAACTTTCATGAAACCCTACAAAGCCATTTGAAATATGACATAGTGAGACCAAGCCTTCCAGCGCCTGGAACATTCTTGGGAGAACAAAGAGTGGTTTTGCTGTGGGGGCGGCGGGTAGAGGGCCTTGCTCTGTGCTTGTCTGGCTCTGGCCGTGTAGACCCAGCAGAGCTCTGTACAGCCCCATCTGTCTCCTGGGCCTGTGGTCAGCCTGAATCCAAATCAGTTTTTGGGGTGAGGAAACCCCTGGACCAAAGTTGGCTGGTCTAGATTCTCATCTTGGACCCATCACGGACTCATCGCCTGGTGCTGTTCCCATCCATGCTCAGTTTCCATGTCTGTAAGTTTGGAAGAAATGTTTTCAAGATCTAACCTCCTGTGGTCCTAAGGTTCATCCTGTGCTTGTATAGAAAACATCAAAGGAAAACCCAGAGAAGTTGCCAGGCCCCCCGCGGGTGGCTTTGCAGTACATAGGAAGCAGTGACCGACGCTGCTGGGGCTCATCCCAGCCCCGGCTGCTGGTCTCAAGAAACCTTCCATCTAGTGGGAAAGATGAAACACATATCGAAGACTCTACCCTAGGAGGGGAAATACCTGCCTTTTGTCACCTTTTTCTCCACTTTGAAAGGTCTTTCATGTTCAACATCAGGGCCTTTGTAAAGAAACAGAAAGAAATCATTTAAAAACAAGTCCAGAAAAATAGGAAATTGGGTAAAAATTTGTCCCCTGTCAGATTGTTGGTTTTGTTTTTTTTTTTTTGAAAAAACCACACAGCTCTTATGACACACTCAAAAATTCTTTGTTGCTGTGGAGACACGTATCAAGTTCAAATTCTTTGACCCCTTGGCTCTGAACAAGAGCATGGCTGCCTTCTGCGGCTCACGCAGGAGGGCAATGGTGACTCTGCCCGTGAGCCTTCCTTATCCTTCCGTATGCACCCCACCTGTCCTTCGGTTCGGAGGCAGGACAACCTCCAGCACCCCGCTCAGGTGGTGTGGCACGTTCTCCTCATGCCTTCCCTGAGCACGTCCTCTGTCCTGTCTGCTCCCAGCTTGACTCACCCACTGTTCCCAGACACAAGCTGCCTCCTGTCCTTAAGGATTTCCCCTGCCTTGTGAATGTTTGTTGTGTGCAGACATGAAGGAGGGAATGAAGGGGTGAGCTGGGGAAGGAAAGGCTGGGGGCATGTGTCACCCAGGCCGGTGTGCACCAGCTGCATGTGATATGGCTTCTTTCCTCACTTTCATCAGTGTGACGCCAGCTGGCCTTTCCTTTACTTCACTGTCATTGGCTGGTGGCAGTCCTTAGACCAAGGCACATGGGACTGGCCAGCATCCTTCTCAGGCTGAAAAGGATCTGATTTGTTTTCTTTCTGTCTGGCTTTCTTCTTTCTGATTTTGTTTATTTATTTGAGAGAAAGAGAGAGAGAGAGCACAAGTAGGGAGAAGGTCACAGGGAGGAGAAGCAGACTCCCCACCGAGCAGGGAGCCCGACGTGAGACTCCATCCCAGGACCCCAGGATCTGACCTGAGCTGAAGGCAGGCGCTGAACCAACTGAGCCACCCAGGTGCCCTGAGATCTGATTTTCAAAGTTGCCCCTTTTTGGTGCTTTAGATGGTGGCAAGCTGATGAGTTCTTTGAGAACCCTTACTGTTTTCCTTCCCCTAGGTGCACTGCTGTAGGGGAAGCTAGCTGGCCACTTTGTCTTCCTTATCTGTAATATCTTCAGCCAAACACCATTAGCCTGACCAGCTAGGGATGAAGGGCAGGCCAGGAAGGAGAAAGCCGGACTACACACATCACATTCAAAAAACCCACAGTTTATCATCTTTAGCTACCTCTTGGTATGTGACCAGTATCACTTAGAAGTTACTCAAATACCGATTTTAATGCCTAGACAAGAATAACATCTAGTGATCTATTAGAATTCTCTGGAGAAACAGAACCAACAGGAGAGTCGATGGTTTAGTTCCAGTCTGGACCCTGGCAGGCTTGAAACCTAGGAGGAGCCACGTTTCGGTTCAGTTTAAGTCCAAAAGCGGGGGGAGGGGGGGGGAGAAAAGTCCCAGTTTGAAAGCCACGAGGCAGGAGTTTCCTCTTAATCAGCCTTTTTGTTCTATTCCACTGATTGGATGAGGCTCACCCACATTGGGAGAGAGACCTACTTTAAAGAGTCCTCCTCTTCCTCTTCCTCCTCCTCCTCCTCTTCCTCCTCCTTCTTCTTCGATTTTACCTATTTACTCATGAGAGACACAGAAAGGCAGAGACACAGGCAGAGGGAGAAGCAGGCTCCCTGCGGGGACCCCGATGTAGGACTCGATCCCAGGACCCCAGGATCACAACCTGAGCTGAAGGCAGATGCTCAACCACTGAGCCACTCAGGTGCCCCTAGAGGGATCTTCTGATGTAAATGTTAACCTCATCTACAAGCAGCCTCAGAGAAACAGAATAACATTTGACCAAATATCTGGGCACCCCATAGCCCAGTCGAGTTGGCATATGAAATTAATCTTTACGGTCAACCAATCAATAGATTTTAATATAGCGCATAATTTCCAAGTGGTCTATATAGTACCTGAGCATAATTTGTTCTGTTTTATATTGTCTAAGTGTTCTGCAATTTTATCTTCACCATGAATGAGCCAACTTCTTAGCCCTTTGAAAAGGGGGAGAGAAAGAGAAAGAAGGATGAGTGGCATGTGGGTAGGGGCACACATCCCTCCATGAGGAATTCCTCCCGTGTGTGTGTGTGTGTGTGTGTGTGTGTGTGTGTGTGAGAATGAGTCAGCTTTTCCTGAGGCTGGTAGTGGAAGATGGAGGAGACACTGCTTTAATTTCATGAGCTCTGGAATCTGCGTTTTGCCTTAAAGAACCAGAGCTGAAGAAGCATGGAGACTTCCGGTGGCTAATTCAGAACTAGCCCGGTCGAGCTCATGTCAGACGCTGGGCTACCCCTAATACTGGTTTTGCAGAGAATTAACTCCTTGAATGATGGGTTCATTAAGTCCTGATTGCTGTAGTTTATTGAACATTCTCCCTACGATAAAAATAAAACCAGTTGTTGAGTGGCTTCCACGGTACTGTTTACAATGGTAGATATTTTGTATGTTTTCATATTTAGCCTGAGCAGCAAACCTGCTGTCTGCCTCGTTTTCCCTATCTGACAGATGCTGGAGCAGGCCTCAGGCCCAGCAGGCCTCTCCTCCTGGGCTGCAGAGCTGGTGAGTGCAGGGCTGAGGCGGACCTGCTGATCATTCGGCCCAGGCCCTCATTTTCTTTTCCCACCTTCCTAATCTCACCTTGGTGAGAATAGGCTGTTTTTTTTTTTTTGTTGTTTGTTTGTTTATTTTTTAAGATTTAACCCATTTATTCATGAGATACACAGAGAGAGAGAGAGGGAGAGAGAGGCGGAGACACAGGCAGAGGGAGAAGCAGGCTCCATGCAGGGAGCCCGACATGGGACTCGATCCCGGGACTCCGGGATCACAGCCTGAGCTGGAGGCAGATGCTCAACCACTGAGCCACCCAGGAGTCCCCAGGCTGGTTTTTCACAAACTGCTCAGCCATTCTGGGCGCCCCTGAGTGGAGTCCCCCCACCGCCTCCCCGGATGCCTCTGTACCAATCTGGAAGGACCATGATTTTGCTGTGATGGGTGAAAATGGTTCGATTATTCCGTGTCTAATGTTGGGAAGAGCAGCCTCTACCTGCATTGAACATCTGTTCTTTCTTCATCGCAGCATTATTCTGAGACGGAATAAAAAAATGCAGCAGAGGGCAGACAATCTTAACCCACAACAATTTTCAATTTTGGAACACTTTTGCAAATGGTGCTGAAGGAGGCACATATTTCATGTGGAATAGACTAGGACATTTTGTTCCTTCCAGACAAACCGGGGGCGGCGGAAAACTAACCCACAGCATTTATTTCAGAAACGGTAAAAGGCTGCTGCTGTGCGCCCCGTGATGGGCTTTGGGGGCCCACACTGTGCCCTCAGGGGCCCACGCTGGGGACACGGAGGGGAGAGGAGGCAGGCCGGCCCTTGTGGGCTCAGGGGCAGGAAACAGAAGCCCAGTCCAAGGCTCTGGGGCAGTGGGGATACTGGGAAGCAGGGCCAGCAGCTGGTCTCTGGAAGCACCCCTGCACCTCAGGTGGCCCCCATCACCTCCTCCCTGCTCTGCCCCCTCCACCTGCTCCAGGCTTCGCACATCTGCGGCCCTGTTCACTGGTTGCCATGCCCACAGGGAGACGCATGTGAATGGAAATATTTCAGAGGATGAGTGGCTCCTCAAAAGTGGGGGGAATGTTGTCTGTTACCCCTCTGCATCACTTCAGTCACGTGCAGTGTGTCATCTTCAAATCTCGCCCAGACCCAGCTGGGAGACCTGCCTCCCCCGCTTCCTGGCCCAGGGGGGCAAGCACCTGTCATCCTCCAAGCCTGTCTTGGTGGCTGGAGAGTGGAGACAAAGGCTTCTGACATTGATACAGTTGACCCGTGAACAACGCGGGGTTGAACTGCGTGGGTCTACTTAGATGCAGATTTTTGGAATTAAATACAGTGTTGTAAATGTATTTTCTCCTCCTTATGACTTTTTTTTAAAGATTTTATTTATTTACTCATGAGAGACACAGAGACAGGCAGAGACATAGGCAGAGGGAGAAGTAGCTCCCTGCAGGGAATTCTATGTGGAACTGGAGCTCAGGACCTCAGGATCATGAGCCAAAGGCAGATGCTCAACCACTGAGCCACCCAGGTGCCCCTCCTTATGACCCTTTTAGTGACACTGATTTTCGCGAACTTATTTTACTTTAAGAATTAGAAATGACAAATACCCACCATTGGCTTCGACGTGGATGGAACTGGAGGGTATTATGCTGAGTGAAATAAGTCAATCGGAGAAGGACAAACATTATATGTTCTCATTCATTTGGGGAATATAAATAATAGTGAAAGGGAATAGAAGGGAAGGGAGAAGAAAGGGGTAGGAAATATCAGTAAGGGAGACAGAACATGAGACTCCTAACTCTGGGAAACGAACTAGGGGTGGTGGAAGGGGAGGAGGGCAGGGGGTGGGGGTGAATGGGTGACGGGCACTGAGGGGGGCACTTGACGGGATGAGCACTGGGTGTTATTCTGTATGTTTGCAAATTGAACACCAATAAAAAATAAATTTATTATTAAAAAAAGAATACAGAGTATAACACATGTCATATGAAATTTGTAATTGACTGTTTTTGTTATCAATGAGGCTTCAAGTCAACAGTAGGCTAGTAGGAAAGCTTTGGGGAGTCAAAAGTCATATGCAGATTTTTCCACTTGGGGGGGTGTCAACCCCTGACTCCTGTGTTGTTCCGGGTCAACTGTACCTCTTGGGAGGAGTAAACCAAAGAACATATGCCAAGGGCTTGGGAGGCACCTGTAAGAGTAGCTGTTGGGGTTTTTACAGCTCTTTCCATGACTGGGGAAGTGACAGTTGGGTGCAGGGTGCTGGTTGGGTGGGCTGATGCAAAGCCTGGTCCCTGGGGCCCCGGGGTTGGTTTGGTGGTGTTTCTGCTCAGGAAAGCTGGTAGAGGATGGAGTGAGAGAGAGCATCACCAAGGAGGGGTGCTGGGAGCCAAACTGGGGTGGAAGCCAGGGATGCCCAGCAGCAGAGCGGGACTGAATGAAAGGCTCAGAGAGTATGGAAGTGACCTGAAAGCTGTGATAGTTCTACCTTGAGGTGGTCAGCCAGCTCAGAACACCAACAGGGTGGGTGATGTTGGGAAGTCTTCCTAGGGCAGAGAATTCATGGCCGCTGTATCCCTGGCCTGCAGCACGTGTCCTATGAATGAATTAGCAGGGGGGTGGCAGAGGGGATGGAGACCGGTGCACAGAACCTAGGGAGAATGCGTGGAGCTGAGGGGGGCATAAGAACTGTGTGACACAGAGTCATGCTACCATTTTTTGAGCTCTTTAAAAAACCAGATTCTATATTAAATTTTCCTGTTTTATTTAATTATTGCAATCCCCCTGGGAGATGGACATCATTGTCCTTGTCTCACAGATATGGAAACCAAGGCTGAGAACTGAGAAACCTTTCTGAAGGTTCCATGTCTAGTGCATGGTGACTATTGACTGTGCCATCTTAGTGGCCTTGTTGGAGTCCATTGGACGGTCCCTGCCATATCATAGGAGGTAAATGAACATGGCATGTGAGATCTCTCTGTCTCTCTCTTCATCTAGGCTGAGGAGCTCAATGAAGAGTGAGGGACCCATGAACAACCTGAGATTTTATTTCTGAGTAAACCATCTTGGACGCACCTCCCTTGGAACTCCCAGAAGTAGCTCGTGGAGAGTGAACGATGAAGATTTAACAGCCATACAGGTAGGCATGGCATGCTAGTCAAAATCCTAAATTAAAGTTATCATGACCCCGTTGCCACTCACAGGCCTTTAAGACCTAGGGATGTTGGGTTCACAAGAAAAATGGATTTTGCTTTGCTGGGCTGCACCACATATTGGCTATGTGCTCCCAGTGCCTGGCCTTGGAGCTAGGGAGGGACCAGCTCTGCAGAGATGACCGTAAGTGTAGAGGTGAAAACATCACTGAGAGACAGGGATAATTCAGGGGGAAGAACTCAGCCCCCCCCTGTAGGGTGGTCCTTTCCTATCTGAAGGATTAAAGGTGGCTGTGAATTCTTTGGCAGCCTTCCCACCAACAGGTGGGGTTTATCTCTCAACCCTTTGAATCTGAGTGGTCTCTGGCCAGGAGACTAGGACAGACGTGATGCTATTATACACCTTAAGAAATTGGAAGCCTATACTTCTGGCTCTTTGAATTCCCTCTCTGAAGAGCTCCAAGTCGCTGTGTAAGAAGTGTAACTATTCTGAGACCATTGTGCTGGGAAGGTCCCATGATGACCAGCTGTGCCCAGCCCTCCAGCCATTCCCAGTGGGGTGCCAGACATGGGAGTGCAGCCATCTGGTCCTCCAGCCCAGCCCATCTGCCAGCTGATCCCACTGAGTGGTTTCAGTTGATGCCATATGGAGCAGAAGACTTACCCAGCTGAGCCTTGCCCAAGTTCTTGATCCATAAAATCATGAGATGTAATCAATCATTGTCTTTTTTTTTTTTTGAAGCCACTAAAGTTTGGGAATAATTCATTAAGCAGTAATAGATAACCCGAACGATCATCCTTCAGATGTCTTTTTTTGTTCAAACTGGGGAGGGCTTCAAGTGATAACAGTGTTTGTGGGGAGGAGCAGGGGGTATGACTGGCATGTGAGGGCATTTAGGGATGGCATTGCTCTGAGGTTGAATCTCTGTGGATCAGGCCTTATTCTCGTCAGCTCAAATCTAAAAAAAACGCCTAGGTGTACATGGACCCTTTGGGCTTAAAAAAGATGGGAGTCACCATGATGGTACAGGTCTTCTGGAGGAGAATATCCTCTTCCAGCTAAGAGCCTACCTAGTCCACTAGTACCGAAGGAGAAGACCTGTTTGCTTGCTTGCCAGGGGCATTGCCAGGGTGTCTGGGGTGTGACAGGACTGGCTCCTGGGGCAGGGGACCCGGCTTGTGCTCCTCGGTCTCCTCACCTTCTATGAACCTCTAGGGTAGGTTTGAGGTCTTCTGTTCCTTTATTCTATATCAGTGTCTAATGTGGAAAGCAAAGAGCTGCTGCTTTGCAGATATAATAGCAATAAAAAGTCATGGTGTGGAGATGGAGCTATTGTGTCACTCTTTCTGTAAGTGTGTATTGGTGATGTACTCTGTGCCTAACCTTTGGAACCCGGGGGCAGTGCTGTAGCGATGACTAAGACACAGCCCTGCCCTCAAAGTGCCCACTGCCATCAGTGAGCTGAGCAAGAAGAGAATTGCAACAGAGGCTGTGCAGGCCACCTGGGTGGGGGGCCCATGCTAAGGGTGCCAGAAGCCCAGGGGAGGATGACAGCATCTTCCAAAAACTTCCTGGGAATGGACTGGACACATCCGATGAAAGAGCAACTGGAGCTCTTTCTGAGAAGAGCTTCAGAAAGTGAATAGGCCATAATTCAGGCTCTGCTGCTCCAGAGGTGGTGGCAGGGCTGACGGTGAGGGAGCCGGGTTAGTCGTGGGCACCAGAAGGTCCTGCATCCTTGGAAATGGGTGTGGAAAGAAGGAATTTAGGTGGTAGATTCTGATAGGTCCCATTGGAGGTCTCAGAAGTGGGTGGTGGCTTCTACTTGATTTCTTAGGGACATGCAGGTGACAGGATGGTGAGATCCATCATTTATTGAGTGCCTACTGCATGCCTAAGTATTCCCTCTTTTAAATTCCCTCACATTTATGAGGAAGGAAATCTCACCCCCCAGTTTACAGGCAAGGAAACCAAGGTTTAGATAAATTCAGTGTTTGGATTAAGGCCGCAGGATTGGCTGGCGGCTGAACTAGTTCATCCTGGTCTGGTTCAAAATTTCGCATTTCCTCTTTTCAGAAGAACCTGACTCCATCAGAGTTAAAGCCTCTGAGATTAATCTGGTACTTTGTCATTTCACGGTTTCTTGGTCAGATTATCCAGGACTTGGAGCGGATTCGGAGGTCACCTGGGCAGTCCAACCGTAACTTAAAACTTCATTGCACTTTTCCCACTTGAGGGGAGATGAGCAAAGACTATGGAAGTGACCTTCACTTCTGTGCGCTTTTCCATCTGGCAGACCTGGGTCATCTTCACACATGGTAGTGGCTTTTCCTCTTGTTACTCCTTGTATGACTGTGCATTTTCTCCTGTCTCCCTCCACCTTCTGTAGGATCAAAATTTACTGGGATACAAAATTATATATTCTCCCGGAGTGTAATTTTGTTATGTGGCCAAGAAGCCCAGAAGGAAATATGTCCAAATGTTAAAAATCATCATCTCGGGGCGCCTGGGTGGTTCAGTTGACTAAGCATCTGCCTTTGGCTCAGGCCATGATCTCAGGGTCTTGGGATCGAGCCCTGTATCGGGCTCCCTGCTCCATACGGGAGCCTGCTTCTCCCTCTCCCTCTGCCTGCCACTCCCCCTGCTTGTGCTCTCTCTCTTTCTCTCTCCCTACCTCTCTGTCAAATAAATAAATAAAATCCTTTTTTTAAAGTCATCATCTCTAGGTTATGCAATGAGTAAAGATTGTTATGTCTGTGCTTATCATTTTTTTTTTTTCTCTGCATGGTCCCAAATTCTTACAAGGAAAAGCCCATTACTTGGAAAAGCTTCAGTACAGCCTGGCAGTCTGCCATCAGATTTAGAGTCCTCAAGTTCTGTCCCCAGCCCAGGAGTCCAGGGATTGGGGCCTCTTCCCCAGAGGAGAGTGGTTGATATTGACAGAGATCAAAGCCCTTCTTGTGCGGAACTCACGCACACCAGACTCAAACAGCCTTTGTGAGTGCTGAATGGAAGGGTTATTTTCTTCACCCTGTCTCTCAGAGAAGTTGGAAAAGATTAAAGAGGCAAAGTCAACAAGTTTCTTTGAACTTCCTAGAAGAAAGAAGCCATGTAGGACAAAATGTTATTTATTTCTAGCAGCAAAAGAAGGTGCCCTTGGAGAGAATGTGTCATGCTCGCTTTATCGATATTCCCATTACTGTTCATAATAGTAATACTGTGGTACCTCAGCCAGTCCAGTTCCGATCCCAGTCACCACAGGGAAACTGCCCATCTGATCTCATTACTCCCCGTCTGAAACCTTTTCAGGGATCCCTATTGCCTGTAGGATAAAATTTGGTTCTGTCAAATGATCTACTGATGCCCCACTCAGAGCATTAGGCCTCTGTAAGTCCCAACTATGTCTCAGGGCATTTGTACATTCTTGGTGCAATGTTCAAAATGCCTTTTCTCTTCTTGCACCCCTTGAAAACTCCTATGTAACCTTCTAAGTCATGATCCAGAGACTTCCTCCATGAAGCCTTCCTGACGTGCTCTCCCCTCTCGAATGCATCATACACTTCAGTACCATCTCAGCACCTCTTCCATGTTCCCACTATTACATGAAGCACCCGTTCCCAATGGGGCTGTGACTCTTTCGAGGGAAGAGAGGGCATCCTGTTCACCACCATCTCCCAGGGCCTAACAAATGACTGGCTCAAGTATTCACACGAAAGGAGTTTGTTGGACTGGATGGTCAGATCGCATACTGGAAAAGCATCAGGGTCCTTGTGGTATAAGCCTTATAAGACCAAAGAGAAAAGAGAGACATCTTGACTGAAAAATACAGACATTTCTCCATGTAATTTGTAGTTTGATTTCACTCTTGGTTGTTTGAATTATGACGCAATAATCCTACTGGTTCCTATTAATCTGCCCTGGGCCGATGTGAACTGTTTCTCTGTTTCTTCATGAAACAGAGACTAAGGAGTGAAGTCACAGGTGGGACATCCAAGAGGACAACTGTATGCACAGTCACGCGCCCTGTGACTCAGTGCTCACAGACAGCCAGAAACGTTCTGCTGGCCTGCGTCATGGTGATGGGCATTTTTGCAAGGAATCCAGTGGGTACAACTCAACTAAGGACTTGGCCAGCAATGATGAAGGTATCTGAGAATCTGACACCACCGTGTAATGGAAATCACTGTAGACAAAGAGATGACATCAGATGGGGCTCTGGCTCACCGCACAACCAAGAATTGGCCTCTGAGGTTACTGGAAGGCAACTTGTGTTTCTGTCACCAGGTTCTGTTTTCCATCCCCTTCTTTGCCTTCTTCCTGCAGAGTTCCAGTCCAAGTTCAACGCTGGGAGATATTTTCACAAAACTTTTATAGCAGCTCATCTTCCTTATATTTTCTAAGGTTCAGTTTCCTCCAAATTAGCCTGGCTAAGATGGTGTATCATTAGGAGAGAGAAGGCAGATTGGGCTGCATTGTTTCTCCCTTGATGGCAAGAAAGTCCAGATCCTATTTTGCTTAATAGACTTCTTGAGGTTGTAAATATTCCATGACCAGACTTCTCCATATTCTGTGCTAAGCCTCAAAAGTTGAAGCGAACACACTCATATTTTCAACTTTTGCTGCTGGCATGGAATGGAGGGGAGAGACTGTGATGGGTGTTAAGCTCCAAGGGCCCCTGAACCTAACATTGGGTATTGCCCATCCTTTATATCCTTGCCATTATCATAGGTTAAAAAGGATACGTTGGGTTCCTTTCACTGTGAGTTCTGTTGACCATCTTTATGTATGCACTGATTGTGCATGTGTGTATGTGTGTGAGCACACTACTTAAAATCTATTACTTGTTTTTTTTTTTTTTTGGTTGTGGATTTAAGGTTTTCCATATTAGTTTTGTGAGAGCTCCTTGTTTATTAAGGAAATTTTCGTATCTATCACTTGGGTTGTGATAAGTGTTTCCCTCTACAGATCTTTGTCTTTGACTTTATAGTTCCCTGACCCCCATGGATATTTTAAAGTTATTAATTTCTACCAAATCTAATTTGCTGTTATTTTTCTTTATGATTTCTTGTTGTCATAGTTTTCTTAAAAAGATTTTCTTCATTCTGAGACTATAAACATATTCTTCTCTCTCTTCTTTATTTTCTCCTTCCTTCTTCTCTCCCTCCCTCTCTCTCTCTCCTTTCTTCCTTCTTCCCTCCTTCCTTACTCTTTCTATGTTCAAATTATTAATCCAATTGAAATTGATTTTTATATTGGAATGGGAGAAGAATCCAGCCTACTCATCAAATAGCTGGCCAGTTGTCCCAACACTGTTGATTAAATCATCATTTTTATCATTGGCTTAAAATACTTTCTTTAACATGGCACAAATCCATAGGAACTTGGATTTATTTTTGAGCTCTTTGAACTATTCCGTTGATCTGTCCACTCCTGACCCTATACCAAGTTGTTTTGATTGCGGTAGCTTTATAAAATATTTCAATATCTGATGTTAGTATTTCCCATTTTCCACCAGAATTTTTGATTTTCCATGAGTTTTTCAAGTGTTTTCTTTCTAATGAACTACAAAATCATGTCTAGTTCTAAAAATATCCTGTTGAAATTTTGACTAACACTTGCAAATTCTTTGAGAGAGATGGGTACAAAGATATTAACAGCAGCATAATGTGTGAAGGGGTGAAAAACTGGAAGCCTGAATGCTTAATAACAAGATGATACATTAAAATATATAAAATGTATCAGTGAAAAGGAATGTAGTGGTGTTATTTGCATCAGTATGGATGACTCACCCAAGCATAATATTAAGTAAAAAAAGAGCAAGTCGCAGAGGAAAATAGTATCTACCTGTGTGGGTATGTATGTGTGTATGTACCACGAAGAAGATGTTGCTTAGCAGTACATGTTTAAGCAGTAAAAGTGAAAAGAAATGCATGGAAATGATAAACATAAGTTCAAGATGGTGGTTTCTTGCAGGGAGTGGGGAGGGGACATGGCTTAGGGGTAGATTCAGGTGCCTTTGCCTCTCTATTGATACGGTTCTATTTCCTAAAGTTAAGATACAGGAGAGTTTGTTATATTATTCTGTATACATTTTTATATGTCTTAGTTGTTGATAATTCCTCTTGATTAAAAAGATCTACCAAGTACATAAAATAGGTCCTAAATACAATGGGAAGACATTTTTAGATGAGGAGGTGTCAGTATTTTCAGATCACTGTGACTTCTAGTTAGGCAATATAGTTATCATTTCCCTTACTGCTTTGTATTGAGACCTTTAAATATTTATAATTACATGTTTATAAAACTACAAATACAACACCAGGGTTGAAATAGGAAAATATTTACCCGACTGTTAAAAGAGGAATTCCCTCTCTCTAGAAGAAATTATAAAGAATCGAATGGTTTGACTAGATAAAAAAAAAAATTTTTTTTTTGAGGGCAGGGTAGTGGGAGAAAGGGCATAGGAAGAGAGAGAGAGAAAAAAAAAGAAAGAGAGAATCTTAAGCAGGCTTCACACCTAACGTGGAGCCCAATGTGGGACTCGATCTCACTACCCTGGGATCAAGACCTGAGCTGAAAACAAGAGTTGGTTCCTTAACTGACTGAGCCACCCAGGCGCCCCCTTGATAAAAATTTTTAAGAATTTTCATTGCTGCCAAGACATCGTAAACAATTCAAAAGCAAGTGAAAAATCGGAAAGAAAAAATATATTTATGGTACTATGGTAAAGGATTTTATTTATATATAAAATATTTAGAGTGATCAATAAGAAAACACGAAAACTAATGAACACAATGAGAGAAGATTTGAACAGAAGGAACACTGAAGAATAAATGCAAGTGGCCAAAAAGCAAAGCAAGCAAGCTTAGCCTTACGACCGTTAATTAAAACAAGGTGACTACTTGTTTAACCTGTTAAATAAGCAAAGACAAAGGAAAAGACAAAGATGTTGCAAGGGCCGCAAGGCCGCTATTTTCATATATGGCCAGTAGAGGTTTCTTCTGGTACAACTTTTGGAAAGTAATGAGAGACTATTTCCAGGGCCTTAGAAACAGGGATCCCTTCTAGAGATCCATCTGAAAAAGTAGGCAGAAAAATTCAGGCATTCTTTTGTGTGGATATCCAGCCTTGTTTGCATATTTATTTACTCCACAAACTCTGAGATTGCAAGGATTTAATCAATACACTTCCCTTTTCCTCGATTCGGTTTTCATTAGATCTTTGTTGCTTTATCCCTCACCTCCAGCTGACGGAGGCACTGTGTAGATGTGGAGTAGTGTGCTGTCCTCTTAGACACTCAGGACGAATCCACGTCCTCCCTCTAGTGGGACCTGAAGGCATGTGCCTTCCTGCTTCTGTCTGGTGTTTTTTTGTTTTTTGTTTTGTTTTTTTTTTGCCAGGGTTTGAAGCAGGGATTCTCAAGCTCAGCACTGTTGAGGTTTGGGCTGGATATTTCTTTGTTACAGGGGCCGTCTTGTATCTAGTGGGGTAGATAGCAGCATCCTTGGCCTCTACCCACAACATGCTGGTGGATAATAGTCATGACAAAAGTGTCTCTAGACATTTATCCCTGGGGAAGGGGCAAATTGCCTCTGTTTAAGGACCACTGGTTTAAAGAGCTAGTCTCACTGGGGATGTATGTCGCTTCTTCCTCTGGGCTGGGAACATAAACCCCTCTTCTCACTGGAGGAGCATTCATCTTCATCATCAGAAGAACATGAAGGATGCATTTGCATTGGAGTGGCCAACTTCAGGAAAACTTGGCTACTAATTCACCATGTCTTCTTGTGTCAGTCATTTTCTTTCTTGGGCCTTAGTTTCTCTATCTGCCAAAATGAAGAATTTGAGCTAGAATCATTGGCTTTTAAAGTGTTAATTGGGAACAGCTTGTTGGCTCCGTCGTTGAGCATCTGTTTTTGGCTCAGGGCATGATCCCAGGGTCCTGGAATTGAGTCCTGCATCGGGCTCCCGAAAGGAGCCTGCTTCTCCCTCTGCCTATGTCTCTGTCTCTCTCTCTATCTCTCATGAATAAATAAAAAAAATCATTAAAAAAATAAAATGCTTATTGGAGGCCCTGTACAGGCTGCAGCAAGATAAAGGGGCAGGTTAGGAAGAGACCCTCCTTCTTTTCCCAGAGGAACTTCACTTTATCTGTTTTACATTGTGGTCTTCTGAAGGCAGGTTGTAACGGTGTGATCAAGCACAGGTGTGATGAAGTGGTACGTTGAAGAATGTTCTAAGGTACCTATTCTGTGATGGCTGTGAGCCCTGAAGACAAGGCCACCTCTGGTGTGAAAGGGTAATGGAGAGAATTCCCTGGCAGGGAACTGGTGGTCCTAGTGGAGTGCTGTTACGGTAGGGCAGGAAATTGATCGGCCTTTGGCCTGGTCCAGACAAATGGGCCTAGACGGGAGGCCCATGGGAGCCACAGAATGTGTCTGCTCTCCTCGGTGAGCTGTCCTGACACATGAAGCTGGCATGGAGGCAAAAGTGCTCAGGTCACTTGGATTTTCCCTGGTGCAGCAGCAAGCAGCCGACAGTGGTAGAGGCTAAATATGGATGTATTGGAGTTTTTTTGTTTGTTTTAAAGATTTTTATTTATTCATAAGAGACATAGGCAGAGACACAGGCAGAGGGAGAAAGAGGCTCCCTTCAGGGGCCTGATGTGGGATTCGATCCCAGGACCCCGGGATCATGACCTAAATGCTCAACCACGGAGCCACCCAGGTGCTCTGGATGTGTTAGAGTTTTATTCTTGCTACAGGAGAGGCCAGGATGGAACACAAAAAGAGCCAACCAAGACCTGATTAGGGGCCTCAGCAGCAGATATCTGAGGGAAGATCTGGGCCTATTGGGGACTGGAAGTGAGGGGTCATGTAGAGCCATTCTCTCTGGTCCTTTGGTTTCCCTAGAAAGGGAAATCTACAGATACCACCAGGACCCCAATTTGCAAGCAGGCCCATGGAGGTTGGAAAGTCAAGAGACTATAGGGTTCCACTTTATTTTTTTTAAAAGATTTTATTTATTTATTTATTTATTTATTTATTTATTTATTTATTTATTTGAGGGGTAGGGACAAGGCAGGGAAAAGAATCTCAAGCAGACTCTGTGCTGAGCATGGAGCCCAACACGGGACTCAATCTCATGACCCTGAAATTATGACCCAAGAGTCAAACACTTTACTGATTGAGCCACCCAGGTGCAATGGGTTCCATTTTAAAAAATGAATTAAGTTTTGAAATAAAGAGTTCTGACTTCCTCATGGTGGAGTACCACTTATCTTCACGAAAAGCGGCACACCTGGGTCAGGAGTGCTTGTCCTCACTGACTTCATGCAAGGGGTTTCAGGTATGTCTGGATCAAGAATCAAGTAACCCCAACTCCTCTGCATGCATGATCCCCGCTTCTCTATCATAATGCTTATCGGCTTTCAGCTTTTATAGACGGTCACAAAGTCAGGCCTTGATCTGTCTTTGAGCTTTGATCCATGTTGTATGTAGGTTCTGTCACAGAGGAAAAACAGAGTTGAGGGCAGCCCAGGTGGCTCAGCAGTTTAGCACTACCTTCAGCTCAGGGCATGATCCTGGAGACCTGGGATCGAGTCCCACGTCAGGCTCCCTGCATGGAGCCTGCTTCTCCCTCTGCCTGTGTCTCTACCTCTCTCTCTCTCATTCTATGTCTCTAATGAATAAATAAATAAAACCAAAAAAAAAAAAAAAGGGAAAACAGAGTTGAAAAATTATTATTTATTTTTCTGCCTTAACGTGACTCAAGATTTTACAGAGATGAGGTGAGAAACACCTCCTGGCTCTTAATCCTTTGAAATTTGGGAAGCAGTTTTAATAGCTCTATTTTCCACCTTTGCCAACGCTTTTCCAGATCCACTTTTTTTCTGAGCCTAACTGAAGCCATGAAAGGATTTGTAGTCCAGACAGTGAGTGTGACTTCAGAGCTCAGTGGTCTGCAAGATGGAGATCTTTCAGAAAAAGAACTCATTAGCATGACGCAGGACGCTCTGAAGGTAGTCGCTTCAAGATGGAGTGTCGAGGACAACACAGGCTTTTGTCATGACTAATGGAATCTCTTCTCTGGGCAACCCGACAATTTCCAAAGCAGCATTTCTGCAGGGCATGGCAATCAGGAGCTATTTTAGGGAGGCTTGAGCATCCTGCTGCAAAAGTTTTGACAAATCAGACATAAAGAGGCAAACTGTGTGTGTTCTTACTACTCTTTTTTTTCATTGGCAGATGTGGTGATGTGTCTAGAATTGACAAGGGTCAGGGGCAGCCACCCTTCTTGGGGGTGGTCTCTGGATGGGGCTGTCAGAGCAATTCAGCATGCTCTTTAGAAAAGCAAGTCTGAGTGGGAATTACTATTACTCTTCTTCCTATTCCTACTAACTGCTACTATTATACGAGTACAGTTTATCAGAACTGCCCTGTGACAAATATTGGGGTTCAAAAGATGAGTAGGACATTCTTTCTGCCCCAAAAAGGAAAATATTCAAGACCACTTTGTGAGCTTTGGGTAGTCAGAAAATTTTATTATGGCTCTTGGTAAAGATGGTGAGGCAGGACTTTACTTGAGGGACCGCTGCCATGGGGTTTTGCAATAGGGAAGAGAGATAGGGCTCTACTCTGAATGCAAGAGAAAATAGGTATTTATAGCTAAGGAGCAAAGTTGGGGGAGTGGTCAGTGGGTGGAGAATTACCAAGAGTAGGAGGATTCTTTTCTTAAAAAGATTTGATTCATTGATTGATTGAGTGAGTGAGTGAGTAGGAAGAGGGGCAGAGGGAGAAGGAGAGAGAGAGTCTCAAGTAGACTCCATGCTGAGTGTGTCTCGTGACTCTAAGATCATGACCTGAGCTGAAATCAAGAGTCTGATACTTCCCTGAGCCACTCAGGCATCTACTCTTCTTTTTTAAAAAGAAGTTTTTATTTATTTATATGAGAGAGAGAGAGAGAGAAAGACAGAATGTGAGCAGGGGGAGGGATAGAGGGGGGAAGAGGGACAAGGAGACTCTACTGGTTGAGGAGCCCAATATGGGGCTCGATCCCAGGACCGTGAGATCATGACCTGAGCCAAAACCAAGAGTCAGACCCCTAACTGACTGAGTCACCCAGGAGCCCTAAGGATAGGGCTAGACTTGCTAAACTCACCACATAGGATTCTTGCTGAAGACAGGCCAGAGTGATCTGGTATCACTTAGGGGGGTACAGAGAAATGAGGAGTTTGGTCAAATATCCAGCGTGAACAGATATTGAGGGTAAGAGAGTCTTACTACACTGACAGTGCAGGATTCTTGCTCTTGAGTACAAGGTCCAGGATGAGGCCCAGTAGATGAAGGGCCTCAAGGAGCCTGGCTAAAGTTTGGTCAAGGAGAATCCTTGTCAGGACTCACCACTTCTGCTTCTCATCCCAGTGTAGATGAAGGCCCTCAGTGGAGATACAGGCCCAGAACCTTCCAAAGAAGCATATACTGAGCACTTACCTTCCTCTGTCTCCAGGGCTTATGGTTTCCTTCCCACCTTGGGTGCCTCCTTAATTATGGCTGCCATTTAATTCAGAATCTAGGAATGCATCAGTCGTGGTAGATGCCCTACCCACACTGACTCAGTAATGCTCACAGCAACCTAGGCTAACACTAGACAAGTGGATATTTCAAATCTGAGGGGAAAATATCAGAAAACAAAGGTCCAGGGAGTTGAAGTGACACAGAGCCCCTAAAGGGCAGAGTATACTGCAGCCCTAGGGCTCTTCCTTTCAAAGTGCCTTTGAGGTCATTCTGCTTCATTCTAAATGGGTGTTTATAGGTCACTTATGCATATTCTTGATTCTAGGAGTATTCTAGAAAGTATCAATGTGCTTGTCAAATTCAGAACTCGGAGGCTGAATCTACCCCTTTCCTCTACCTCCCTTGCTTAAGCAACAGGTTTATTTTTTCACAGTTCTCAAGGCTGGGGTCCAAGATCAATGTGTCGGCAGGGTTGGTTTCTTCGGAAGCCTTTCTCCTCTGCTTGCAGCAGCCATCCCTTTGCTATGGCCTTTTCTCCGAACACACCCTCCTGTCTCACTCTCTCTTCTTATAAGGACCCAGTCATGTTGGATTAGGGGTCCACCTGTTTAAAGACCCTCATGTAATTATCTCTTTAAAAACCCTGTCTTCAAATATATATTCTGAGGTGTACAGGGGTTAGCACTTCGACATTTGAATTGGGGGGCAGGGTGGACACAGTTTAGTCTGTAACATCTAACATATTGTAAAAAATCAGTTGTGAAAGATGCAAAGATGAACAAGACATTCTCTTCATCCTCCAGGAACTTACAGGTGAGACAGAGCTATGTAAACAAATTGAGTTATGCGCGAATTTGGAGCTCAGAGGAGGATCAGGTTACCATGGACTATAGTGGTTCAGGAAGGCTTCTGGGAGGAGGCAATAGACAGGGGGCCTGGGAAGATGCATATGCATTTCCAGAAACCCAAAGAGAAGATCCTGCCTAAAAATTAAATAGATGTAAGAAGTGAGTGCTCAACCTAATGTGATTTGTAAGCATTTCCTGGGCATCTACTCTCTGCCAGGCACTGAGCTGAGGGATGGAAAACCATGACAGGCATTTGCTCTGGATTTGCCAGGAGAAGGGTGATTTTAGGGCAATGTGAGCATCAGTAATATACTAGACAGGAAGGTTTGTAGCAGAGCTCAGCCATCTGAAGTTGGCTGCTGGGGCCCGGCGGAGATGTGTGGCTCAGGGGCACCATGTTGGCAGCAGGGTGCTGTTTGTACTGATAACCTTGGCTCCATTTCCATCCATCCTGAAGCTTCCCAGGAAGGGGAGAGCCTAGGCCTCGGGTCCATTCCCTGTCCACACTCTTGTGATTGAATACTTAGCTTCCATCTGCTATTTAGTTTACGTATTGTTCAGATTTTGAGTTCCATGTGGCAGGACCTTGTCTTTTGTATTTCGCTATTTGCCACGTTCACCCTGCTTGTGCTATGCCCTTCATAAGCCACAAACGTTAATCAGAGTTTGGGTTCCAGCCATGACAGATTTTGACCTGACAGTGTCTAAATCCTGAAAATGTTTCAAACCAGAATGCAAACCCATTGTCCTCCCAACTCTGTATAATTTCCATTAATTGCTCTAATATGCTGGCTCCTCTTTTTGATTGCGTGCCCTTTAGAAAAAAAAAATCATTGATACATTAATTATAGCTTTCATCCGGAGGTTCGAGCATTTCTAAACATTTATTTGAATTTCATGCCAAACTGGGGATAATTGCATATAAAAGGATCATGCTGGGTTAGATTCTGAGATGGGTTTTCAAATATCCTTCCTCCGGTATAAACAGCCCAACTGGCGGCCCCGGCATCTTACTGCCCTATGTGGTTTGATTGAGTCTATTTTCTGGGTAGTGATAACAAGGGATAATAGATGATGGTCTGAGAGGTAGCCTTTAAGCTCAGTGGCTCAGACACCCTTTCTGGTCCAAAGCTGTGGCAGGTGAGATTGCAAAGCCTGGGTCTTGGAGAAGCACTAAGGTGCCAACAACTGGGGCCAGGGTGACGGTGAGTCCTAGAAGGACCCATTCTATCCATATGGATGACAGGAGTGTTAGCCAGAACCATGGAGAGCCCAGCTAAATTCCAGCAGATGGGGCATTCTGCCCTCACCTAAAGGTCTGGAGGTGCTTCCTGGGGTCTCCACTGTCCATCACAGGGGGGCCAATGGGCACTGTCTTGCCTCATGCTGGGCCCCTGCATTTCTTCCTCCTCCCTCCAAGGCCCTCCAGACCCATGTACATTTTTGCAGGTTTAATCATGTGATGCTTTTCTTTAAGGTTTCCTGAAGGTTGGCTTGTGGGAAGCCACAGATGGGAAATTACAAATGAAGAGTGTTAGTGATGCACACAAAAAGGAATTTTGCAAACAAATGGTTTCCATAAACAAACACTGAGATTCCTTCTGTGGGATTGTCACCACACACATGACTGAGAGGGAGGTGGAACACACAGCCTTGCAGAGCACTCAGTTTGGGCTCCTGGCTGGAGCTGGATTCTCTCTCTTGGCGGATTTCCCTCAGGGGCCCGCACTCACCACCCAGCAGGTGCATGGAGCACAGGACATGGAGCAGGAACTCTGGGTTCTTGCTCTACTGTGTCCCCACGTGACCTTGGGGAGGTCATTCCAAATAGGACCTCATCTCTGTCAACATAGAGTACATTTCCATGTGATCACATGCATTAATATAGGGCCACCACCTAAAACTACCATTTATCGAATGCTTACCTATGAATCACACACTAGGCTGGGCAATTTATGATTTACTTTAATCTCCACAACTTTGAAAATGAGTTATTATGAAGATTGGAGAAGTAGCTTGCCCAAACTCATAAAGCTAATAAGAAAACCCCAAACCCAGGATGTCATTTGGACTCTAAAGCTTTTGCTTCTTCTCTGTGCCAGACTGTCTCTCAGTGAATATTTTAGACCTTGGGTTCAAGTGGGTGTGAGCATGTATGCACACATGTGCGTGTAAGTCTGTGCTTATAGGTGGGGATTTTTCTTCTCTTTTTTGAAGATGTTATTTATTTGAGCACGTGTGAAGTGAACATGGGGAGGGGCAGAAGCAGATTCCTCACTGAGCATGGATGTTGGAGGTGAGGGGTGGCTCGGGCTCAATCCCAGGACCCTGAGATCATGACCTGAGCCGAAGTCGGATGCTTAACAATTGAGCCACCCAGGCGCTCAATTATAGATAGGGTTTTATACCAGGGAAGCGGGCTCTGTGTCTCTGGTCCCAAGTCCCCAGGACATGGTTTTATCACCATATATTCCAAGCTCTAGTGGTCCTCTTCAGCCTTAACCAGAAGCAGCTACTCGTGATTTTACTCTGTTTTTATTTTCTGGATAGATGAGAACGTTGTGATTTTTTTTTTTACACATGTATAATAATTGAATGAGTAATTGAACCTGATTTACATGACATAAATTATGTAGCTGATGTCTTATACTTTGGAGCCTCCTCTATCATGTTGCAGAATTGTGCTGTTTGTTTTCTGGGCAGTCGGGGGAGTGTCTGCCCCTGGGGCGGTGCCCAGCACTATCTCACATAATCTTCCCGGAGTCCTCAGAGAAGAGGATTATATCATCTCCCCAGGATGACAGCTGAAGGGACACTGAGGTTCAGAGAGGGTCCCACTTTGGTCTCAAGTCGCCCATGGAGGAAGTAGCAGCACTGGGGCCCCCAACTTGGGGTGCTGGGTTCCAAGCTGGCTGTGCTCCCTCACCTGTGGCTGTCCCTGGAAGGCTGGGATGCCCTTGGGCCCCCGGAGCAGGAAGGGAGCAGCCTGTGCCGTGAATGCCTGCATCAGAGCAATACTCAGGGGCTCAGCGGGCCCTAGGCTGTGCCCCCCTTTTCAATAAGATATGATCCTCATACAGACAGCGCGGTGTAGCTCACCGAGCTCATTAAATCCAGCGCTCTCTCTGTGCTGCACTCCCCAGCAGAAAATTTCACTTATGCACAGATGATGGCCCTGAGACATGAGCTCCTGGGGACACTGGTGAGGCAGAGCTGTGGGCCTGAGAATGTCTCACAGGGGCGGAGGACGTGCAACCCACATCCACGCCCTTTACACTGCACTTGACGCTTTTGCAGGGTGAGCTTGCGGATCTTCTTTCCCTTTGATGCTTATGGGTCTGATTCCTTTTATGGATGGTGGAACGGAGGCCCAGGGAGATGAGGTGACTCACTGGGCATCACTCAGCAAGCCTGGGGTTCTGGGGCCTTCCTCCTGATTAGGCATTTGTTTGATGTGTTAAGTGACCAGCCTTCTGCAGGGACTTGAGGAGCCTCACCACCATCCTTTCCCATCATCATAGTTCCTGTTGAAAAGTACATACTTCCCCACGGCTCAGCCTTCTTGCTGCTGACGGACTCTAATTACTGGAAAGGTCTTGACGTTGAGCTGAAATTCTCCCTGCCATCCCGATACAGGTCCCAGGGTTTCATGGAAAGTTCTGGTCCATGTTTTCTTTTCTAGGGCCATCATCTCTGATTTCTTCAGTCTGTCCTTCTCAGAAGACATCCAGGCATGTGTCGGCCCTGATGGCCTCCCCTGGATGATTTCTGAAGGTGTCTTTCAAGGGAAATGAAAATTCAGGCCCCCAGGGCAGACCTCACCTAGTCGGTACCCAGGGAGGACTCTGCTAGCTGTGTCAGGGACCCTGGCGCTCTGGGTGAGACCGTCTCTGAAGAGGACAGGTCCACCCATCCCATGTGGTCCATTTCTGAATGGTTCTGGAGGTTTCTGTCTTCCTTCCTCACTTTGTGTAAGCCTTGGGGGGATGGGCATTGTGTTTCGCCGTCTCCCCTCCTTGGGCATTCCCACCTGTGAGCTTCACCAATGAGGAGCATTCCCTGAACAACAGCTGTGCACGACTTTTTGGTGCCGGGCCATAAGGATGTGATGGATGGTAAGATGTTGTCTGAAGAACAGCTTCCCCCCATCTGTGGAGCACATTCCAGTCTGCGAATTGTTTCCACATCCATCATGTGGCAATGACCCTCCTGCCTCAGCACAATGTATAGTGAGACAAGCGCCAACCCCAGTCTGGTGACAGATTTGTCAAGGGCCAGCGATCAAAAAGGTCAGGGAGTGCTCAAAGACGTGGGGGCCAGACAGGGAGCATTTGAGATGGGTCAGGGGCCAGCGGGGAGGAGAAGACGTTGCTCAAACACCTGGGCAGGTGGGCAGCTGACACTTACGCTGGTTTGAAGCCAGGACTTTGGGAATGGGAGTTGTTAAGAGCAAGAGTGAAGGGGTCAGAAGGAATCCTGAGGGGTCTGGGCTGCTGCTTTATACCTACGCTGGCCTGCCAGGCCTGCTTTTATGTGTCCCCTGTGTGTGGCATGAGGGTCAACAGAGTCTGGGCTCCCTGGATGACCACGTCAGGATAGTAGCCACTTTTTACAGATGAGGAAAGGCGGGCGTTCCGGGCTGGTAGTAAAAGTAGTAATCAATAGAAGCAAAATTAAGTATTGGCCTCTGACCCCTTAATCCCAGCCACTGGCTTTTACCCCATGCTACTTGTGGCTCAAGGACGTCATCTTCCCTCCCGGCCACAATGGCCTAGTTTAGGATGAGCTGCTGTGTGTACATTCAATGCTCTCCCTGTCATGTGGGCTTGAGAGTAGGAACTTAGGCCCTGTGTCCTGAACATGGCTTAGCCCCTTAAAACATCACCAGCTGCCTGCTCAATGGTCTGTGGTATGTTTATTTTTTATTCAAAGCAACAGCCAAAGATTTTATTACTATTTTAAAAAAATTTGTGTTTATTTCTAGGGTTTCTCAACCTTTACGCTATTGACACTCTGGACCGGATAATTCTTTGTTGTGGGGGCTGTCCTCTGCACCGTAGACTGTTCAGCAGCACCCCTGACCTCTACCCTCTGGCTGCTAGTAACAACCTTGCCCTCTCTTCCCCGCTTCTGCTCCCCAGGCTCCACAGTCCAGATGAATCCAGACATGGCCACATGTTCCATAGGGGGCAGCGTTGCCTCCTTCCCTCTCCATTGAGAATTGCTGATCTACTCACATGATTTTCAATCTAAAAGATGACAAAGGACAGTCTCTCCTCCTCTTCTACCCAACCATTAAGCTCCCCACCATTTTTTTTTTTTTAACTGAGTGTTCTGGATTTTTACAGCAAAGCTACCCTGCTCATTGCTGCGGGTACACAGGCCTTGCATGTGGAAGAAGGCAGACGGGTGAACGGTTTCTCCCCAGGGCTGCCCAATGGGACTGCCACTCAGGGTGGGGGCCACCTACCCTCCCCCCTTTGGTCTTGCAGATGTTGGCAAATGTCAGCAAAAAGGAAAAGTGGGAGCAGGGTCTTCAGTCCCTTGTCTTCCAATTCTGTGAGGTCTTCTCTGTCCCAGAACAGGTTTGCTATTTCCTCCTTCTTGCCCTTGGCTCATCCATCCATGTCCAATGGCTTCATTAACTCCATGGGCCCTTCAGCTGTTCTGTACTTAGTATCGCAGGTCTGTAAGGTGTTTTCCCAGGTAACAAAGAAAAACGCACGTGCATCATTGTTCTCTCAATAAGCCTCAACAGCCACCAACCCTTGGTTTGGCAGGTAAAGAAATGGAGCCTCTTCAGAGTCCATTTTTCCTTTTCATTTTAATGAGAAAACCCTTCAATCAGTCTTGCAATTGGGGAAAAGTTGGAAGTGCTGTGCGGAACACTTCTGTTTTCCTGAACCATCGGAGGGCAGGTTGCCCACCTGATGTCCTGTCACACCCAGTTGCCTTAGTGTGTGTTTCCTACAGACAAGGACAGTCTTCCACATTAACCACAATAAACACACACACAACCTTGGAATTAACACGTATGTTTTCCTGTCGCCAACCCTCCATCCCAGTTAGGTTTTGCCCGCTGCTCCGCTGATGCCTTCTGAGCAAATGCATTTCATTTAGAGTCACTCGATCGTTCTATCTCCTGAGTCTCTCCTTGGGTCTGGGACACTTCATCACTTTTTCTTGACTTGTGTGACCGTGTCACTTTTGACTGTGGCCAGTTACTTTGTTGCATGTCCCCCAACTGAGATTTGTCTACTGTTTCTTGGTGATTAGGTTCGCTTTGGGCACCTTTGGCAGGAACATGGCAGAGGCGAAGCTGTGTTCTTCCAAGGGCAGTTTCTCCAAGCATCTTCTGTAGACATAATGTTCCTCTTAACGGAGAATGGTATTTACAAACCAAGATTTGGGTGCTAGTGGCGCTCATTGCTCCCATGTAGAACACTGCTATCTGTCGATAAAAATATAGTTATAAACATGTGTAATATATGTGCTTCATTATACGCACCTAAACACAAACACACACATATACACATTCTTTAGCTCTGTGTCACCCCATAACCTTTGTGTATAGTGTGCCATGATTTTAGTAGCATTTTTAAGATTTGATGTCAGAAGCATGAACACCATAGACAACACAAAAAAATAAACGTTATTTGAAAGTCGAATCCTTTAAGTTTCCATCACACTTATTTAATTTTGAAACTTTCGAATAAGTTTTAAAAGTCTTGCTCTGTTTTTTCCATCCTCAGAAGGTTGGAGAAAATGAACACTTTATAGTTCAAAAATCACAAACTGAATGTAAAAGAAATGTAGATAATTAATCTTTCAAATGGTGTGTTCTGTGAGTTTGCAGTATTTATACTCTGAAGTTATTAAAGCTTAAAACTACACCTACGTTTTGTGACATGCTGGGTATTGAAAACCATAAATTCACACGATGGGTATAATTCCAATCTAAGACAAAAAGTTCATTCTGGTTTTCTTCCTTTCCATATTTGTAGCTCCTTTCTCTGAAAGTGAGAGATCTGACTCCCACTCTGGTAGTGTATTTTGTTCTTTCACCTATGCCTGTGTGTAACCAGCCTCCCACCTGTGCCATCTACCGCCCGCATGATCTCCCCACCTGCTCAGGATCCCCACTCCGGGATAGGTTCAGGCTCAGATTTCCTGCTCTGGGTGTCCCTCACCATCCCCAACCCATCCCATCTCAGGTGCATGGATGCTTCCCCCTCTTCTCTGGCTCTTGTGCCCCTCACTGGGCACTGTGGCTCCTCTACCACCCCACCAGCACCTTGCTTGGCGCCACCCAATGGCTTTAGGATGAAATTATTCAGGAAGAGGAGAGGAACAGGAACAGGAGAAGGCAGAGGAAGGGCTCATGAGGTGGGATTTCACCCACAGTGTCTGCAAAGCCACTGGTGTTCTCATGGCAGTCTGACTCTCCATCCTTCAGTGGCAGATAACCCGCTGTTGTGTCTTTCCTGAAACTCTCCTTTGGCTTCTAAATCTCTGCTGTCTCTTGGTATTTCTTCCATCATATCTCCACTGGGTTCTTAAACTTTTGACTGTTTTTTTCTCTCTGCTCTTCTCTAGAACATTGCTGCTTGCTTATGATCCATCCTTGGCTTCTTTCTCTCCTTCTACACCATGCTTCAGGTGAGCTCATCCCAAGATCACCAGGTAGCCCTGGAACGAATGTCACTAACCGGATGTCAGATGCAATGAGTGACATGCCTCAAAGCCAGAAGCTGTATTTCAGTTAAACATCCCCTTTTTCTATAGGCCCTTAATGGACACTCTGAATCTTCAGGATTGCTAATCCCAGTCCCAAATTTATTTGGCCTCCCCCCAATTTTCTTTTGTTTTTCCTTCTGGAGTCTCTTTTAACATTTTGTAAAAACATTGGTGTTCAGTGGAGCACAGCGTAGAAATTGCTGCTTTAAAGTGTTGTTTAAAGGGTGCTCTGGAAGACATATCCAGGAGTGCACTCGGTGTGTCACACTCAGCTGGACCCATCTGGAGGTTCATTAGAAGAAGGATCGGGAGCCTGCGTCTGTCGCTCTGAATGATGCAGAGATGCTAATGGTGAACATTCTCAACATCTGCTCCCTTACACTGGGTACAGCACACACGCGTCATAACAGCTGTGGAGGATTCGAGGTCAGGTCATGCCACTTGGTATGTATATGCCAGTCCCTTCTGTGCCTGTAGCCTCAGTTGCCTTTCCTGAAAATGCACAGGAGAAAATACCCACTCCAAAGGCAGATGTAAGACAAGATCTCCTTTGCCTGTGTTATCCTCTCATTTGTGGGTAAGAACAACCCTCTGACACAGGCCTGTGTGGTGGCCTTCCCTGTTTTCCAGGGAGACGGGGCTCTGGCAGTGTCCGTGCATCCCCCAACTGGGCAATCATGGAACTGTTCTTTGTTTTTTGGTTGTTGTGGTTGTTTTAAGATTTTATTTATTTATTTGAGAGAAAGAGCGAGAGAGAGCGAGAGAGAGTGAGAGAGAGAGAGAGAAGGAGAGGAGGGCTGGAGGGACAGAGGGAGAGGGAGAAGCAGATTCTCCACTCAGCAAGGATCCCGATGTGGGACTTGATCCCAGAACCCTGGGATCATGACTGAGCCGAAGGCACACGATTAAATGATTGAGTCACCCAGGCACTCCAATTGTGGAACTGCTCTTGAACTCAAGTTTCAGAAACCAGCAGATGTGGCCTCAACACTGCCTGTCACACCTGCTGATGCCTTCAGGCATCTGAGCGAACCTCTCTGAGCAAACATGTCCTCGCCTATGAAATGGAGTGACAATACCTACCTCAAGCTTTGCTGAAATGATGGCAAGAGAAGGTGTGTGAAGAGCTCAGTGCAGAGGCTACCGCGTGTTTGTTCATTCAGCAAACATCTGGCAGGATGCTTCCAAAGAGCTCATGCATCGAATCAAAGTGTCCAGCATCAGGGGATTGACCTCCATGACATGGCCATTATCTTGGCTAGTCTGGGGACAACATTCTCCTTTCCCACCATAATGCCTCCAAAATCCAGCAGCTAGCTTTTTTTTTTTTTTTTTTTTTTTTTTTTAAATTGTGAGGAGACAAGTAAATCAGCTTCATTTGTTGCTTTGGGTTGGAAGTTGGACTCAGAAAGAAGAGATGTCTGCTCTCTCTGATCCCTCTCTCCCTTTCATTCTTGAATTGGTCCTGAGACAAATGTGCAGCCAGGGTAGGCTTGAAGGACATTGCATGCACCCCAGGCTCCTTCCTCCTGATAACTAGACCCAGAGATGGTCCCAGGGCGTGCAGAAGGAAGGACACCAGGTCTCTTTCTGAGGACCCTTGTCTGGGGAGAGTTATTTCTCAGAAGTTGAATTCAGACTAAGTCTGTTGAAAGTTTTACTTCTCTGAGTTAGGTCTGCTTTCCAGAAAACTGAGTGATAAGTATTTCAAACCTACAAAGAGCTTTTTATAACTTCCTGTCCACTTTTCCCATTTTGTGGGTGAACTAAAGCTCAGAGAAAGGAAGGGTTTGGTCAAGGTCACACGGTGACTTGGAGATAGAGCCAGGGCAAGAATCTGAAGTGTGCCCCTCCACTCACAGTATTAACTTCTTTGACTTTCCACTTCATGGTTACTGTGTTAGTCCATTCAGGTTCCTGTAACAGAATATTATAGAATGAGTGGTTGGAACAACAAATATTTATTTCTCAGTCTGGAGGCTGGAAGTTCAAGATCAAGGTGCCAGCAGATTGGGTGTCTGATAAGGATCTGCTTTCTGATCCACAGACCAACAGCCACCTCACTGTGTCCTCAGGGATGCAGTTGAGGAGAAGAGGTGGGAGCTATGGAGGAGGGTGGAGGGGTGAGGGAGCTCTTTGGGGTCCCTTTTCTCAGGACACTAATCCCATTCATAAGGGCTCCACCCTCATGAACTGCTCACCTCCCAAAGGTCCCCCTTCCCAAATACCATCCCATTGGGGTTCAACATATAAATTTGGGGAAGACATAGCCTATAGCCAGATTTTCCTTATTATACCTTTGCTTTCTCATATTTCAACAGATATATTTATTAAAATGTAGACATTCAGATGAGAGAAACATGGCATATCCCTGAAACGAATTTAAAATCAATGTATGTATCTAAACATTTTGATCATTAAAAAGCTACAAATGTGATTTCTGGCTTACTGTAAACTATTGAAATTTTATAATAAAAATGTCCCATATCTTCTTTTAATGTATTTAATGAAGTATAAAAACTATAGTGAGTCTATACTCACCATTATTCATCTTTAAAACTACCATACATGAATGAACTATTTTTTTAACAGTTGCAGATTTACACTGTTCCTTTTTCTCCTTGACATTGTATTTCCATTCCTCTTCCCCTTCAGAGTTTTAAATTAACATAGTACATATTTTTACACTTAAGAGTCTTTTATTAGTCTCTCCACCATGCATCTCTGCAATGAAAATATGTACATAATTTGAAATATAATTTTCAAATTCTCCTAACTATTAAGGCTCTAAAGTGTTAGCATTCTTTTCCTGCGTTGGATTACTATTACAATGATTTTAATTTGCAATTTATAGATAGATACTATAAATTTTTGTACTTACTAAGTAAATGTGAAATGTAAATTTTATTGGAAGTTATGTCTTCTTGAGATGGATCAAGTGGTTTTAGTGCCATGAGGTGAGGAGGCTTTGGACACTAATAGTTGCCATGCTTACCTGTTCTGTGTTCCAAGGTAGCAGAGTATGGGAGGATTTCAGGTGAGAAAAGGTGTATCCTTCTCTCATGTGGTGGGAGAAGGGTTTCCGTGAAAGTGGAGATGAGATGAGAGGCACCGTGAGGCCAGCCTCTACCATCTGTGTTCTTGGGTAGGCTTGGAGGAAAGAGTATTTAGAAGGCCAGAATTGAGGAGCTGATTCTGTCAACATTCTCCATGCCCTGGGGTCTTGTGGAAAGTTCCTAGTATCTGCAGAGGTGTCATGCCTCACTCAGAAACTATGGCAGTCAAGGTTAGCACGTGGGCACAGGCTAGGTCTCTAAGTGCCTCACCGAAAAGAGAGGCGATGTGTTTAATGTTTCCTTTCCCCAGCTCAGGATCTAACAGTCTTCTTTCTTCTCACAGCTTTATATAAGGGGGTTGATCAATTGCTTGGGGGTATTTTCATCTTTGTGTCAAGTGGCAAAGAGACAAAGATGAATCAAACCTGGCCTTTGACCTCCAGATGCCCCAAGTCAAGAAGTGGGATGAGAGGGGGGCATCCGGGTGGCTCGGTTGGTTAAGTGGCTGATGCTTGATTTCAGCTCAGGTCTTGATCTCTGGGTCTTGAGATCGAGTCTCAAGGCAGGCTCCCAGCTAGGTGTGGAGACTGCTTGATTCTCTCTCTCCCGCTCTACCCCCCAGCCCTGCTTGTGTGTATGAGTTCTCTCTCTTCAAAAAAAAGAAAAAGAAAAAAGAAAGAAAGAAAGAAAGAAAGAAAGAAAGAAAGAAAGAAAGAAAGAAAGAAGAAAAGAAAGAAAAGAAAAAAGAAAGGGGCTGAGAGAAGTCCACTGTCACCATGATACAGTGCTGGGGTCTTACAGAGGTGCAGGGGGGTGAGAGAACATTTACAGCTGGGGACAAGAAAGAAAGTTTTCCTAGGGAATGTCTCCTTTTAATTGGCTCTTGAGAAAGTGGGTAGGATTTAAACAGTTTGAGAGGGATGGAAGAGAGTATTTCTAGAAAGAGACAAGGAGGACAAACTAAATCGGGTTGCTCCTTAATTGGTGTCTGCCATTTGTCAATCAATCCCTGACTTGATCAAAGTCCCACAGTGACATTCAGGATGGTATCAAGTGATGTGTGATAAAATTCCCGAGACAAATATAGGTGCTTTAATTGCAATATATATTAAAGCAATTAACCTAATTATGGTGATGGTGTAAGGCTGCATCTCACTCTAAAGAGCAATCGTCTGCAGTGTAAAATGCTAACAGCTTCTTTCTGGCTGCTTACTTCGTAACTTTAATAGGCACGACAACTCTGGGAGGCAGGTTTCATTATTACTTTCCCTAAAAAGGGGAAACTATGGTCCTTAGAGGGTCAGGGCTCCTGCCCCAGGACCCCAGCTGGTTCCATAGCTGAGCTGAAATTTATAACCCAGAGAGTCCAACTCAGAATCCCTGTGCAATCTGCAGCTGGTCTTCTCTCAAAGCTCCACGAAATCCCATTGTGGCTGTAAATTCTGCTCCTGTTTCCTCTGGTGGAGTGCCCCTCACGTAGCTCTGTTGGGGTTGCTGACTGATGCACAGGCTAGTGGCATAGATGTTGACACAGTGGTTGTGACTGGCTCTGGGTGGCTGCTTGCAGGACAGTAGAACATGAGGCCACTTTCTTGGGGACAGGAGGATGAGGAAAATGCTCATGGGTCAGCCACCAAGCAACCATTGAGTACATCCTGAATAATTATTTCTATCATGCATTCAACGAACATGTGGTGAGTCCTCATTATTTGAAAAGTTCTCTTCTAGGTACTAGAAATGTGGAGAGAAAAAGCTCAACACATGAGGGCCTCACCTGCTAGGGGAGGATTCAGATAAATAGATCCTCCCTTAACATGACCCAGGGGAGGATACCAGGGCTGGGCAGGCCCAGAGGACTCTCCCACCATTTCTTAAATTTCTGTCACTCCCTACATCCTTCATCCCAATCATTTCATTTTTTAAAAAAGATTTTATTTATTTATTCATGAGAGACACACAGAGAGAGAGAGGCAGGGGCACAGGCAGAGGGAGAGGCAGGCTCCCTGCGGGGAGCCCGATGCGGGACTCGATCCCAGGACCCCAGGATCATGACCTGAGGCAAAGGAAGATGCTCAACCACTGAGTCACCCAGATGCCCCCTTTCATTTCACTTTTATGAGCCCATGGTCAGCATTGTGGTCTCTGTTTATAGACACAATAATGAGGCTTAGGCTACAGAACTTGTGCACTTGGAACCAATGAAAACCCTCCCGGAGCCCAACCCAGACACCAGGGCCAGGATCCCACCCAGCAGCCATGTGCGCATAAACCCTCTCTGCCACTGGCCTGTAGCACCCTCGGGCTCTAGGGGGCTGCGTGACCCACTCTGTGCTGCTGAGACCAGCACTGCCTAAGGCAGCCTCACAGATCTGTAGCAGCAATCCTGATGTTTTTTCCTGATCTGAGCTGAGTCATCTTGATCCCATTTCACGTGCATATTCATATTTGCACGCTTTGCTGGGAAATGGCTAATGCTCAGTGGCAGGGTGCTGCCTGAAACGTAGCCGGCGCTGCAGGATAGGCTGTGTGCACTCTGTCCCTTTCTGAAATCTGGAAAACTTTGAATTTTGAAGCCCCTGAGGTTTTGGAGAAAAGATTGTGGACCTGTAGCAGGGATTAAGTCTAGTCCTTACCTAAAGAGAAAGGATTGTTTAGGAAGTTGATAAAAAGTGCAGCGGGAATTAGGGGGGGAGTGCTGTTTGGGGGCTGTGTTGGGGCTGGTGAAGGGACCCCACTACCGAAGAGCAGGGACGAGTGTGCAATGGGAAGCATGAACCAGAGACCCCGTGTTGGGGGAGAAAGCTGGAGTCTCAGAAAATCCGCCACGATGCAGCCACGGTGCAGAGAGAGGGACCGTCCTGAGACCACACATTGATTAGAGTCTTGGTTGGGGTCAAGTGCAGGCTGGGGGCTCCAGGCCAGGGTACCTCCCCCAGCTCTGCGGCCCGGGGCTGGGGCTGCGGGAAGCAGGCAGCCGTGAACGCCTCCCCTGCGCCTCTGGGCTTGACACGTGCGTGGACCAAGGTTTCCTCCAGCTTCGGTGTGTCTCCCTTTGTCGGCTCCCCAGGTACCTGCCGCTGCTGGGCTCTGGCACCTGCTTGTTTACAAGCCACCTGCCCCCCCCCGCCCCGCGATCAGTGCCCAGCTTTGGGGTCCCACGCCGGGAGGCAGTTCTATGAAGCCGTGCTCATTGCCTGACAGCAGCCGGAGGAGGCGAGCATCTCTGCGGCCTCTCCCCTGGCGCCACCTCCCCCTGGGGGGCCACTCAGCACCATCAGAAAGCCAATGGCCTGGGGGCTCTTGTTGTAGCTCCACAGGCCCAGGGCCCGAGGTCTGGGAGGAGGGTTGTTTCCAGGCCTCCCCAGGAGGCCCCCAGCAGCTCTCCCCATCATCAGAGTTCACAGGGGCCATGCCCTGGGGCCTGGTGCAGAGCGGATGTGCGCATTGGATCCTGGTTCGCTGAGCCGAGCACCCAGGGAGCTGCAGGGACGCAGGAGCCAGGAAAGCCCTGAAGGCCAGGTCCCCGAGAGCACCAGGACAAAGGAGCTGAGAGGAGGCCGCCCGAGCAGGTGGTGGCATGTGGGAGACTGGGAGCTGGGAGGGGAGTGGCCCTGCAGGTGGCTGAGGCATGAGGCCGGCTAGTCTGAGAGCAGGTGACAGCTGAGCTCTTGGCAGGCAGGTGACTGGCATCCGGGAGCCATGAGTGCAGGTGGCCGCGCCGGGGCTGCAGGTGTTGAGTCCTGGATGGAAGTGGCGCTCGAGGCAGTGTCCCAGGTTTGGAGAGGCTCAGCGGTCCTGGGAGGTTTACAATCCCTTAAATGTTCCATCCTCTGCCCTCTCTCAGCTCCTTTCTCTGCCTGCCAGGCCTGTTGCTTGGCCGCTGCCACTCTCCCTGGGGGCTCCCTGCTTAGCTGTCACCTCCTCCAGCATGGCTTCTCAGCGCTGCCCTGCTCCTGGCTGCACTGGGAGCCTCTGTGTCCTCCAGCACTTTCTTCTCTCTGCTGTACATTGATCACAGTTCTGATGGTCTGTGATTGCCCCAGACAGAGCTTGTTGTAGAAGGAGAGCCCTAGCATGCAAACTGAGCCCCAGCCTGTGGACTGAGCCCCAGCATGTGGACTGAGCCCCCATGTGGACTGAGCCCCTGCGTGTGGACTGAGCCCCAGCCTGTGGACTGAGCCCCAGCGTGTGGACTGAGCCCCAGCCTGTGGACTGAGCCCCCACATGTGGACTGAGCCCCCATGTGTGGACTGAGTCCCAATGTGTGGACTGAGCCCCAGCGTGTGGACTGAGCCCCAGCGTGTGGACTGAGCCCCAGTGTGTGGACTGAGTCCCCGCGTGTGGACTGAGCCCCAGTGTATGTAGGACTGGAGTGCATGCCGAGCAAAGAGAACCCACGGGGCTGACCTGCTGGTCTCGGGAATAGGGACGTGGCTGCAGGGTTGAACCAGTTCCAGGGCAGAGCAGGGGTCGTGGCCTGGTGACGGTGGTGGTCTCTGGTGTTCGAGCCGGGTTGCCTGATCAGGAGTTAGCACTTGATGTAGGACCAAGGCCGAAAGTGGTCTTGCGGGGAGAACTAGGGGAGCAAGAGTCGGTACTGGCAGAAGCTGAAGTGGCCCTGCTTCCTGCCGCTAGGAACTCAGCTTCTGGCCTTGGAGAGGAGGCTGGAGAGAAGGTGGGCGTGCTCTGCGGTGGATGGGGAGTAAGGGGGGGCCTTCTTCTCACAAGGACCTGGGTGTCCCCCACACCCTTGCTGCAGGAGGGGCTTCAAGGGCGGGGGGAGAGCGCAGGCCTGGATGGAGGGGACATGTGGCCTGGAGGCCCCCTCTCCCCACTGCAGGAAGGCAGAACAACTGCTATCTTTCTCCCTGCTGTGTCCCCACTGCTGGGGCAAGTACTTGGCACTCAGAGGATCTCCGTAGCCATGGGCAGGGGACAAGGTTAGGGGTGATGGCCAGCTATGCGCTGCCTACTATGAGCCAGCCATCATGCTCAGCCTCTTCTAGAAGTGTTCTGATTTCAACTGTACGAAATGCTTTGAGACTCCCATTTCCAGCTGAGGAAACTAGGACAGACAGGTAAGGTAACTTGCCGGATGTCACACAGCTGGTAAGGCGCAGAGCTGAGGTGGTGGCCTGGGCCTCTCCCTTTGCAGAGCATGTGTTCCCTCAGGGGCACGTGGTACGCCTCACCGGGCACCCCCCTCTGCCGCCTGGCCCCCATCAGCCCCACACCTTCGCTAAGGCGGGCGGAAGCCTACCCCCTGAGCTGCTGTTGGCTTCTCCTTCCTTGCTCCCTATGTTCACGCAGCAAGCCGTTCTTTGTCCTCTGCCCGTGTCATGTCGCTCAAACTTGTCTGTCCATCATCCTGCTAGCACGCAAGGGGGGACCCTGACTGCAACACCTCTGGGCTCCCCTGGCCCCACACGAGCACCCTGCTCCCATCCATCCCACTCAACAGATTCATGCCCTTAAAGCATCACCTGCCCAGAAGCCTGGTGCACATGCTCCCCAGACGACCTGCCAGAGTCAGAGCACCTGGCTTTGCCTTGTGCTCCCTCCATCACCCACCTGACCAGTCCCTGGATCCTTCTGGAACCTTTTACTGTGCTCCTGGGCCTCTTCCCTTCCTTCAACACATTGGCTCTGAGAGCCCAGGGCCCAGTCACCTCCTCAGGGACCCTTCATGGACACCTTCGCACTGAGTGAATCAGGAGTTAAATCTCTCTCGTTCAGCTCTTCCAGGTTGTAGTTAGTGTGGAGTTGCCTAGAATAACTCTCCTCTCCTCCTTCGACTGGCTCCGACTCCCTTCTGCACGACTAATTAAAAGTGAACTAAAAATAAAACCACTGTCAGTATTAAAGTGGCAAAAAATAAAATAAATAAAAATAGAATGGTTTCTCCATTTCCACCCAGGAGCAGGAGCTCCTGGTTCTTCCAGAAACTTTCCTTCTGCCTACCTTCAAATTATTCTCATTTTAATTGCTTCAGGAACCTAAAGAATATGGAATGTTCAGAGTTTGTGTTTGTTAGGTCTAAGCAATAATCTCCCCCAATTCTATAATTATGTGAGTACCGTGGTTAAAAGATATTTCTCTGAGTTAGACGTATGATGATAGTTTTTTAAGGTTTTATTTGTTTAAAGTTTTATGATTTATGTGAATTGGAATAAGACATTTTAGTGAAGATAGGTTTTTTAGCCCCTTCAAATTAAACCTTAAGAACTAAAATAAAATTGGTCATAAAAACATTCTGAAGCCAAGGGCACCTGCGTGGTTCAGTCTGTTGAGCATCTGACTCTGAATTTGGCTCAGGTCATGAACTGGGGGTCGTGGGATCGAGCCTTGAGTCTGGCTCCACACTTAGTTAGCAGTGAGTCTGCTTGTCTCCCTCTCCATCTACCCCTCCCTCCTGCTTGTGCTCGAGCTCTCTCTCTGGAATAAATAAATAAATCTTTTGAAAAAAAAAAAAAAAGACACTGAACCTGGCCTCCACCCTAGGATGGAGAGAGAGGGTAGGAGTATCAATACCACCCTTGCAATGATAAGGAGCTACATTTCTTTTCTTTTCTTTTTTCTTAAGATTCTATTTATTCATGAGAGAGAGAGAGAGAGAGAGAGAGAGAGAGAGGCAGAGACCCAGGCAGAGGGAGAAGCAGGCTCCATGCAGGGAGCCTGATGTGGGACTTGACCCCAGGACCCTGGGGTCACACCCTGGGCGGAAGGTGGCTAAACCACTGAGCCACCTGGGCTGCCCCAAGGACTGGATTTCTTTTAGATTCATGGCTGTTTTTGAATCCACTGGAGAGTTGAGGTTGCAGAGGTAGCGACTTGCGGCACATAAGCCTCCAGGAAGGGGAGGTATGAACCCATGCCTACCTGGGACAGGTGCCCCACAAGCAGGAGAAGCTTGACTGACTGGATTTCTACCAAAGTGGTGAAGGCTGGGACACCTGGGTGGCTCAGTGGTCGCATGTCTGCCTTTGGCTCAGGTCACAGTCTCAGGGTCCTGGGATCAAGTCCTACATCCGGCTCCCTGCATGGAGCCTGCTTCTCTCTGCCTGTGTCTCTGCCTCTCTGTGTCTCTCATGAATAAATAAATAAAATCTTAAAAGAAAGTATTGAAGGCTGGAAACACACTGGGGGGGGGGGCGGTGAATCCACGGGGGCTGCTGACACTAAGGGTGTGGACTCTCTCGCAGGCTTTTCCCACAGCCCTGTAAACCCTGTCCGTTGTGCGAAGGACTCATGTACAAGATCTGAGGACAGAAACAGCAGCCATGAGGAGGGATGAGGAACTCCCCCCACCCTTCCCTCCATGTCCACTACTGAGCAACAGCTCTAACCCAGGGTCTTAAGGCGGGGGGCATTCTGTTCCCCTCAGGGAAGGGAAGGATCCAGTGTGGAACCCACAATAGCAGAAGGGAGGAGGGAGGGGCACGCAGAAGGCCACACTCCTGGAACCTAGGCATGATAGCAGGCCCAAGGTTAAGCCCTAATCAAGATTACAGAGATGGCGCCCACCCACCCCTATCTCCACCACCAACCTACCAACCTAAGGAGATTTCAGTAACAAATAACAGCAGGATACTGTAGGGGAGGAGGCATGAGAGGAACAAGAGTATAGAAAGAGAGCCTTTCTGAGACACCACACAAAGGGGAGACCAAAACTCAGAATCAAGTTAGACATTGCTCTGGTAAACCCTAGACGTGAGCTGTCTTGATAGCAGTTCCAAAGACTATGGTAATGATGAGGGTCATGAGAGCAATAACAAAACTCAGCTCAGCCCAGCCCAGCACCTGACTAGATTAACGCAGATCCTCACACTAGAGCCCTAGCCAAGGGGAAGGCGTGTCCTTTTCTAGATGTAAATACGATTTACCTTCGTCTCTCTTATCCTGCAAGCCTGTCCTGCTTTCAACAAAAGATCAAGAGGTGTGTGAAAAGGTAAGAACAAGCAACATGGTCTCAAGAAACAGAGCAATTGTCAGAACCCAACACAGATAGGACACAGATGTAGGGATTATCTGAGGGGGAATTGCAGATAACTATGATTAGTAACGCTGGAGGCCCAAATGGTTTCACTACTGAAAGACACCAAACATTTAAGGAAGAAATGATACCAGTTCTATACAAATTCTTCCAGAAAATAGTAAAGACTTTATAAGGTGTCATCACCCTACTACTAAAGCGAAAGGCAGTTCACAAAAGTAGATCTGCCTACCAATATTCCTCATGAACATAGATGCAACAGTCCTCAAGAAAATGTTAGTAAATCAAAGTATTCGTTACATAAAAGGGTAATACATCATGGCCAAGTGGAAATCATCTCAAGAAGGCAACGTTTACTTTCCAAATGTAAAATCTGGAATTTGACTGATATAATTTACTTCTTAAGAGACTAAAGAAGAAAACTTTTATGATCATATAGAGACGTAAAAAGCATTTGGCAAAACTGAACACCTATTCCTGAGATAAACTTCAGCAATGCAGGAATAGAATGGTATTTCCTTCACCTAATGAAGAGTGGGGGTGGGGGGATCCGAAGATCATATGGAATCTGTGATGCTTGAGCTGTGCAGTGTTTGAGAAGACTCAAGAGTGTAAGATCCAGAGTTTGCTGGCTGGGAAAGCTGCTTAAGCT
This sequence comes from Canis lupus dingo, assembly GCF_003254725.2. Classification (NCBI taxonomy): domain Eukaryota; kingdom Metazoa; phylum Chordata; class Mammalia; order Carnivora; family Canidae; genus Canis; species Canis lupus. The sequence goes on along the minus strand of NC_064259.1, from coordinate 10,997,840 downwards.
TCCTCAGCTTCAGCGCCCTCCTCTATACTGGATCAATGCAGTTTATCTCATAGCAGTGCAATGTAGTACAATGTAGCTTATTTTTTTAAAATAAACTCAGTAATTAACATGTCATGTATTATTAGCTTCAGAGGTAGAGCTCAGTGATTCATCAGTCTTATGTAACACCCAGTCACATGACATCACGTACCCTCCTTAATGTCCATCACCCAGTTACCTCCTTCCCACTCCTGCCCATCCAGTAACCCTCGGTTTGTTTCCCACGGTTAAGAGTCTCTTGTAGTTTGTCTCCCTCTCTGATTTCATCTTGTTTTATTTTTCCCCTCCCTTTCCTTATGATCCTGTTTTGTTTCTTAAATTCTACATATGAGATCATATTTTGTCTTTCTCTGGTTTATTTCACTTAGCATAATTCACTCTACCTCCATCCACATTGTTTCGGATGGCAAGATTTCATTTTTTGGATGGCTAATATTCTATTGTGTATATACATTTACATACACATTCACTACCACATCTTCTTTATCCATTCATCTGTTGATGGACATTCGGGCTCTTTCCATAGCTTGTCTATTGTGGACATTGCTGTTATAAACATTGGGGTGCAGGTGTCCCTTCAGATCACTACGTTTATATCTTTGGGGCATATACCTAGTAGTGCAATTGCTGGGTCATAGGGTAGCTCTATTTTTAACTTTTTGAGGAACCTCCATACTGTTTTCCAGAGGGGCTGCACCAGCTTGCTCTTCCACCAACAGTGTAAGAGGGTTGCCCTTTCTCTGCATTTCAATGCCAACATCTGTCATTTCCTAATTTGTTAATTTTAGCCATTCTAACCAGTATAAGGTGGTATCTCAATGTGGTTTTGATTTGTATTTCCCTGATGTCAAGTGATGTGTCTGTTGGCCATTTGGATGTCTTCTTTGGAGAAATGCCTGTTTCATGTCTTCTGCCCATTTCTTGACTGGATTATTTGTTCTTTGGGTGTTGAGTATGATAAGTTCTTTGGAGATTTTGGATACTAGCCCTTTATCTGATGTGTCATTTGCAAATATCTTCTCTCATTCTGTCAGTTGCCTTTTGGTTTTGTCGGCTATTTCCCTTGCTGTGCAAAAACTTTTCAGCTTGATGAAGTCCCAATAGGTCATTCTTGCCTTTGTTTCCCTTGCTTCTGGAGACATGTCTAGCTAGAAACTGCTACAGCCAAGGTCACAGAGGTTGCTGCCTGTGTTCTCCTCTAGGATTTTGATGGATTCCTATCTCACATTTAGATCCTTCATCCATTTGAGTCTATTTTTTGTGTGTGTGTATGGTGTAAGAAAATAGTCCACTTTCATTCTTCTGCATGTGGCTGTCCAATTTTCCCACCACCATTTGTTGAAGAGACTGTCTTTTTTCCATTGGATATTCTTTCCTGCTTTGTCAAAGATTAGTTGACCATAGAGTTCAGGGTCCATTTTGGGGTTCTCTATTCTGTTTCATTGATCTATGTGTCTGTTTTTGTGCCAGCACCATACATACTGTCTTGATGATAATAGCTTTGTTATAGAGCTTGAAGTTCAGAATTTTGATGTCACCAGCTTCGTTTATTTTTTTTTTTCAACATTCCTTTGGTTATTTGAGGTCTTTTCTGGTTCCAATCAAATTTTAGGATTATTTGTTCTAGCTCTTTGAAAAAAAAGTTGATGGTATTTTGATAGAGATTGTATTGAATGTGTTGATTGCCCTGGGTAGCATAGATATTTTAACAATATTAATTCTTCCAATCCATGAGCATGGAATGTTTTTTCCATTTCTTTTTGTCTTCCTCAATTTCTTTCATGAGTGTTCCATAGTTTTCTGAGTACAGATCCTTTATCTCTTTGGTTAGGTTTATTCCTAGGTATCTTATGGTTTTTGGTGCAATTTTAAGTGAGATATAGACTCCTTAATTTCCCTTTCTTCTGTCTCACTGTATATATGTGTATATAAATGCAACTGATTTCTGTGCATTGGTTTTATATCCTGTCTCCTTGCTAAATTCCTGTATGGGCTCTAGAAATTTTGCAGTGGAGTCTTTTGGGTTTTCAACATAGAGTATCATGTCATCTCTGAAGAGTGAGAGTTTGACTTCTTTTTTGTCAATTCAGATGCCTTTTATTTCTTTCTTGTCTGATTGCTGAGGCTAGCACTTCTAGTACTATGTTGAACAATAATGGTGAGAGTGACATCCCTGCTGTGTTCCTGATCTTAGGGGAAATCCCTAAGTGAGATAATGCACTTGGTATGGACCATCTTGAAACAATCCTTCTCTTTTGCCCAGCTGAACTACCAGGGATTTGAATAAATTAGAAATAGCAATATTTTTTATCTGAAATCCACTAATGGATTTCCAGTCCTTACATCTGACATCAGGAATGGCATTTTTTTCCCTTTTTCTTTTAGGAATGGCATTTTTGAATGGAGATGTGGGAGGAACCTTCTCATGCTCTTAGATAATAAAATGAAACACAGTGGGGACCCTCCAATGGACTGCTATGTTCTGCATGGTCAGGACAACAACTGTCGACAGATGTACAGAGAATGTTTTTTTTTTTTTTTTTTTCTCTCTGCTTCCTCAGCTGTTAGCCTGTGAGCTCAAGAGTTGATCATTTTGTATTTTCAGCTCTCAGCACAGGGCCTGACCCAATGTGGCTGGTTAATTCATGCTACCTGGATCAATTTGTGTAATTGGAATGCTTCCGGAAAGTTGGAAAATATGTGATTGCGATTTTGATATTTATTTTGGGAGAAAATCATATTTGGAAATTGATCACTCTTTGCTAATTGAGTAGAATGGGCTTTCTTTTGAGATCTGATTTCGATACATCATCCTTCAGGGAGCTCCTGTTAACATGTGACATTTCACTCTTGCATGCTAGCCTTTCCCCAATTATATTTTGGTGTTAGCCAATGCATTATGTTTCGTTTCCAACAGAAGGCTCAATGTTATGCAAAACATGGGCAAATTCACCTTGTAGGGGAAACAGTCTACTATACTTCAGTGAAACTAACTGCTAGATTGTATTGAGAAGCATGCATGGGCCATTGGGTAACGCCTTGCCTCTTTATATTTCTCTGTAGTTTAGAAAATGAGGTCATCTTATTCAAACCTCACAATCACTCTGTGAAGTGGGCAGCACATAGTTTACTACCCTCACTGTGTGGAAGAGGAAACTGAGTCTTAGGTAATAAAGTCATTTGCTGGAGATGGGCCTCAGGACAAAGGCCTGTGTTCTGACACACACACCAAATTATATGTTTTTTTCCTAGTCTCCATGGCCACACCAGAAATGAACCCGGGCCTTTCTAGTTATGTTGTAAAATCTTAATTCTATACTCTGCTGAGCCCCTTGTTGATATGTTTTGCTGGAGATTGCATTTATTTTTGTATCTTAGGAAGAACCTCATTAATACAGGTTTGCTGTTCATTCTTCTGTATGTGTAGCGCCAATAGGCTTGAATGGAGCTGAAATAATTGGCCTGTAGGGGTTCTGAGCTGGGAGGTTATTGTCAAGTCAGGTGTCACTGATTCTTCGTCAATATGGGCAATTCAACCATGCATAGGCCCTTTTTTCTTCCTTACCTACAAGTCATGCAGCATCAGCATAATAACAGGTAGTCTCGCAAAATGCTCATTTTGTCATTCAGAATCGAAATAATAGGAAGCACAACTGAGACATTGTCTAAATTGTGTGTAGTAGCCAAAGAAGTTTTAAATTTTTCTCTCTGTTCAGCCTGACCCTTTGTTAGAAAAAGTCTGCGAGAATTTCTCCATTTCTTCATCTGTGAACCTCGTCCACTGGCCCATTCCTGTGTTCATCCAGTCAACCACCATTCACTGTCCTTGGCTCTGTCCCAGGCCCTCAGCCTTGTGCTGGGAATACATGGGTTGACAGGAACATCTCACCCTGCTTGCCCCAAGTTTGCTGGTGATGGACAGAGGAAGACTTGACACCTGTGGGGGCAGGGGCATAGGGTGGAGTGGGGAAGGGACTTTGATCACTGTACAGATGTGAGCAGGAGCCCCGGAGCCCATCCAGGGTGGAGTCAAGCATCCTCTGGTGAAGACCTTGAGCTGAGTGCTGGAGGGTTGGCACACCAGTAGAGGGCCACCTGTCCCCCATGCAGAACTAGACTGAGAAGAGAGGTTTTCTCACTCTTGGGGAATTCCTGAGTCATCCATACCATCCTGGCCTGCCTACCAAAGAACACCTGGTATAAAAGGTAGAGAGTAGGGCTAGGCTTTCACATGTAAGGCACAGGATGTGCAAAGGCCCAGGGGCCTGTCACAGGGAGATGGCTTGAAATTGCTGGGGTTTAGGAGATCTGAGCAAGGAGTGAGGATAGAGAGGCAGAGGTCAGGGCCAGGGGAGCCCTATGGCCTGAGCTAAGGAGGGGAGATTTTAAAGGGCTCTTGGCAGAATGTGCCAGGCTGACATCTGACTTTGAGAAAGCTCATTCATACAACTGAGCAGAGAGATGGAGGAAGGGAGAAGATGCTTTATGTGAATGGTGGAGTGGCCAGGACAGACAAGTGCTCATATGGATGGCACTGCTCGGCCAAAGGTCCCTGGAAGGCAGAAGCAGCAGGACTTGGGGTGGCACTAGAGGTGCAGGGGCCCAAGGAACACAGGGGGTAATGCCCTGGGTTTGTCACCTATGGACTGTGTGATCTTGAGCACTGCACTTGTTTTCTGTGAACCCCGAGTTCCTCTGCTGTCAGATGAGTCTAGCAATCCCTACCCTGCCTCCTCACAGATTACTGAGACGAGCCAGGAAAGAAGCAAGCAAGGGTGTTATCTTGATGGTAAAGTGCTGTCAAATTGGATTTGTTATTATCACTAAACTCAGGGGTTGGCAAATGGCAGCTTGTGGACCACATCTGGCTTGCCTCCTGTTTTCATCAATAAAGTTTTACTGGCAGTCACCCACACCTGTTTATTTATGTACCGTCTTGGCTGCTTTCTTGCCATGATGGCAGAGTCGAGTAGTTGACATAGAAACTGTGTGGCTTTGAAATATTTACTATCTGGTCCTTTACCGAGAAAGACTGCTGGCTTCTGGGTTAAGTCGGTGGTTATGGTTTTGCCAAATTTAATTATTGATTGACGTAGGATGATTCCAGAATCTCCTCCATTTACTGATTTAACTGCCATCAGGCAGGAGGCCGGGGTTCCCGTGGGTATCCCACTTCTCTTGGACCTGGCAAAGAATGGCGTCTCGTAAGGAAGAGGGTAGGGTCAAGGTCACAGCCTGTCAAGCTCCTCTCCTGTGGAGAACAAGGAGCATGTTCATGAGTGTCTTCAGTTGGTTTCAGCCTAGGTCATCCCTTCAGAAGACATGCAGGCAAGACCAGTGCCAGCCAACAGCTTTCCTGTGAACCGTGGCATAAAACATTTGTATTTCCTTTCTTTTCCCTTCTTCCCTGGTTGTTATCTTACTCTGATTGCTATTCATTTCACTTATTCCTCAATTTCTTGGCATAATTTTGTTTCTCCATTCTCTTCTCCTTGCACGTTGCTTTCTTCCATTCTAATTAACAACCTATAAAAAAGAAAACAAACAAAGCAAAAACAGCAACAAAAAAACCCAACCCATGGAATGAAAAGTGGAAACCAAATTATATTATGGTCATTATTGCTGCACCACCCAGCGCCAGCCGGTACACGACATTGACGCTTCTTTGGTTCAAACCCCTTCACCTTTTCTGCCTCCGAGGTTGGCAATTACACATTTTGAGACAGACAAGAACCAACGGAGAAGGCCACCAGCCTTGTCGGTCTGCCTCCCTCCTTGTTACTCCTTTTCTTACCAAAGAAACCAATTTGGACTGAGTTTTTATGCTAGGCCTCCAGCAATTCTCAGCTCCAGAAATATCAGGAGGATTTAGAAGCTGCATGTGCTATTAAATATTGTCTATGTTTAAAGCAAATAGAGAAACATGTGAAGCACAAACTCAAATCACCTTCATTTCTCACATCGCTCTCACTTGCTAAAATAGAATCTGTTCCAAAGCCTACTTTGCAACGTGTGCTCTCAACCCTGAAAATGGTCCCACCTTCCCAGGCCGTGTTTCCATTTAGTTGTGAAGAGGAAAAAAAAAGAAAGGAAGAAATAAAGAAATAGAACATCGGTGTTGGCAGAGCCTTCAGAAGTAACGTGGCCAACGCTTCTCGCTGTACAGATGGTGCAGGGACACCAGCGTGCCACACTCATAATTTATTTACACCGTTGACCATGGGGCAGGTACTGGGCAGAGGACGACTTCTTCCTCTGGTCAGGATTCATTTATTTCTTCATCTGCTGTACAGTCCAAGATTACTGACCGCTGCCACCTTGAGCGAATTACCGGATCCGGATGCTCCCTCCAAGTCTCAGCCATGAGGCTCTCTGAGTCCCACCCCCTCCCCTGGCTCCCCGCAGCCAGTCGGCTCAGTTTATTCCCCTTTTAACAGCCACTTGCTGGTTCTCAAGCTGCTCTGGAGCTTCCCAGGGTGTAACCTGAAACTGGCCACTGGGCTCCGAGGGCAGGGAGGGGCCCAAGACAGAGGCGGCCACTCCAGATGGGCAGGGGACAGATTTAAGGAGCAAGGGAACTCACTTATGAGGCTTGGCTTGGTGAGCAGGACTCTGCACCCACCCGCCAAATCTGCAAAGTTTATATAGAAGCTTTAACTGGGATCAGTCGTGTATACCACCCAGACGGTCTCAGCACCACATCACTATCTCAAGGCCCTGCCCTGGGGGCGGCCTCTGGAGCGGGGAGGGCAGTGGATCCTAAATTGCAAGGATTAGGGGGGAGGACAAGGAGCCTCCAGTTGCTGGGGTCCACCTCTTGGCTTGATCTGTGGTCCTGTCTTCGTGATGCTCTCCCCTAGTACCACTGCCTCCCTTGGGGATCCCGCCCCGTCCGACAAGGGGAATCCTTCAACATCATCCCTCTGACCCTCCTGCCCTATTACTACTTTTGTTGTAAGGGTTTTTACCCAAATGTGGAAGAGCAAAATGCCCCCGAATCCCAGTTATTTGCCTTTATGTGGCTTCTGATGCCCCCTGGCGACAGAACGAGATGTCCACGTGGACACCTGCCTACTGCTTTGATCCGTGAGGAGCTCCTTGAAACGACCACCATGGAGACTCCGCTCTGCCTCCCTCCAGAAAGGCGTCACTACTTTCCCCCAGGCCTGGAGCCCCATCTTGGGGAGACCACGGGTGTGGACCAGCATCCCGACAGCGTGAGGTTTGCTCTCTGCTCAAGGAGCATTAGGCAGCTGGGCTCTGCTTGAGCAGAGTGATGTGAATACTGATAGAAGGAGTCTGACCTGGTTCAAAGGGGATGTCTGTGGAAGGGTTTTGGGGAGAAGCTGACATGATCAAAGCTAAGCTTTGGTAAATGTAATCTGCCAGGGATCGTAGGTTAGATTGGAGGGGATTAAGCCTGGAGAGGAAAGCTTCATTAGGCAATACTTCAAGGAAAACCCACGGATAAAAGAGAAATGGAATCTGAGACCTGTGAGTATTAAACCGAATTTACCCCCAGGCAAAGCAGCCCAACCTCACCCTCAGTGGGATTAGGCACCCGAGGTTAGAGGCCTTTGGACTCCTTTTCAAAGACTGCCCAGGGACGGCTGCAAGCCCTAGAACTGATCTGATCAGTGGAGAGGGAGGTCTGAGGGGGAGCGGCCCCTGTGAAGAGTCTCCCAGGCCAAAGGCAAAGGTGGGGCTCATGAAAACAGAAACTCCAGAGTTTGGCAAGGCAGCATGGATGGCAGCTTTAAAGAAGCCCTTAATGTGGGGCACCTGGGTGGCTCAGTGGTTAAGCGTCTGCAGTTGGCTCAGGTCATGATCCCGGGGTCCTGGGATTGAGTCCTGCATTGGGCTCCCTGCGGGGAGCGTGCTTCTCCCTCTGCCTGTGTCTCTGCCTCTCTCTGTGTCTCTCAGGAATCCATAAATATACTCTTAAAAAAAAATGTGTGGGAAATATCAGAAAGGGAGACAGAACGTAAAGACTGCTAACTCTGGGAAACGAACTAGGGGTGGTAGAAGGGGAGGAGGGTGGGGGGTGGGAGTGAATGGGTGACGGGCACTGGGGGTTATTCTGTAGGTTGGTAAATTGAACACCAATAAAAAATAAATTAAAAAAAAAAAAAAAAAAGAAGCCCTTAACATCACAATTCAAGACTGGCTGGCTATTGTGAGTACAGGTCTGTTTGCTGTGTCTGGCCAGCAACTTCACCAGCAGGCTGTTTTTTGCAGGTTCAGACCAATTTTCCAGGAAACTTTTGCTCTTGGGGCACTCGAGTGGCTCAGTAGGTTGAGTGTCTGGCTTCTGCTGGGATCTCAGGGTCCTGGGATCAAGCTCCGCAACAGGCTCCCCACTCAGCAGGGAGTCAGTTCCTCCCTCTCCCCCCGCCCCTCCCACTTGTGCTCTCTCTCTCAAATACACAAAAATCTTTAAACAAACAAACAAACAAACAAACAAACAACCTTTGCTCCTATTCCTTCCTCAGAACCCTGAATCTTGCTGTCTTGCTCTCTTTGGGTTCACGGTCATGTATAGGTATATGCTCAAGACACGGCAAGGATTTCCTTGACCAAACCAACCAACCAGCAAGCTTGGACTCATCAGAGATCCCCACCGATTGTGAACGTGGGCTCTGGGTGACCCTGGACGAGTCCCTGTATCTTCTGAGCCTCAGTTTTCCCACCTATATTGAGACTCGCCTTGGTGGGCTGTGGCAGGGCTGAGATCAGGCCTGTGTCCGACACACAGCAGGGCACAGTCAATGCTGGCAGTGAGTATGACGGGGCCATGGGGAAAGCACCCCACGACGGCCGAGGCCCCCCCTTGCCCCCTGGACTTCTGCTGTATGCAGGCACTGCAGGCACCAGGGAGCCCTCTGAAAGCTTTGAACTGGGTCAGCCTGCGAGGGCAGCTGAGTGATGCCCATCCGCGCTCAGGCCCTCCCTGTGGGCTCGCCACCGCTCCCTTCTCTCACTGCAGATCGGATCTACCTTTCTCCCCCAGAGCCAGAGAAGATGGATCACCTTCTTGGAGAGGCATCGCTCATGTCACCACCTGCCTGACCCATTACAAGATTTAAACTGTCACTTAATTTGTTCTCCATTATGTGCAGACACATCATCACCTTTGGCAGAGCTTGGAGGAAGGGCCCGGAAGGAAGTGACGAAGTCAGGACAGGATTGGTTTCCAGGGTGGCCTTTTCTGGCTTCTCCAGGCCCTCAGAGGCTATGGGGAGAGATTGGTTTTCAGCAGCCAGGGCGTCTGAGCTGGGGTTGGGACCTGGCCACAGGCTCAGAGAGGGGACCCACGGGGTGTAAAGGCAAGGACCAGAGCTCAGCCCTCAGCCTCGGGGGATTTAAAGTCACAGCTTTCTGAAAACCCTTCACCTTACGTTAGCTTCCCCAGAAATGCTTCTGTTAAGAATTCTGGCTTGTGCACAGAATATTGAGCTGTGCTGCATCCCCTTGACTCCTGGGATGGAATTTGAAGTAATCAGCCTTTGGATTTCCAGAAGTCCTTAATCTTCTTTGACCTGCAAGGAGCCACAGATTAGCCTGTGAAAAATCATATGTAACCATTTCTTTAAGTCCTTCCCTGGCTTATTTCTGTGGGGATTTTGAATCATAGAATGCTTCTGCTCTGAAGGCACAGGAAGCTGAGACTTCCTTGCTTTCGATTATCTGTGTTCAGCCCATTCATTCAATGTGCAACTGCAGCCAAATAAGTGTGCCTACTGTGTGCTGGGCGCTGTCAATCCGGTATGGGGGTTCACCCTCAGTGGGGCTCCTTGGGCTGGTATTATTGTACCCATTCTACAGATTAGGAAACTAAGTTTCAGCAAAGTTAAGTCACTCATCCAAAGACACCCAGCTGCTTAGGGTCAAGGTCTATATTCAAATTTACAGTTTCCACTATTTCTATTTTCACAAGAGGTCAGTTTCTGCTACCAATGTCTGTTCATATATTTCCCAGGGATCCAAGCACCAGAGTAGAGGTGGATCTACCAAGAGGCCAATGAAGAGGAAGCTTTGGGGCCCTGTACCCTATGTTCACATGGTCAGGTCTTTCTGTACAGTTTGCAAAAGCAAGCTATTATATCTGCAACTGGTTAAGAACATTATTCTGTCCCACTCTGGTTTCCACTTTGTCACACTTTCCCTCAGGTTGGGAGGCATGGAGTGGCTACAGGCTTTACTGGGCTTGGCCAATGTGGACTGATTTGGGTGATGCTTTTGCTCGTGCTCAGTGGTATAAATTCCCATGGGGCCCCAGTCACTTTCAGAGATGGTTAAGTCACTACTCTTTGTGCTGGGGGACAAGGCTTCCAGAGACCCTCCTTGTGTCACTGTGCTGATTCACCTGGTATTAGGACACAAAGAAGTGGCATCAAGAGGTTATACTGTAGTATGAACACGTCCCAGGGCCGCAAGGTGTCAGAACCGTGTTGGTGGTTCAGGAAAAACAAGGCATGAGATGTAAAGAGCCAGGTGCTGTGGGAAATTCTTCTAGTCATGAGATGCATAAAACTCTAATGGAATGTCCGGTTTTCATTCAATAGTCAAATGGAAGCTTTCCTATTGAGAATAGAGTTGATGATATATATATATATATATATATATATATATATATATATATATTCACTATACTTTATTTGATGAGAATCATGTGAAATGGAATTTCTCAGAATAACTATTTGTAGAATACAGGACCGGACCAGCAAATATGTCTGTGCATAAAGTCACGTTTTATGTGCCTTAACTACTACTACTACTGCTACTACTACTATTACTAAAAAATAAAGAAATTAAAAAAAAAAATAATTACCTAATCCTGCTGGAGGAAAGATTGGGTTAGTTTTTTTTATTGACTTTTATCAATAGAAAGATCTAGAAAATCATTGTCAGAAGAAAAGAAAATCAAAGAGCATCCAGCCACAAAACGTAGAAAAAACAATTATCAAGGTGTATCAGGAATACGGCTATGTTGTTTTCTAATCTTGAGATATTTATCATATTTGTCTGCTTTTAAAACTTTGCAATTGGGAATAATTTATTTCTAATTCTGAATCATTATTCATTTTAGCCTCTTTTTTATTTGTTGCTTTGCATTATTTTTTTAAGTAGAGGGCCCCTGACATGGTAAAAGTTCCAGGTTTCAGATAAGCGACATCCACTCCTGGCTAGAGAGCGAGTCTGTAAAGTGAACAGTGCTGCGCATGTGTTGTAGCAGTAGCATCAGATCCTGTAAGGTGGAGAGAGAGGCAGGATGGGATGAGAAAATACAAAGAAGGATAAAGCTTTGTCCTTTCTCCTAAGGAATTTACAAATGGGGGTAACAGGTACGGTGGGGTCTCCATGATTAGTCCCATCATAGAAGGAGACCAGAGGCTGTGTGGGACCAGAGCCCAAGCATGGTGCCTCAATTCCCATAGTACCCTCTTATAGCCCAAATGCCAGCCTTCTAGAGTGAGGACTCTTGAGGGTAAGATCTCAGTAGGGATCCAGAGACTTTAGTGGTACTGGAGGAAAGAGAAGGATTTTAGGTCTTACCGTAGAGAAGAACAAAGCACCTTCATGAATCTGAGCTAACATTCCCTCCTTTTTTGATGTTGACATTTGGAGTTCCCCTCCCCTCATAAGCCTACCCATATTCTAGGCCCCTGTTAAGTTCTTCCAGAACCTTTCCAGCTTACAGAGACCTCCCTCAGCTACTCCAAATGTTTTTCCTACATAAGCCCCTCCTCAGACACTTGGCACCTCCTACCACCCACCAGCTGTATGCTTTTGGACAGCTGACAACCTCTCTGATTCGAGCATCTGCAAGATGGGGACCCCCCCCACAGCTTCTTGCAGAGAGTAGGTGGTCAACCAAGATCTGGGGGTGACGCAGTGGAATGTGACTCAGTTTCTGGAGTCCAACCTGGGCTGGAATACATATTACTTATTATCTTGACCTTGAGGAATTTACTTAATTTTGCAAGAGCTCCAGTTTCTTCATTATAAAATAGGAAGGAAAAATAATGATTTCACAGAACAGTTGAGGGAATCAATGAGGAATTGCCTATCAAGTGCTTAGTACGCCTCCTAACATATCATGCAGTAAGTAGTCTTTGCTGTTGCTATTGCATTTGGAAAAAAAATACTTACCAGTATTGATTTCATACCAGTGACTCTGCTAGGCATTACGGATGCAAAAATGAATAGGATTCAACGAGGTCATTGGTAGTCAAGAACATGCAAATTAAGACAAAAATAAGGTATCATTAAAAAAATAGAACATATTGGAAAAGTCTAAAATATTGGTACCTCAAATATTAGAAAGGGCACAGAAGAGCAACTCCTTTCATTTATTGTTGGTGGGAGTATGAATTGAATTCTTGGAAAGCAATTTCACAATTTCTACCTAAATTTAAAATACGTGTACATGTTTAATGCTGCAATCTAGCCTCTCGGTATTTGCTCTAAGGAAACATTTAAACATGTAAATTATCTATAAACTCTTGTAAACATTTGCAAGAGTTTTCACCACAGCATTGTTTAGGAGTGCAAATCTAGAAGAAAACACACACACACACACACACCTCTGAATACTCCTGGCAGGGGAAGGCAATCCATGTTAAAACCATACCATGAAATATTGCAAATCGATGTTACCAAAAAAAAAAAAAAAAAAAAAAAAAAAGAAGGAATTAGATCTATAATGCTCACATGGGAAGATCTTGGACTAATGTTATTAAGTGAAAAAGTGAAGTATAGAATAATGTATCAATTTATGCTAAGAAAACAACCACCACCACCACCAGAAAACCGTATTTTCTGTGTCTGTGTCTGTGCATGGGAATGTCCAGAGGATAAAGCTGAATGAAATCAACCAAATTGGGAATAATGTTTTCCCTGAGCAAGGGCTGGTTTTACAGGACCCCACAGTATTTTTGCTTAATAAACTTTGTCCAGATTTTTTAACAAGTAAATATATTCACGTATTACTTAAGTAAAGACAAATGGTGGAGGTCATCTTGAGTTGGCAACAGGTCTTCTTGGGCGGGCTCTGGAATAATCCAGTTTTCTCTCCTAGTGTCCCCATCTAGTCACACGTCTTTTGTCATGGGGGTTTCTGCTGGCTCTGTGCAGCAGCCTCCTCTTGCTACCATGTCACATGGACTGTTGCCAGCCTCAGATTTCTCAGGCATGAGTGAGTTGTGTCCCACAAACTCTGGGGATGTGGGAAAGCTCTCCCAAAAGTCTTGAAGTCCCTCTTGCAGGCTTGGAATCTGGGAGGAGGTGGAACTATAGAACGCTAATAGCCTGTCCCAGTTCCTCTCTCCAGTGTTCCCTGTCCTTTAGTGTCACATATGCTCAGGATGGGAAGTTAGCCCAGGCTTCTACCTCCCTGTGGCCTGCTGGGGGTAGTTGGCATTCACAGTCCGGGGGCCTCAGCCCCAACTGAGATGGAAAGAGCTCCAAGTAATATTCACTGAGAATGTCGCGCAGCTTGACTATGACTTTGATAACAGATTGTAGAAAGTTTGAGATTATGGTCCTTAAATAATTCAGGTCAAAAATGAGAGCACAGAGTCTCCGAGATGCTAAACAACGTGTCCAAACACACACAGCTACTTAGAGACAGAGCCGGCAGTTAATTACAGGAGATCCCAGGTTGGTAATAACCCCTGGAGCTCGCAGTGCCACATCAATTATCATAAATTCTAAGCTTGAGATTCTTTATATTTTTTAAAAAACTTCTTTATGCTTTTGGACTACCAGTGATCAGTATATTAGTATGAAATCTATAAATTATATGAAGATGATTTGAAATAGAATTCTTCTTTTATATTTGCAGTCAAATGATGGAGGCTTAGTGGCAGATTTGAGGCTCAAAACTAGGTTTCTGAGGCATTCAGAGTGACAAAGGAGAAATGGCCGTGGTCCCTGTCCCTAGGGATTTTACTTTTTAACTTGAGAGGCCAGTGTGACCCACACAATCTCTAGCAGTGATTCCTGACTAGGGGATTTTGGCAATCTCTGGAGGCATTTTTGGTGTTATACCTGGGAGGGAGGCGTGCTATTGGCATCTAGTAGGTAGAGGCCAGAGACGCTGCTAACCATCCTACAGTGAGAGAATAGCCCCACAGCAAAGAGTCATCTGACTCAAAATGTCAATAATGCCGAGGTTGAGAAGTCCTTCCAGAGCATGAATGCTAAAAGCTGCATTAATGGCTCTACATAAGAAATCCAGAGGTAGAAAAAGTCAAGGCATGCGCTGGAGTCCTATCTGTACCCCACACACAGAGCGCGCCTCTTCCCTTCCTTCCTGTTTGGCAAAGAAGGATTCCCACACCTGCTCCATTCTCCTTCTTGGCATCTGGAAAGAAACCCACTACCAAGTGCAGGGTGGTGTGCAAGAACTCATATGTCTGGGCAATTTGTCTGTATTAAGAGTATGTGCCTCTTCCTTATTTGGGTTTACCCTGCTCAAACATTTACTGGTCATTTCCCTGCTTAGAAAGCTCTAGTACTTTGACTTTGTGCATGACAGTGGCCCCCAGAGTTTGGACTCTGACATTCTCTTGCTCCTTCCCTTCCTTCTGCTGTCCCCTAACCATCCTAAGCCCCACCACGTGAACTAGCTGTTCCAGAATATGGCCTGCTATTTTTTCTTGTTAAGATCTTCCATGTGGGACACCTGGGTGGCTCAGTGGTTGAGCGTCTGCCTTCTGCTCAGGGCAAGATCCTGGGGTTCTGGATCGATTCCTGCATCGGGCTCCTTGGGGCAGCCTGCTTCTCCCTCTGCCTATGTCTCTCATGAATAAATACCTAAATAAAATTTTTTTTTTTAAAAAAAGATTTTCCATGTGATTTCTTGGGTAAAATTTGGGCTTAAAAGTATCATACTTCCCCCACTTTCCCAGAAGATGATTTTCTGAAGACAACGGACAGATGCTTAAATTAATTAAGAGCAGAAAAAACATGATGAAGAGTTTCCTTCCCGGTAAGCTGTGGAGGCTTTGAGATTGAATTTTTTTTTTTCATGCAAAAAAGATTGCTTTTCAGAAGGCTAAATTACTAGCATTTTTTTTTTTTTTGAAGAATGGATCCTTTTTAGGCAATATTCTTGAATTCTCAGTTCTGTTTGAGAGAATACTGCAAATATTTGACTTGAGAGTCTGAGCTGAAAGCATCTAGCGTTTCCCCCCTCCTCTCTCTCCTCTCCCTCTCCCCTTCTTCTCCTCTTACTCTGGCCTCTCCCTGCCCCATGCCACCCCTTGCCCTTTACTTAACAGGTAACACTGGGAAGGGCCCTGGTCAAAGCCCCGCAGACTGTCAGTGGCAGAGACCACCTGGAAAGCAGGTCTGTACTCTTCCTGCTTCCTCTCCATCCTTTTTATTTATTTTTTAATAAAAATTGTTTATATTTAAAGTATACAGCGTGATGATTTGATATATATATATATATACATAGTGAAATGATTACTACAGTCAAGCTAATTAACATACCATCTCTTCATATCGTTACTTCTTTTTTTTTTTTGGTGATGAGAGCACCTGCAATCTACTGCCGTGGCAAATCTTCAGTATTTAGCACATTATCATTAACCACAGTCGGCATCCTCCTTTCTGAATGACTCTCCCTCCTCCCACTTGCTCTGTGCTGTCACCTGACTGTGCCTGAGGACACACAAGAATGGTTTGCGGCAGATCTTGATCAGACACCGTCAGCAATCCTTGTGTAGTTCTCATCCTAACACTCTTGGGAGGGTATTCCGCGGCCCTGGGATAAGTGTCTTCAAGTTCCTTTATCCCTGCATCTGTATCTTTGGAGTAATGGCAGGACACCTGCACCCCAATGTTTATAGCAGCAACGTCCACAATAGCCAAAGTGTGGAAGGAGCCTCGCTGTCCATCGAAAGATGATGGATAAAGAAGCTGTGGTCTATGTATACAATGGAATATTACTCAGCCACTAGAAATGACAAATACCCACCATTTGCTTCAATGTGGATAGAACTGGAGGGTATTATACCGAGTGAAGTAAGTCAATTGGACAAGGACAAACATTATATGGTCTCATTCATTTGGGGAATATAAAAAAAATAGTGAAAGGAAATAAAGGGGAAAGGAGAGACAATGAGTGGGAAATATCAGTGAGGGTGACAAAACACGAGAGACTCCTAACTCTGGGAAACGAACCAGGGGTAGTGGAAGGGGAAGCGGGTGGGGGGACAGGGTGACTGGGTGACAGGCACTGAGGGGGGCACTTGACAGGATGAGCACTGGGTGATATGCTATATGTTGGCAAATTGAACTCCAATAAAAAAAATAATTAAAAAAATTCCTTCATCCCTCCCAAGCGTTTGCTGAAATTGCTCTAGTTCGACCTCTATTTTTTACTGTATTTTTTTCCCTTCTTTCGAATCCCAAGATCTCTATTTTCTTTTGTTACTAACAAGCTCTATCTAGAAAGTGAAGATAACAATGGTGAATCTGAAGGCAGAGAGTGTGTACCGGATGGCCATTTTCAGCTTATTTTGGTATAAGATTTATAGTTCAGGTATGGTTCTAAGGGTTAGTCACACCTTTGGGGGAAGACACTTTGATGAAAATTTGTAACTGGACCCTCCTAGAGGGACCCTCTTCCTAAGGCCAATCTTACCTCCTGTTTCCTAGAGAGTTTTAAGTTAAAGTTTAAGCCTTAAAAGCAGTGTTTGTTTTTTTATTTTTTATTTATTTTTATTTTTATTATTATTTTTTTAAGTAGTGTTCTGAAATCAGCAATCCTCCTTTTGGAGCTGAGTAAAAATCAGCAAGCACCATTTGCTCATTCAACTAATGCTTCCTGAGCACATGTGTTACACCAGGCTCTGGGGTTACAGATATGAGCCAGATAAAACTGTGTCTTCCCCAAGCTTACACACTAATAAAGAAATAAATTAATTCACTTGGTGTGTTAGGTATTATTTTAAGTGTTCAAGATTTAGTGGTAAATAAGACTGATGAGCTCCTTGCTCTTACGGAAGTTAATTTCTACCGGGGGTGGGGGGGGGGGGCAGGGGGAAGAGAGAGAGAAGGAATTAACACATGGGCAGATATATAAGGAGAGAAAACATCAGGTAGTGATAAGGACCTAATTTAGGAGTGTAGGTAGGGACAGACTTGCTTGCCCTTAGGCTGATACTGATACTGCCAAGTAGGAGTAAGCTTGTCAACATCTGGAGGGGCGTGTTCCAGGCACAAGAAACTGAGAAGGCCCTCCCTTGGACCGAGGTTGTTCGGTTTGAGGGTAAAGAAGCTGTGGCATGGAGAGCAAGGGGATGTCAAAGAAATATGGCATGCCAAACCATACAGGGCATCATAGGGCAGAGTATGGAGTTTGGGTTTTATTCCAGGGCAATGGAAAACCATTCAAAAGTTTGAAGCAGGAAATTAACACAATCTGGGTGACATTTTAAAAAGATAAAATTGCCCTCCCTTTATTTGATTTTGGTATTCAAGTTTTTTGGCTTTAGAAAATGAATTGGGAGCTTCCTAAACGGTTTAGAACAGAAGTTCTCAAATATTGGTATATCTCAAGGTCCTCTGGAAAGCTAATCAAAAGTATAAAGGCCTCTACATGTTGAAGTATGGCAGGGTCTGGGCCTCTGGATTTTGTTTTGTTTTTTTCACCTAGTTTCCTGTGTGATTCTAATCCATACAAGTTTGAAAATCATTGGATTAGAAAACAATGCAATTATCTGTTATTTAAAGGTTAGATAAAATCCAGTCATGAGCTCGTAAGTTCCTGATGTGTTTTCCAATGACAGCCCTTTCATCGTCTCTCTGTTTCTTCTGCGGAAACTGATCTACTCAACAGAACCATAAAACAACCTCACTCGTTACCATAAAGGCAGGCATCCCAAATCGTAGTTACCACATTCCAGCAACATATCAAAGAGTAATATGTGATGATTACACAGAGTTGTTTTCCAGCAAAGTAGGTTTCAACGTCAATGAAATATGTCAGCAGTCTCTATTATATCCACAAACTTCAGGAGAAAACCTGCATGGTTGTAGTAATAAATGCTGAGAAGGCACTTGGCCAAATTCAGCAGCAACTCCTAATTGCAGTTCAAAAGATGGGAACCCAGTAAAACTAGGTAGATATGAGGAAAACAAAATTCAACAACAATGGCAATACTAATGATGAAAAGTTGGTAGCAAACATCATTCTAAATGGAAAAATTATTTCAATCAAAATTAGGAACTGTATAACTTGGCTGTTGTTCCCTTCATTACTTAACCTGGTCAGGAAAGTTTTAGTGAAAATAAATACAAGTAAATCCACCACAGAAATACAAATGACTTTAAGAGAGTATTAGGGAAGATTATATGGCAACAAATTGGACATCTGGGAAGAAATGGTTAAATTCCTAGCAACATATAACCTCTCAAAATCGAAGCAGGAAGAAATAGAAAATTTTGAGTGCCTGGGTGGCTCAGTGGTTAAGTGTCTGCCTTTGGCCCTGGTTGTGGTCCCAGGCTCCAGGGATCCAGTCCTGCTTCTCCTCTACCTATGTCTTGTTTCTCTCTCTATGTCTCTCATGAATAAACAAATAGAATCTTTAAAAAAAATTAGAAAATTTGAACAGACCGATCACCAACAATGAAATTGAATTAGTAATCAAACAACTCCCAACAAACAAAGGTCCAGGACCAGATGGGCTCACAGGTGAATGCTGCCAAACATTTAAAGAAGAGTTAATACCTAGTCTTCTCAAACTATTCTTAAAAATACGAGAGGAAGGAAAGCTTCCAAGTTCATTCTACAAGACCGGCATTACACTGATTACAAAATCAGATAAAGACCCTACAGAAAATTATAGGCCAATATATCTGATGAACATAGATGCAAAAACCCTCAATAAAATACTAGCAAACTGAACCCAACAATATATTAAAAAAGTCATTCACCACGATCAAGTGAGATTTATTCCTGGGATTCAAGGGTGGTTCATTATTCACAAATCAACCAATGTGATACATCACATCAAAAAGAGAAAGGATAAAAACATGATCATCTCAATAGATGCAGAAAAAACATTTGATGAAGTACAACATCCATTTATGATAAAAACTCTCAAGAAAGTAGACGTAGAGGGAGTATACTGCAACATAACAAAACAAAGCAAAAGTAAAATAACTGCTACAAACATTTGGAAAGAAGAAGCAAAAGTATATTGTCGAGCTTATTTTATGTTTGAGAACCCAAGAGACTCAGGTAAAATTATTGTGATTATTAAAAGAATATGGCCTAGTGGCTGGAGGTAGGAGCTACCTACAAAAATTTGATGCCTTTCTCACTTGATACGGAAAAAAAATCATTTATAGTACTCAAAAATCTAAAGCACTTAAAAGTGAATGAAATAAGAAAGGTAGTCAATCTATATGAAGAAAACTATAGTAATTTTATTCAAAGATATAAAATCAGCCTAAACCCAAAATATATATCATTCTTAGATAGGAAGTCTTCTTATCAAAAACTTGTTAATTACTTTAAATTAGTATTAAATGTTAATGTCATGCCAGTTAGAGTTCCCCATTTGGAGGTGGGGGGGGTATTGAGAAAAAAGGTCATAAGTTTACATGTGGGAAAGGAGCCTGTGAGAAATTATGCAACAGAAGTATGAGATAGAACAGGAAGTGGAGATTTGCCTTGCTAGATGTGGTCAGACCATAAAGTCACCCCAGTCAAGTCAGTATGAGGTTAGTTTATGAACAGACAAGTAGATTAATGAGACACAAAATAAAGAACTCATAAATATGCCTATTTTACATGTGAGACTTTACTATTTAATAGATGGTGCTGAACAACCAGCTGTTCATCTGAAAGAAAAGTAGACACCCATCCTCAGCCTTATTTTATCCTATGCCATACATAAAAATACATTCCAGATGAATTGAAGAGTTAAATGTAAAAAAATGACATGTACGATGTAGGAGTTGGGAATACCCTCTTAATTAAAACTGCAAACCCGAAAGCTATATAAGAATGGGAAGACATATTTGAATATATGATAATTAAAATTTTATATATACAGAAAACTCCACAAATGAAGTCCAAAGATATGCTTTGATAATATTTTTATTGCAGTCATGAACAAAGCATGAATATTTTTAGTATTCAAAGATTTCTTACAAGTTGACAAGAAGGCAAGCAACCATTAAGAAAATGAACAAAAAGCACAAATTGTCAATTCAGAGAAAAGCAAATACCAGTGGCCAGTAAACATTAACTGATGTTTAAATGAGCTCTCAGTTTAGGAAATGGAAATTAAAATCACAATGAGATGTAATTTTACACCCATAGATTGGCAAAATTAAAGAGAAATACAAAACCGATGTTTGGCAGGTATGAAAGGAAAAGAGTACTTTCAGTTTTAACTTGGAGATTTGAAAATTTACAGCCTCTTTATAAAGCAATGGACAGCATCTATTAAAATTAAAAGTACATATATCATTTGACCCACTCCTGGTGACCTTTCTTACAGAGATTAAATTCCCAAGACAAGTGGACTCATAAATAAAGATGATTCATGTGGCATTATTCATAATGGCAAAGCAAAACCAAAAAAGCAAAACAAAAAAAAAAAAAAAGGAGACAAATTGGTGAATAAGGAAGAAAGGGATCACCAATAAGGGAATCACTGAATAAATTATGGCACATAGTTATGGTACATATGGTATAGACCATAACCATGGTATGCTATGTGATCTTTAAAGGAATGAATTAGAGGGCACTTGGTGGCTCAGTCAATTAAGCGTCTGCTGCCTTTGGCTCAGGTTGTAATCCTGGGTCCTGGGATCAAGCCCTGCATCTGGCTCCCTGCTTTTCAGGGAGCCTGCTTCTCCTTCTCTCTCTGTGTCTCATAAATAGATAAATAAAATCTTTTAAAAAATTTAAAGAGAAGAACAAATTAGGTATTCAGTTGACTTGAAGGGCCTCCCGCTAAGTATTGTTGAATGAGAAAAGCAAGGTGCCATGAAATATACATATTAGAGTTCCAGTCTGTACATCAAACTGACAAAAATCCCTTCCATATACATACAGATATGTGTACGTGCACATATATTCACAGGATTGAATTAACAGGAAATAATATGGACACAGACATGGAGAAACATAGCTTATTCATGGGCTATGATGTCTGGGGAGTAAGGAGGCTGATGTAGTAGGGGGAAAAGATGGGAGAACCATACAAAAAAGGAACAGTAAAAAGACTAATTTAAAAAGCATATGCATAATCTCCTTCCCATAAAATTATGTATGTATGTATGTATATGTGTACACATAATTAAATAAAAAGATTTCAAAAGCCAAGGGCATTCTCACAGTATTAGAAAGATCACTGCAGGTGCTATGAGAAGAATGGATATAGTGTGCACAAATGGAAGTAGGGAGAGCAGTTTGGAGGCCACCCAGTGCCCCAGGCAAGACGGGATCTTGGCTGGGACTCAGAAGTGATGGTAGAGACTGGAGAAATGAACAGATCTGGGATAAGTCTTGGCAGTTATAGTTGCCAAGATCTTCTGATGGATTGGACATGGAGGGATTTGAAATGTAAAGATGAGACTCAAGGATGAGTTTCCAGAGTTTTGCCTTAGCTACTCGGGTAATGGATCCACTTTACAGATAAGATAGACTAGATGAGGAATGGGTTGAGTAGGGGAAGAAATAGGCTTCCCTTTGGGTATATGTCAAAAGTTTGAGATGCCTATTATAAATCGAATGGGAAAGGTCAAGTAAGCAGAAGAACATAGACTCCAAGTGATAGGGACTATCCCTCCCTTAGCTAGCAGGATTGATACTGGGGTACATTGCCCTTCTGTCTCCTTGGCACTCTTTCCCTCTTCTTTCACTCTTCCCTGTCATTCAACTTGTCCCTCTTCCCTGTCCTCTTTCCTCTGTCCAGGTGACATTCCCAAGAGCATCTGCTCCCAATGCACCATTTCAGAGTATGTTTTCTGGGAAACCTAAGCCCAGAGCCCATGTGGTTCCTCTGGTGACCAATGGTTAACCTGGAACTTAGATCCAGTCCTCCTGAATAAAAACTCCTCTTTCTGAATGATCTAAGAGAGCTTTGGGATAACCTCTTAGAAGACGTTAGATAATCTAAGAGAGCTTTGGGATAATCCCTTAGAAGGCAAGCCTAGGGGCATCTGGGTGGCTCAGTTGGTTAAATGTCTGCCTTCGGCTCGGGTCATGGTCCCAGGGTCCTGGGATCAAGCCCCATATTGGTCTCCCCACTCAGGGGGGAGTTCTGCTTCTCCTTCTCCACCTGCCCCTCCTCCCTGCTTGTGTGCTCTCTCTCTCTCATTCACTCTCTATCTCAAATAAATAAATTAAATCTTAAAAAACAGAAGGCAAGCCAATGGCTCTTTGGAATTTGGTGTTTCTAATTTGCTGTGTGCTGTCCAGAGCCTTCTGACAGGTACCAAAAGCCGGGAGCTAAGTAAGCCACTGTGTGTCTCTTTATGCTTGTGAGGCAAATGCTTAAATTAGCTCCAGATTGGGCCCCCAGAATCCCTTCCAACCAGACTGGATGTGTGTAATGCATCCTTCAAGGCCTACACCACCTGTCCCTTCCTCTCTGAAGCCTTCTCTCAGGCAGGATTAACTAATTCAGTCAACAATACAACAATGCCGAGCCTACTATGTGGCAGGACCCAGAGGAAATGTAATATTACATATTCCTCTGTGACCATTCCCCTTTGCATGGTCTCCTCTCCAGCACTCATCACAGGTGATAATTATTTAAACCTCAGTTTCTTCCACTGGACTCTGCTTCTCCAGGGTCACCATCTTATTTATCTCTGCATTGCGAGCTTTTTTTTTGTATAGCATCTGGTGCAGACTAAGCACTGGGTAAGTGGTGGTTGATTTTGAACTGTTAGTGACTTTAAACTCATCTTTCTGCTTCAGACTTCCATAATTTCAGAATCAGATGCTAGCAGGATTATCATGCTCCCCTGCCCCACACCTACCCATGCCAACAAGTTTTGTTTGGGGTGTCTCAAAATGAAGGAGACACCATCTAGCACTTATTTTACCTGTAAAAGTTACATCTTATATCTCAGCTCTGAGGACCCTCAGTCAAGATGAACAAACTTTATAGTCTCTTTATGTTCCCCCTCTCTCTTTCACCCTTGTTTTCAGGAATGAGATCCTCACCATTTTCCCCTCCATCTCAAACTTCCTCTCTGCTTTGATTGGCTCTGTTTTTCTGACCACCCCTCTTCCCTCCAGGGCCATCTGCCCCTCACCAGAGCCTTGCTCTTCCTCTGGAATCTTGTTCTATCCATTATCTCTGCTCTTGCTTTCATGGTTAGCTTCCCAGCAGGGCTTCAGCCTTCACATTCCCATCATGAGCTCTTTCAACCCCAGTAGCCTCTGGGTCCTAGTGTCTTTTAACCCCTCTCACCACCACACCTCCTCAAAGGGTAGTGTCTGTGCTTGCTCCCAGGGGCTCCTCATTTCCCCCTTTGCATTGTGTTTTCCTCATTCACAGATTCTAGTTACCAGTTCCTGAAAATGTTACCGAGAATGTCACAACTCTCAACTCAAGGCCTACTTTCAATATCTTCAACCACTTTGGGACGTTGACAACTGCTGGCCCTCTTTTCCTTTGGAAACTCTTCCCTTGGAGAAGCATCCACTAGTGTGGTGGAGTGAGAAAGAACGTGGAGCTGGGAGTTAAAACAGAGTTCACCCTTCAGTGCTGCAGTAGTAGTTATAGGACCTAGGACAGCTCCCTTAACCTTGCTAAGCTTTGACTTCTGTATCTATAAAACCGAGAGATAATTGTAAAGACTCAATAGGATTATCACGTTAAAATAAAATGAAGTATTTATGATTTGTCTGGCACAGAGGCCCTCAGAACTGATTACTGCCTTGCCAATCCTTCTTGATTTCCATGTCTCTGCAGTATCCTGGTTTTCTTTCTATTTCTCTGACTACAGCCCCTTTTCCTCTGTCTACCCACGAACGAAGATTTCCCCAAGGAATAAAGAATCAAAAGTTGTAAAGGAAGTACTTTGACCTCTCAGCGAGGCAGATCGACAGCTGTGAATATAAAATCTTTGATAAATAGGTCTGAATTTCAGCTTAATTATTCACATCATGTGTAATTATAACCAGAAAAAAAAGAACAAAAATAAATTTTCTGCCATTCTCATGTTATACCTCTTTTCATGTTCCTTTACAATAATCTCCAGCAATATTGCAACAATGTGTATATCAGGATTCTGCCGACAGTGCACTTAATCTATTGCCAATTGGACTATTTACTTATGCATTCAGAGAGAGCATGAGTTGTCTTATGTTCCTTGAAAGAAATTAGACATGGCTTGATATATTAATGAAATCATTGCCATTTCATTTAACTGTGTGTTTAGAACCAGACTATTCTGCAGTTATTGGGCTGCAGAAAGTGCATTCTTTTGTGTGATGGTCATAGTTGATAGGCAAACAGCGCTCAAAGGCTGCAACTTTTTGCATGAAATACTTTCCTATACAAGCAAGAAGTTTTGTGCAAAATAACTAAAAGGTGCATTTAAATAAAGAAGAAAAAACTCATGCAAAACAACTTTTATTCAGGAAAAGAAGGCAGTTTTTATGTGATTCTCAAAATTAAAATCGCCTTTTGTGGATATATGTGTAAATTGTGTGTGGAAATAACTTTCAACTTGCACACATAGGAACAAAGTTTAGGAATAGTCTTGCATAGGGGCACCTGGGTGGCTCAGTTGATTAAGTGTCCAACTCTTGATTGAAATCAAGTCAGGTCATGGTCTCAGGGTTGAGATTAAGCCCTCATCAGGCTCTGCACTGGGCATGGAACCTGCTTAAGATTCTCTTTCTCCCGCTCCCTCTCCCTGCTGCCTCCCTCTCTCAAAAAGGATAAAAAAAAAGGAATAATCTTGCATAGCAACTGACATTATTAATTAACTGATTAATTCCTTGATTAAGAAAGGAAGATTAAACGTAACCCCAGTTTTTTGTTCATATGTCAATGTGACGTGTTCAAGCTTCACAGTAGCAAAATTACTGTATGATTTTTAAAAAAATATTTAAAGCATAGTAATAAAACAAGCCAATGCTTTGGAAAATAATCATATTCATCACTTAATGTTTTTAAGGACCCAAGAAGGAGCCAAAATTATTTATTAAATTTCAACATTGCATAGTTGTATTGCTCTAATGTAGGTATGAGGAAGTGGTATTTTATTAGTGTGAAATCACAGAACCTCCACACAAGAAATGGGCTTAAATTCTGCTTCTGCCATTCACCACCTATGTGCAGTCCTGTTGGCCATTTGGTCTTTTGGAGCTACATTTTGTTTTCATCTACAAAACAAGGCTATTTATAGCCATGTCTCTACCAGTTTCACAGGATTGTTTTGAGTAACGAAGGTGGTGGATGTGAACGTTTGTTGTAAGATAATGATCGGCTGTGAAACCCGGGCTACGTGTCACTGCTGGGGAATGAGGCTGAGCTGGGCCAGGGCTCAAAGGCAGGTTCCTATTTGTGACAGACAACTTGGACTTGGTTGGGGGCACTTTCGCTCTGGTTTACTTAATTTCAGCTCTCAGGCCAGGTCAAGGATATCCCCGAGATCTGGAGGCTGCGGATGAGAAGGCTCCTCACTGCCTCCCTTTCTCTCGTGAGGGTGTGACACAGTGTTGGTCCCAGCAGCTCACATGGAGGGAAGAGTCCTCTGTGTCCGAAGATTCCCAAGAGCCTTTTACTCTCCTCCTCCCCTTCTTCCCTCTCCTCCCCTTTGCTTTCCCCTCCTCCCCCTCCTCCCCCTTCTTCCCCTTTTCCTTCCCCTCCTCCCCCTCCTCCCCCTTCTCCCCCCTCTACTCTTTTCTCTCTCTCCTCTCCCTCTTCCCTCTCCTCTCCACTCCATCCCCCCTCTCCTCCCACCTTCCTTGTCTCTTCTCCCTTCCTCACCCTCCTCCCACTCTCCCTTGTTTCCCTCATCTCTCTCCTCCCTTCCTCTCTCTCCTCCTCTTCTCAGTCTTATCCCCTCCTTCCTTTCCTCCCCTCCTCCCTCTCTTCCCCCTCCTCCCTCTTCCTCCTCTTCTTCTTCCTCCCCATCCTCCCTCTCCTCTCTCTTCCTCACCTTCTCCCCCTTCTTCCCCCTCACTTCCCTCTTTCCTCTCCTCTCCCACCTCCCTCTCCTCCCCTTCCTTCCTTCTCCTCCCCTTCCTCCCCCTCTTCATCTTTGTTTAGGCTAGGGAGAGATGCACAAATCACCTCATATCACTTGGTCCAAAAATATGCTTCCTGGTTTTATAACTCCTTGCTAGGCTGATGAGTGTTGGAACAGCATCCTCCCTGGATTTCTTGGTGTTTCTGCACGGTTTAGGCCTTCTGTGTAATAGAAATTGACCGACTACAGAGAGAGGGTGCCTTCTCTCTTCCAGAGCCATTCACTCCCCTTCTAAGGATAGTAAAGTTTAGAGACACCTTTTCTTTTTTTTAATTTTTTAATTTTTAAAAAAATTTTTAGTAATAAATTTATTTTTTATTGGTATTCAATTTGCCAACATACAGAATAACATCCAGTGCTCATCCCATCAAGTGCCCCCCTCAGTGCCCATCACCCATTCACCCCCACCCCCGCCCTCTTCCCCTTCCACCCCCCCTAGTTCGTTTCCCAGAGTTAGGAGTCTTTATGTTCTGTCTCCCTTTCTGATATTTCCTACCCATTTCTTCTCCCTTCCCTTCTATTCCCTTTCACTATTATTTATATTCCCCAAATAAATGAGACCATATAATGTTTGTCCTTCTCCGATTGACTTACTTCACTCAGCATAATACCCTCCAGTTCCATCCACGTTGAAGAAAATGGTGGGTATTTGTCATTTCTAATGGCTGAGTAATATTCCATTGTGTACATAGACCACATCTTTATCCATTCATCTTTCGATGGACACTGAGGCTCCTTCCACAGTTTGGCTATTGTGGCCATTGCTGCTAGAAACATCGGGGTGCAGGTGTCCCAGCATTTTATTGCATCTGTATCTTTGGGGTAAATCCCCAGCAGTACAATTGCTGGGTCGTAGGGAAAATCTATTTTTAACTCTTTGAGGAACCTCCACACAGTTTTCCAGAGTGGCTGCACAAGTTACATTCCCACCAACAGTGTAAGAGGGTTCCCTTTTCTCCACATCCTCTCCAGCATGTGTGGTTTCCTGCCTTGTTGATTTTCCCCATTCTCACTGGTGTGAGGTGGTATCTTATTGTGGTTTTGATTTGTATTTCCCTGATGGCAAGTGATGCAGAGCATTTTCTCATGTGCGTGTTGGCCATGTCTATAGAGAACACCTTTTCATCTTCCCCAGGGACAACTGCTTATATTCTGGGTTGGAGACTTGCCTTCCACTCCCATGACAGGATTTGTTTGCATTTTGGGGCAAACTATAGGATCTCTCTCTTTATTTCTGTCTCTCTCTGAGAGGGAGGATGGGAAGCTGTGTCAGCAGTACCTATGTAAGCTCCAATTTTCATATTTGGGGGTTCTTCTCCTGTCGTGCAAACTGCTGCAAGTGCAGGGCCATCTGGCCCTCTCCACAGGTGTGGTAACGTCCTCCATCCTTCACCGTTTGGCTCTTAACGGTTACTTCCTGCATTATTTATTGAGCTCACTCGAAGTAGCAGCCACAGAGACCTTCAGCGTGGGCTCTAAAAATGATTAGTATTTTTAGCAGTTCAAATGTGGGAATCTTGGGCTGAGAGAGGCTTTTTAAAAGCAGCCTGGAAAAAGAAACAGGTAAATCTTTTTCTAATGGGTATTTACTACACTAAGGGAAAAAACTCAAGGTGGATGGTGCACTTTTTAAAAAAATTATTATTACCTCCTTAATGCCCATCACACAGTCACCCCATGCCCCCACCCACCTCCCCTCCAGCAACCTTCACTTTGTTCTCTAGTTAAGAATCTCTCATGGTTTGTCTCCCTCTCTGTTTTCATCTTGTTTTAATTTTCCTACCCTTCCCCTATGTCCAACTGTTTTGTTTCTTAAATTCTACACATGAATGAGATCATATGGTATTTATCTTTCTTTGACTTATTTCACTTAGCATAACACCCTCTAGTTCCATCCAGATTGTTGCAAATGGCAATATTTCATTCTTTTGATGGCTAAATAGTATTTCATTGTGTGTGTGTATATATATATATATACGACATCTTCTTTATTCATCTGTCGATGGACATCTGGGCTCTTTCATAGTTTGACTATTGTGGACATCGTTGCTATAATCATTGGGGTGCATGTGCCCTTTGAGTCACTATGTTTGTATCCTTTGGATAAATACCTAGTGGTGCAATTGCTGGGTTGTAGGGTAGCTCTAATTTTCATTTTTTTGAGGAACCTCCATGCAGATGGTGCACTTCTTATTTGTTGGTCCGTGAGGGAGTCTTCGACTTTTCCACTGGAGAATTTCCTTGTTGACAGATTATCATGTATGCTTGGGATGGTTGGACACCTGTTAAGAGAGTGGTTATTTGTGGTTTCTTGTCTATGTCTACGAACCTTTGGGAAATGAGGGACAAGACTTTTACTTGGTGGCATTTGTGACATTTGTCACTAACCAGCAGTCATCCTTGATGGTAGTTGCACATTCCGTCAGCTATTGGTACATAAGATAGAGCATTAAACTAAGAGCCAAACCTGCCTCAGAACTGGATGCTTGTTCAGACTGTCACTAATGGCTTATATGGCCTTGGGAAAATCACTTCAATTTGCTAATCCTTGGTTTCTTCACTTAAATTAGGATGATTGAACTGCTTAACATGAATTTTATGATGATCAAATGGGCCAGTGAGTAGGACATGTTTTTTTAAGCTATGAGGTGGCAATAGCTAGACCTATATCAAGGTTTTAAAATTTTTTAATTAAAAAAATTAATTTTTTTAATTAAAAAATTATTTGGCTACTAGAATAATTTAAATACCTGATCTGGGGATGTGCTCCTTCCTACTGTCCTTCAAGGCAGGAAGTGAAAATAACATAATGTGTGCCTGATTTCACACATTTTTGATCTTCTTTATAAGTTTCAGGAAGGCATTTAAATATTAAGATAGAAAGTGAAATGCAAGTAGCCCCTAATAGAGGTGTCTCTGTATCTTGAGCTTGAGAATCTATGTGTATCCAGACTGATTTCTTTTTTTTTAAGATTTTATTTATTTATTAATCACACACACATACACACACACACACACAGAGAGAGAGAGAGAGAGAGAGAGAGAGAGAGAGAGGCAGAGACACAGGCAGAGGGAGAAGCAGGCTCCATGCAGGGATCCCGACATGGGACTCGATCCTGGGTTTCCAGGATCCGGCCCTGGACTGAAGGCAGCACGGAACCCCTGAGCTACCCAGCTGCCCTCCAGACTGATTTCTGAGGCACAGTTTATATCAATGAGGTAGTGCCCTGATGGAAGAGATATGAGAAAGGGGAGTGTAGACTCCAGCAAGCCTCAGGATATCTAAATGCACTGGGTACCTAGGGTGCTTCCAGAAGGTGTGAATGGACTGAAAGAGCACTTGGAGACAGGAAGTATCATGGACTTGGGTTGATATTCCCCATGGGGACCATGGGGAGAACTGGAGATGCATCAAGATTTCCCAATCTTGGGGGAAGCTCAGTGGTTGAGCATCTGCCTTCGGCTCAGGACATGATCCTGGAGTACAGGGATCGAGTCCCACATCAGGCTCCC
The DNA here is from genome assembly GCF_003254725.2 of Canis lupus dingo. Taxonomy (NCBI): domain Eukaryota; kingdom Metazoa; phylum Chordata; class Mammalia; order Carnivora; family Canidae; genus Canis; species Canis lupus. The sequence goes on along the minus strand of NC_064259.1, from coordinate 10,968,035 downwards.
TGCATAGAGCCTGCTTCTCCCTCTGCCTGTGTCTCTGTCTCTCTCTCTCTCTGTCTCTCATGAATAAGTAATAAATAAAATCTTAAAAAAAAGATTTCCCAAGTGGATTAGCTCCAAAAGCAATGCATCTTTGGTAGAATCTTGTAGCATAGAACAAGGATGTCCTCTGTCCCCTTGAGTGACAGTGAGCTAAGGAACCCAGGAGGTAGGAGATGACCAGACCTCATGGGGACTTTTCACTGGTAACAGTTGTTCAGGAAGTTGCCATTGCTGAGGGCTGTGAGTGGGTGTGATCACCTCTGCTGATTGTCACTGCTGTTGGGAGTGCTTCTTGAGAGTCCTATTTATTGGAAAGTAATAGGGAAAGTGTCAGTGGGAGAGTCCCTGTTGGCATCTCTGTTGCACGGGGGACTTCTCACTAAGCTGAATGGACCAAATACTGTCATTTTCAACTTCCTATTATGTTTTTGGCACTTTGTAAACATTATTTTTATAAATCTTCATGATAACTCTCTAATTCAGGTGTTCTTATCTGCAGTGGACAGCGGTAGGAACTGACACTTGGAAAGTTTAAATAACCTGACTAAAGTCATGGGTACAGTAAATCATGGAGCTCGGATTTGAACTTAGATTGAATGCCAGAACCCAAACTATTTTCATTTTCAATGTGTCTCATTACTTAATATTCTTCAGCCTTTACTATCATCCCAGTGAGAGTCATGCTTAATATCTGACATCGGGGAGACATATTTTTTGTTTTGTTTTGTTTTCAATGCACTTTCTATTGAAGAGAAAGAACCACAATTTCCTATCAGAAAATATGATGAGATTGGAAGTTCAGAAACTCCAGACTAGGGCCCAAGCTAATTAACAGGGACTCTTTACATTGCCTTTCACTAATTTTTGGTGAAAGTGAGCGATAAATGCATCTATCACTCACAAGGGGAAAAAATTTCATAAGAAAAAAAAAAGAAAAAAAAACCCACTTCAACAAGAAAAAAACCCTCCACCTCCTTTAAATAAACAGCATATGTTTAAAAACCAGGATGGCAAAAACCAGGAGATTATATGATGTGCTTGGATTTTAAATTCATGAATAAGTGAGGCAAATATTAAAAGGGAAAATCAAAAACATTGATGGAATTGGCTTCCTACCTATCAAACAGCGTGTGACTGAATGAGTCTCAGCATCACCGCTGGCTTCTAAGTGGAATTACCCATTATGTGGGGGGAGGAAAAAAAAGATCATGGCTTCACTCAGTGGCTGGCCTTAGATAATTGGCTCACCTAGTGTATCCTGATAATTTAGTTTTAAAATTAGTTCAAATTCTATGAAGATGAAAATCAGCACATGTATTGCAAATGCCCTTGGAAGAAAGCAAAGTGAAATGATAAATGGTCCTGTGTCCTTGCTTGGCATCTTGTCCAAGTTCCCCCTAGGGTGGCGAGAATTCCTGACTGGCTTAATGTCTGCCTTAATGATGACAAAGAAGGACTGAATAGTGTTTAATGATGTTTTAAGTAGATCCTAAGTGGAGGCTCATGACCAACATCAAGGAGTAGAGAAAATACAAATGAATGTCAGAAACTGAACAACTTCAAACAGAATAACCACAAACCTCCTCCTGCTGTAGCCAGGATTAATAAAACTCAGAAAGCTCATGAGGCTGGCTAGCATGTGTGAGCCTGAAAGTATCTGATTGCCTCTCCCAAGGACTGCTGTTGGCTGGATATGCATAACCAGGTGGCTTTTGTGGACACCTGAATTTGCAAAGAAAGTTCCCGGAAAGTTGGAAAAGGCACTGCAAGGATGATATTTTTAATGATAAAAATACTTATTATAAGAAGTTTTTTTTTTCATAAAACAGAGAAAGGAGAATGAAGAATTGGCTTTAATTTCACCACTGAACAGAATTTTTTTTCAACCTTATCTTGTGAATCCTTCCTATCTACTGTAGCGTAGATTTTATTTTTTAAAGCCTAGTTGTAGTCATATTGTGTCTATAATTTATATCATTTTTTAATTTATTATTTAGAAAGCATTTTCATTTTTAAAACCTTCTTCATAATTATGTATTATAATAGATTTATAATAACTCTTTGAATGGCTGTGCCATAGTAAACCATGTCTATATCATATCCAAGTTTCTTTTTAATTTTTTACTCATAAGAAATGCCATGATGAACATCTTTGTGTATAACGCTTATTTCCTGGCTTCCAAAAAACTCTTTTGGATTCATTTTCCAAAAGAGAATTTCTGTATCAAAGAATATTATAAGTACATGCTGACAAAAGAATTGTGTGATTTTGTCTGTTCTAGCATATGCTCATTAGCACTAGGTATAGTTATTTTTAAACTGTTAATTTAAAAAGGATATATTAATTTCATTTAAATTCACTGGATCGCTATTAAAATGGAATATTTTCCTAAGTTCCTAAGCCAAATGTATTTCATGATGTTATTTGCTTTTTTTCATGTGCTTTGTCTATTTATCTTGCATTAAATTCAAATTGGCCTCCCTGACTCTGGTCTAACTGACCTCCCATCCATTCTCTACATGTTACTGGAATTCCTAAATTCAAGAGCTTCATCATGTCACCCTGTACTCAAATCTTGCAAAGGTTCTTTGTGTCTCCTAAAGTGGAGAAAATTCTTTACCCTGCATGGAAAGCCACCACAATATGGCCCAACACTACCTGGTTCTGGGCAACTGCTTGGTAAATTAAACAGTGTACTTGAGATTTATGCATGAGAATCAGCTTCATTAGGGTCATACATTTTTGCAGGTTCTAGCAGAGAGGCAGCCAAGGATTCTCTAGTAAGAGAAGGTGGATGAAAGAAATACCACAAGCGCATTCCACATCTTACCCTCCCATTCCTGTTGGGAAAGCAGTGTGGTGACCAGTCTCGGTCTTTGAGTTAGGTCTCCTGGGCTCCAGTCCCACCTCTGCCACTCATTTGGCTATGGCCTGGGCAGGATTAACCTCTGTGGCAATAATGCTCACCTCTCAGAGTTGTTGGAGGATGACCTGTAACAATAAAGAGCATTGTGCACACCAGGTTGTCTGTGAATGATTAACTCTTCTAAAATAAAGAACCTCACTCCTTTAAAGTGTGAAATATCTAAAATAGTCAAATTAATATAAACAAAGAATAGAATGGTGGTTGCCTGGGGCTGGAGAGGCAGGGAGGTGGGGATTTGGGGGGTGGGTGGAGGAGAGAGGAGGAGTTGCTAATCAATGAATATACAGTTTCAGTTAATCAAGATGAACTAGTCCTGGTGATCAGCTGTGCAATATTGCACCTCTAGACAACAATACTGTACCTTTACAAACTAAGAGAGTAGATCTCATGTGGAGTGTTCTTACCACAATAAAATAAAATTTTAAAGAATTTGGTTCTCGGGATTTTATTTTTATAAGCACAAGTAACTTAGGCTTGCCAAAATTTGTAGCCTGGATGGTAGCAAGTATGAGTAAAACAATGTTTAACTGTTGTCAGCTTTGGAATTAAGGTCACTCCTCAACTGGCAGGCAGTTCTCTAGCTTTTCCAGGAAAATCTAGATCCCGGCTGTCTTATTAACATCATTTTACTGTTGAAGTATAAACTTCATCATATGATAAAGGCTGGTATTTGTCATTCACTGTTTGATCCCTAGAAACATTTTTTAAAGTAATCAAAATAATAAAAATAACTGTCTCCTCACTCAGTTTGGCAAGCAATACGTTACCAAATGCCAGTTTGGGGGAAACTCTCAAGGATTCTTATTTAAAATGGTGAAAGAAATTAAAATATCAGGGAAACCTAATGACAAAAAATATTAAAAAGATGATTTTTGAGCAAAACCTTTTCTTATCTCTAGGTGAACGTTATTTTAAAAACCCTCAGGAACTGTAAATTATTTGTATACATTTGCAGATCTAGAAATCACTTATTTAGAAAATTTGGCATCAAATCAGATAGCTCAAGTGAAAAGTAGGACAAAACCAGTGCTGTGCTAAGTGAACTGGATGGTAAAGAAACTGTTTTATACTTTGAAGGAGACTGAGTTTATTAGTGACCAGGGGCCAGGAATCCAATTTGTGAAGATAACTCGAGATTATACATACGAATCCTTGGCTCTGAAACACTCTCCTAAATATTATAGATTCTAGTGGCCTAAAAATAATTTAAAGTATGTCCCAATTTTTTATGGCATTTAAAAAATAGATATCTGGAAATGACTGGAAATTTCTCAAGTTGATTTATCTTCCACGAGTCACAAGAGTAAAGCTGATTTTCTGATACTGTGTCCTGCATTTATCTTTCAGGAGCGGGAGAGCATTCTAATTAAAACTAATCCAGTCACGAACTTGAAATATCAGGTGCTTTAATGTGATTTGCTTCTTAGCAGCCAAGACTATCTTGCCATAAATATTTTGCCCCTGGTTGGTTAAAATCTAATTCAAAAAAGTGACAAGAGTGGCAAAGACTTCTGGGAAGCCGGAGTCTTGAGTTCTATCAGAAGAGCTGGTGAGGAGCACAGGGCTGAGGGAAGAATCCTTGCATAAACTCTCTGCTATCGAACTGTCAGCGATCCAGATCTTTTGTAACAAAACTTTCAAGATCTCTTGGTGGGGCTCAGGCTAGGAGAGGGAGAAATGGGGATCTCTGGTCCCTTACACTCAAGAAACCAGGGCTCGGGGTCATCAGACAGCAGTCTAAACAAGTGTCTCCTCTTTAAAGAGAGAAAGAAAGATCTTCCTCAGCCTGTCCATATGAAAAAAGCACCACTCATCCCTTTCCTTGGCCATTCTTCCTTGTCCCACTGATAACTGGGAGATGCCCAAAGAATGAAATTATCTGTTGTCCCTCATTAGAATGTAAGCTTTGTGAATACAGGGAATTATTGGTTTTGTTTGCTGCTGTATTTAGAGTACCTAGAGAGTAGATACTAGATATCTAGAGTACCTAGATACAGTACTAGATTTACTTGCCCACAGGTAAATGCTCCCTGGGTATGAGATGCAAGAAAAAATGAGTAAATGAACACAGTAAGTCACAGCACTCCCAAACTATGCTCACCATCTAAGCTTCCTTTCATCGCTCAAAAGACACTGGATGTAGAATCAACTCCTTATACCTAGATCATTCTCCCTCCTTCCCCTTGCCAATGCTTGCATCCCCAAAGGCCAGATACAGTGCTATCCCAAAAGGCCAGATACAGTGCTACACTTCCCAAATTCCTACTTGACCTCTGCCCTGGAAATTAATTTATCTCTGCTCTGAACAATTTTGGCACTTTGAATACTTTAGCCTACATTGGGATATACACATACACACACACATATATATGTATGACATTAGCTATAATTTGATTTCATGTTGTTTTATGTTGTATTATATTATATTATATTGTAATATAACTATATTTGTAATATAACTATGTAGATTTTCTCCTGTTAGACTCTGAACTCCCTGAGGTTAAGAATTGAATTGTGACCATCGGCTTCGTCTCTCAAAATGTCCAGTGTCTTACATCATACATGGTAGATATTCAATAAATAATTTTGGAACAAGCAGCCAATTATGATCATAGACATGTGGAAGTTTTGTTAAAAAAGATCTGGATCGCTGACAGTTCAATAGCAGAGAGTTTATGCAAGGATTCTTCCCTCAGCCCTGTGCTCCTCATAAACATATCAAGTTTCCCAGGAAATTCACAGTATGTTATATAGCCTCATTTATTTATTTGTGACACAGAGAGGGGCTGGGGTGGGAGGAGGGGCAGAGGGAGAAGGAGCGAGAATGTTAAGCAGGCTTCATGCCCGATGTAGGACTCGATCTCAGGACCCTGAAATCATGACCTGAGCCAAAATCAAGAATCATACACTTAAGCATCTGAGCCACCCAGGCGCCCCTATGTAGCCTATTTTATTTGAACAACTTGGAGACAAATGCTCTGTTCTCCCGAGCCCCACCTGACCGGGATGGGGATCAAGGCATGCTTGTACTCAGATGTTGTTTCCTTTGCCGGCTATGTGTGTGACATGCCTGGCAAACCAACCTGAACCTTAGTGACTATAAAATGGGGAGAGGCGTTCTTAGGTCCTCAGGCCCTTTGCAGGGTCAAGTGAGGCAATGACAGCCAGGTGCCCAGGTGTGTCTGGCACAGGGTGGGCTCTCAGCGAGCTGTGGCCCCCATCGCCTTGGTCATTAGGATCACAGCCTTTCCAGATGCCCTGCGCGCTTCTCGTCTTTCCGGAACATCTCCGTCTGAAAGGAAATTAGAAATGCAGTTTATTTATTATGCTTCACCACTGTTTATTTAATATTCACCACCAGCTCCTTCCCAATCTCTTTGCAACACTCATTAGAGTCGTATTACCTGAGAGAAGCTGACCCCGAAGGAGGCAGGCAGGGCATCAGCCCTGGAGAATAATCAGTTTCCGTTTATGTCATAACGATCGCAATCATCTGTACTGGATTTTCAGGTGCTACACTGGGGGGCTTCTGTACAATCTCTCTCCTTACCGAATCTCTTTCGCTGTCCTCCGGGAAGTGGCAACTCCCGCCTTCTCACGACAATGGCTCATTTTTATACCTATTCGCAGGGCTGCATTAAGGAGCAGAAAGAGCGGTTTTATGCATCGAACACCGACTAGTCTGGAACTACCCAGAGGTACATCCTGGGGTTGTCGCCTCTGGTGTTTCAATGAAGCTTTAGCATTTTACTTTCAGCTACAGACAGCACTGGGTTAAAGCTGCCGGTTACTCGTGGGCAGGCATCCTCTTGGATGGTTTGATCCCAGCCCCATGGGCCAGCGTGGTAGCAGCTCTCTGGCCAGTCTCCCTGCCCACGTGCAAACTGGCCTTGATATTAATCACTCACTGTCTGATCCTGAAAACCTTTTTAAAGTTACAAAAATCATAAAAATAAGAAGAGCCATGATTCCCAGAGGAATCCCAGGTTGGCAAGCAAGTGGTCCGCCAGTGTTGCCTCATATGCAGTAACTATAATAAAACCGACTGATGTGCACATGTTGCAATTGGCAAGTTCTCCCCATCCTTATGTATCATTGGCTGCATTCTCTGGTCTACACCATGTGCATTATTAGCCCTGGTCTCCACATGAGAAATTGGTGGCTCAAGGAATTTAAGTCATTTGCTGCTCCGCACAGGCAGTCATGTTGGAGATGAGACGTGAACCTAGGTCTTTTGGCTTCCCACCCAGTGCTTTAATGAGTAGAGAAAAATGATTTTAAATGATCACATCTGTGCATCAACTCACGGGGTCCTCATATCTATCTGCTTATTCAGCAATTACCAGGTAGGTTTGTAAATGGACTCCTCTGAGGTGCTTCAGAACAGTTAGCTGTTTTACCTTAATGGCTTCTGGGCAATTGTATTTACAAGATTCATCTGCAAGCCTCCTTCTCCTTGGAGAGTGGGGAGACTTCAGTGGAGGCCCTCTAAGAACCCTCACAGAGGCAGACTTCCTGCAGCCCCGAAGGAATGGGGCATTCACTGTGCCCTTCTTCCCAGGTGGCGGCTGCTAGGGGCGTAGGGAGGTTGTGGGACTCTGGGAGGGCCGTCGAGTGAACAAGTGGAGCTGCGGCCATCAGGTCCTTCTCGCCCTCCCCCAGGTCCACACCTGAGCATGTGTGCTTGCCTGAACGTCAATTAGGACTGCCTCGACGATCGCCAGCGTGCTGTGAATCTCTGGAAAGATGATCAGATTTGCAGAAATGCAGCCTGCTCTTTGGAAACGAACCCCATCAGGGTACCTTCTTCTCACTGTCCTCTTGTGAATGAAAGTGTGTTCCACTTCAAGAAGATGTGAGGGTGAAATTTCAATTGAATAAAAGACGGGAAGTTCCCAGGGATGGTTCCCATAGCAACTGCAGTGTGCGTCTGTGTCTGTGTATATATATGTGTGTATGTGTGTGTGTGCGTGTGTGTGTGCGTGTTTAATATATGCATTAGAAGAGAAATAGCAGCTCATCTCAGTGCGCAAGTCTAGAATGTGGATCTGGGGAGGGAATGGAATTGGAGTTCCCCAGAGTAGCCTGACGCTGGATTTACTGCTTTCTGCGGTTTGCACATCTTCTCTGCAACATGGCAATAACCAACGGCATTCATTTGTCTCCTTTCTTTCCTTGGCTTCATGTAGGCCAGGTGCCACCTCACCCAAGGATGCTCTGAGGACAAAGCTTCCAACAGTCAGGGTCTTGCAACAGTCTCCAGCACACTGGCATTTGCTTCTGGAGACTGGTCGCTGCCCAGTCCCCAAGCACAGGGCGTGCAGGGGCTTTTTGGCAGACAGCCTGGGGCGAGCCCCAGCTGACCAGCTCTGTAACCTTGGACATGCCTCTTCACTAATCAGAGCTTCTGTTTTCCTTTTCCTTTTTCTTTGATTTTTAAATCCATCAAAGGGAGGATAAAGCAACTTACCCAGGATAGTATCATATTTGGGAAAGAGTTGGAACATAGGGAATAGGATCTGCACTTCTTCGTTTCTGGGGACCTGGGAGAAAGTGTGAAATCCATCTGGTTGGGGTGGTACTGCTTATAGTAGCCCCTCCATCTGTGGTTTCACTTTCCCATTTGTCACCCCCCAGTTAACTGCCATCAGAAGCTGATGGTCCTCCCAACCAGAAGATCAAGAGCTTTAGTAGCCTAAAGCTACCTCACATGCTTGCATGGATCACCCCACTTTGTCTGATCATGTAGGCCTTTTATCATCTCACATCATCACCAGAAGGGTGCTTACTGGACAATGAGATATTGAGAGAGAGAAAGAGAGAGAGAGAGACCACATTCACATAACTTTATGATAGTTGTTGTAACTATTGTATTTAATTATTAGCTATTGTTACTCATCTCTTACTGTGCCTAAGTTAGAAATCAAACTTTATCGGAGGAATGTCTATAGGAAAAAACAAAGCATGCGCAGGGTTTGGTACTATCTGAGGTTTCAGGCCCCCACCCAGGGTCTTGGAACATACCCACTGTGGCTAAGAGGGGAGCTGCTATAATTCGAAGTCATGCACTGGAAGGTTAATGTTTGCTGATTATAGGTAGTGTGTAAAGAATAGCCCACCCATTGGAGAGGGAGCTTTCTGGATGGCAGACATGGGGAGCAAATACAGAATGAATGCAAGACGCACATTTCTTTTGTGCCCAGAAACTTCTGGCTAATGTCACAGACCCAAGACCAAGTGCAGGGCCGGGCACTTGGACAGTCCTGGGCAAATGGGGAACTGAGCTGAATCTGACCTAGTTTATTTGGCAGAAGAGCAAGTTTACGTGTCCAACTAGAAAGAGGAGAGAAGCAGGTTATAATTTATTAAAGTGTTTGGCATCACGTTATTCTTATAAACAAAGCAAGTGCTGTTCTAGGGTTGGAAACCTGGACTTCGCGTATTCAAGCAGAGGATTTTTTTTTTTTTAAACTGTTGTTATTTTCCCTGCTTTTTGGACAGGAATCTTTCAAGAAAAGTCTAGTGTGTCTCCACCGGGTTACTTGGGATGGAGACGAGGGACCTTAACTTTGCAGACCGCGTTGCTGGAGAGAAAATTGCGGGGGTGGTGGCGTCCTTTATCTCCTGAACCCTTGAAACATTTTGTACTTGGTTTATCTAAGGAGCAATTTTCTTATAATCTCAGCATCTGCTTCTCTGCCCTTTGGAAAGCAGAAGGAGTTCCAGGGTCCCTGGCAGACTGCTCCTTCCCACAATATTAAATTCAGCCCTGTCAATTCAAGGTTGTGAACATCGTTCCCAGCACCCGAGGGCGTCTGTCATCTTGAAGAGGCAACAAAATCTTCCGACAGCCCAGAGCAATTATTTTGGAAGGATTTCCCTCCGGGCTGTGACATGGGCAGGTGGACAAGGCCAGAGCAGATGTCCCCCGGCTTGGAGGGGGCGTCTGACCTTGGAGGGCAGCACTGCAGTGTGGTGACGCATGCAGTCTGGCCTTGAGACTCCGCATTGAAATCTGGACTGTGTCACACATCTGTTCCTTGATTCCCGAATAAGTGACTTCACCCCCTCACCCCTGGGGCCTCAATTTCTTCATTTGTAAATTGAAATCACAAAAGTACTTAGCTGAGGGTCATTGGGATTAAACGAGCCGATACACATAAAAGTCTTAATGCCTGGCACATAGTACATAAACCAAAATATTAGTGGCTGTTGTCATTATTAGTGTCCCAACGATTCTAGGCATCGCTGAGACCTGGTGGGGACTCTTCTATCTTCCCTGGATTCAGATCCAGATGGTGTGCGTTGGGGATCTACTGTGTGCCAAGCACTGTGACAGATAGACGGTGGTTTTTGCCTTATTTGATATCAACCTCAGAAGAAGGCCCCAGAGAATGTCACTGTCATATGAAACTAAGCTGACTTCTCGGGGGACCTGGTGGGCCACAGTTGGGGTGATGCTGGGCACATCCTTTTGCAGGGTTGTTGGAGAGGAAGTGAAGAGAGGGGAATGATGCAGTGGGCTTTGGGCTGCCAGATTGGTCATCGGAAGATAAAAGGGAAGTTCCAGAAGGGGCACAGCTCAGCCCGGAGCCGTTGAAGAACACCAGAATGCCAGAGAGTGACACGTCCAGGCTGATGTTCGGTCAGACTGGGACAAGGGTTCTGCATTCGCTGGGCAATGAGGCTGGGGGGCCAGGCAAGGTGGGGATGGGGGAGCATCTATCTCTCCAGCAGGATGCTGTAGGATGCTGAGCTGTCACAAGGAGGGGTGTTTCTGATCCACTCAAAGGGCTTGGAACAGGTGCAGCAGCTGTGGCAGGAATGGTGGTTTCCAAACCTGGCTGTTTCTCAGTCTTGTCTGAGACTTGTAGTTACAAGTCTCTTGTCTCAGAGCTGGTTATAAATGCAGATTCCTTTGCAACATGTCTGTCCCACTTAGGCTCCTCGCAGGCTGTGACTCCAGGAACCTGGTGAGAAGGGAAGCGAGGGGCGTCAGCCACATCCAAGGTCCCTAGCTCTAGGAGGGGGCAGCCCGAATTCTGCATGTCCTCCATCCTGCCCCCCAACCCAGACCATCCTGGCATCTGCAGGGTGGGCTCTTTGACCCGTGAGCTGCTTCAGGCTGAAAAGCTTGCTGGGCCTTGAGCAGAGAATTTCAGCAGGGCTGAGCTCCAGCCATGAAAGTAGCTCCGCCTCCTCATCTTTTCTCTCTCTATTCCCACTCCTAGGAATAGTCCCTCTACCATCTCTCAGTAGTTGAAGTCTCCACCTTCCTTCAAGGTTTACTTAAAGTGGTGACCTCTCATGGGTTGCCAATTTTTTTTTTATTGCCATTGATTTCAGGCTAAAGGCAATTCGATCCAGTTAAACACATACTTATTGAATTGACGTTATGAATCAATCCTGGGGTCTGGTGCTGGAATGTAAAAGAAAAACCAGGATAAGTTCCCAGTTGTTTGGGAGCTCAGTGCCGGGAAAGAAGAATGCAAGTGAACAAATGTCATTTAGCGTGTCAGGTGCTATGATAAGGGTAAATTCCAATTTCCAGAAAGGCCTATACAATAGTTATTTCTGTGGATGTTTTAATCTCCTCTATCTAGATGGTTATATAGATGGTTAGGGACATGGCTCATTCAATTTTTTAAAAGATGTTTATTTATTTATTTGAGAGAGAGAGAGAGAGAGAGAGAGAGAGAGAGAGAGAGAGAGAGAACAAGGAAAGGGGGGGCAGAGGCAGAGGGAAAAGCAGACTCCAGACACAGGGCTCAATCCCAGGACCCCGGGATCATGCCTTGAGCTGAAGGCAGATGCTTAACTGACTGAGCCACCCAGGAGCCCTAGCTCATTCATTCTGATTCTCACCCTCTGAAAACTAGTGGCTGGAGCATGGTTTGTGTTCAATAGATAGTCACTGATCTGGTGTGAATGAAATTCTACATTCTATGTGATTGATTACATTGAAAAAATGTTTAGGAATATATTATGGCTGTTGGTAGCACAGATGCCAGAGAGCTGGAGTTGCATTTTGTGTGACTTCTTGCAGTGCCCGGGCTTTGAGTCAACACGCTGACTTCAAGGAGTAAAGATAAAATATAGTTTGAACGTTTTGAGACAATTCTCCATTTGAAGAATCCGTCGGTCCTTTGAAAGGGCAGATGGTGACAGACAATTAATTGAGCCAATTAGAGGACTGATCCAATTGAACGGGATGATTTTCCTTAGGGCGAAGCGTCATTCCAGAAAGAAGTACTGTGTCCACATGCCGAGCGAGAGAGGAGTGGCTAGAGGTTGTCTTAGGAAACAGGGAGGTTCGGAGAGCAGGACAAAGGGAGTGAAAGCCCTGGGTGAAAGGGAACTCCTCAGATTTTGCTACTCTGTTCCCTATGGATGTTGTAGAATAGCCTGTCTTTGGTGTGGGGTACATAAAAAATCGCGGGGCAGAGCTCAGTTAAAATGTAGGTCACGGTACACTAAATGGTGACCTTGGGCCATTTGACTCCCCCACTGTCATTATCCTCACGTGGAAGATGGCAAACCTGGTACACCGGACACACGTCCGATGAGACAGTAATGTGAAGTGCCCTGCAGGATACCTTGTGTGCAGGGTGTGCTCGGTAAGTGGCTGCTCCCTTTACAGGTCTCTTCCCAGAGATGACTGCGGGGACATCGGTGGCAGGTCAGAAACCAGAAACGAGTTCTCAGAAACATTAGAAAATTATTCCTTTTGATGACTCATGAGCACTGTCACTGGCTTCCTTGGAAACTGAGTCTGCAGGCCTGACTGTGGAAGTGACCACGTGCCGGTTGGTGGCTGCTGGGGTCGCTGGCGAAGGAGGCAGAGATGTCAGGGATGCTGGGTGCAAGTCTGAATGCAGACTTGATGCTCGGAGGCTTGTCTGAATGGTGCATTGTGATTCTCGTCGTCCCCTCCCTCCCCCGGCAAGAACAAGTGGCCAAGTCAGTGGTTGGTGGAGTCCTTTGCCACCTGCAAATTGCTCACCTGGAAGTCTGCTGCTTCTCACTCAGGTCTGTTGGATTAAGGACACTGGAGTGGGATATGCACAATGTCTGGGGCTCCTGGGGCTGGTTGGAGCAAAGAAAATACTCAGATTTGGGGCTGAGTCCACACGAACCTGGATATAGAACCTGCTGGGGGTGGCCCTGAAATGAAAAATGGATAAATCTTGGGGACACCTGGGTGTCTCAGTCAGTTGAGCATCCGCCTCCGGCTCAGGTTATGGTCTCAGTGTCCTGGGATTGGGCTCTCTGCTCAGTCGGGAGTCTGCTTCTCCCTCTCCCTCTCCCTCTCCCTCTCCCTCTGTGCTCTCTCCCCCTCTCAAGTAAATAAATAAAATATTTTAAAAAAATATTCTAAGAAAAAAAGAAAAATGAATAAATCTCATTTATTTTTTTGAAGCGCTAATGAGTCCAACACAGGATGACCACATATATTAATCATCCAAAGCAGGACACTTTTGAGAATGAGTGGAGGCATCATAAAAGTCGTGCCGGGATGACAGGCATAACTAAGACTGTCCTGGGCAGAGCAGGGTGTATGGTCACCCTGTCAGATAGCCCGAGCAGAGTGCGGTTATTATCAGATAGTGTTGTTGGGAATTATTTTCACTGGACTTCAGTACATAGCTGCATATCCACCTTGATTTGATGATTTCCTTTAGCTACAATTTGGTTTAATTCCCTGAAAACTTTATGAGAAAGACCACTAGCACTTGTGAGCAATAATATGCTCTCATTTGCATAATGATTTACAGTTTACAGAGCAATTTCACACACATTATGTCACCAATCTGGACCTCCTCCCTCAACTTCAAACCTGCAAACTGCAAGCCTCTGCCTTGAACACGGTCTCCATGGAGCTCTGCAGTAGCTGCTTGTTCCACACTCAGATTCCCTCCTTCAGGAAGGCTTCCCTGATTGCAACTCCCAGCCCCATCCACTCAGAGAAAGGTGCCCCTTCTCAGTAACCTGTGTGCTTGCTCACCTTGCTTACAAGAGAACATCTCTCTTCAACGTGGATGGAACTGGAGGGTATTATGCTGAGTGAAGTAAGTCAGTCGGAGAAGGACAAACATTATATGTTCTCATTCATTTGGGGAATATAAATAATAGTGAAAGGGAATATAAGGGAAGGGGGAAGAAATGTGTGGGAAATATCAGAAAGGGAGACAGAACGTAAAGACTGCTAACTCTGGGAAACGAACTAGGGGTGGTAGAAGGGGAGGAGGGCGGGGGGTGGGAGTGAATGGGTGACGGGCACTGGGTGTTATTCTGTATGTTAGTAAATTGAACACCAATAAAAAAAATAAAAAAAAAAAAAACAAGAGAACATCTCTGAGGGAGGGACAGGGACAAATTCTCCTCTGTATTCTGACAGCCAACTGAGAGTAGCAACAGAATATTTGCTGAATGAATAAATCTGGCTAGAACAGTGCTTCTTAAACTTCAATGGATACCAATCAGCAGAAGGGCATGCGAAAAGGAAGGTTGTTACATGGCAGGTCTGGGTGGGGACTGAGAGTCTGAATCTCTACCAAGCACCCAAGTGATGCTGGTGCTGCTAGTTCTTGGATCACACTCCGAGAGTAGCCAGGTACTCAAGCCCTAAAACTTAAACTTGCCTATAGATTGGAATCACTTGGGTAAATGTTAAATTGATCCATTCCTAGGCCATACTTATAGAGTTTCTGAATTAAAAAATAAGGGTGTGGGGCACCTGGGTGCCTCAGTTGGTTAAGTATTTGCCTTCGCCTCAGGTCATGATCCCAGGGTCCTTGGATGGAGCCCCACATTGGGCTCCCTGCTTCCTGCCCAGCAGAGAGCCTGCTTCTCCCTCTTCTCCCACTTGTTCCCTCTCTCCCTCTCAAATCAATGAATAAAATCTTTAAAAAAGTAAATTAATTAAAAAAAGGAGGCACCTGGGCATCAGGTGTTTCTAGTATCCAGAAAAATTTGAGAACGGTAACACTGCAGGGAAATTTGCCATGGCTAGGCAACTCTTACGAAGAAGGATATGGGTCCCTGTCAAACCAGGAAGAAGAGTGTTAATGGCACCTTAAATTTTTTGAGTTCACAAAGGACTTTAAGATCATAGCCGTCATTCCATTAGTTCCATACAACCTGTGAGGAACCCTTTTCGCACATGAGAAGCAGACTTTGCAAGGTGATCCTCATAGAGCAGAGTCGTAAATCAGGCTTTTTTTTTTAATAAAAAAAAACAAATTTATTTTTTTCCCCCTGAGATCAATAGAGAAAGCCCAAGACTGATAGAAAAAGTCCAAGGTTGTTGATCAAGTCCCAGTCCCGACAGTTGAGCTGGGTGTCACTTGACTTTAGACCTCTTGTTTCTTCTGTGTCCCTGCTCCTTCTCCTATGCACACCCCTTGCAGGACACCCTCCTGGACAATGTAGTCTGTCAGCTGTTCTGGGTCACGTCCAGGTTGAGGATGAACACACTCATTGGTCCTCCTCCAGCTGCCAAACTGCCTCTCTCACACCTCAAGACCAGGCTCAGATGCCCGTGCTTCCCTTGGGTGGGTTTTGTCCCTCCCCTGTCCACCCACCCTGTTGCCAGCAGTGTCACTTTCTCCATTTGCTCCCTCTTGCCTGTGAACTCTTCAATAAGTCATGAACCATGACTTATTTTCTTGTATTCCCTCCACACAATACAGGGATTGATACATGATGTGCTCGGTAAGTTTCTGCTAGATAAAAACGGGTAGTAAAACAACTTAATCTGCTTTAGAGAGACGCTTTAAGACTATAAGGACTTGGAAGATTAAAAAAAAAAAACTACTTTGGCAAGTTAAAAGCATGGTACTCATTGTAAGATGCCCTACTATTGTTAATGGTAATATTGCACTCACTTACCAATTTTATTTTTAGCTTTCTGAGATGCAAGACTGGCTTATGCGTTTTGTGCCCAACATTGTCAATGGACTAGCAAGTAGTGTTCTTGCTGTTTTAACAATTTAAGAATTACAGTGAGGAAAAAAAGGGTCATTGAAAATCAATCAGAAGAAAGGGAATAATAAAAAAAGAGAGAAAAAAGAAGTTACCCCAAATCTTATCACTCAAACTGACACTGGTAAAACTGATGTATTTCTTTCCAGTCTGTTTTCTGCACAGTGTTTTTTTAAAAGAGTTGTCGTGATGCTGTTTGTGAACCATTTCATACCTTTCTTTTTCAATCGAAATCATAGCCTATTCATTCCCTCATATTATTACTACTTGTACAAGCATCTCTTTTAGTGGCTGTGTAGTACTTTTTTGGTGTGTGCACCACACTTTACTTGTGCATTACCCAGATGTTGGCCTATAGGTTAAATGACAGTGCAGCAATGACTCATGATAAAGATTTGTTCTTCTGAATTCAGGATTATCTCTTTGGGCTAAATGACCAGAGGAGTGACCCCTAACTTTATTGCTAAGTTCAAGAAAATAAATTTGACATTACAAAGGATGGTGTATTTTCTGCAAAATAGCAGTTTAGTATCAAGTTCTTAAAAAAAAATCCATGAAACCTGTTACTGTAAAATATAAGAAAAGTCTTAATAGGAAATACTTCTGTTAGATTATTTTTTAAAAAATCAGGAAATTAAGAGGAATTAAGGAGACTAATGGGATGTATGATGTATGAAAATCTTCTTTTCTTTCCACTGGGCGAGTTATTATTGTGCAAGCCAGAGTTTATACAGTGTATCCTCTGGGAAGGAGGCTCAGTGTGTTAGACTAATTTTTTTTTAAACTTTCTACTTGGTGATATTAAATGTTTATGGACCATTCTATATGTTGGCAGGAGATACTAATATGGGAATTATCATGGAGCATTACAATCCATAGCTTTTTTGTTAAAGAGTTGATAATAGCTTCCCCCCACACCAATTATGCTGCCCAGAGATATACCTGTGAGAAATTTAAACCTCTGAAAATGAGCAATTTTATTGTGCTCTGGGATATTTGTAAGATAACTCCTAGGCAAAATACACACTCAAAATAGTATCCCATTAATAAGGTGATTAACATCCACAATTTGCTTGTGAATTCTCTCCTACTGTATGGTGTTTAAAAGGATCTTTAATTATTTCAGCTACTCAGGAGGCTGTGGCTAATGTTTCACTTACCTACCCCAAGAATTTCATACGAGATTATGTGGTTAATGTCAGAAACTGGCTTGAGATCATCAGTAGACTTGAGATGCCCTGCTACACAGTAGCTCGAATATACAGTATGTGAACACACTAATTTCCACACACTATTGCAGAATTAATAATACAAATTTTTATGGCATTTGATTTTTTTTTTGTATTCAAGTGGTCTCAAATTAATCATTTGAGATTCAGAAGTTAACATGGCAGCCATTCATACATTACTCATTCATATAAAAAACATTCATTGAGTGCCACGACTAGCTTTACTTAGGTACCTGGCCAGCTTCTAGACGTGTACACCAACACTTTCAGTTCTACATCCCCTAATGCAGGTATATAGAAAAGACTCCTGTCCTCAATAGATTTTTGAATTGAAACTGCAGCTGTTCTATTGTCTAAGCTCCAGGGGCTCAGAGAGAAAAGATTTATCCTTGTTACACAACCTTCTCCAAAATCTTGCCTTATCTCAGCTTTTTAGTTCTACAGACTTTGTCTATCTTATTCTACTTTAATGCGACTTAGAAGCTTTCCTTTTTATGCCCTCTATGCCTGCAGTGGTGCGATGTGTTTCTGGTGCTCCATGTCTCTCTCTGTACCCTACTTCTTTCAGGCTGTCCCAAATCTGTTTAAAAAATTTGGCCTACTCCTGAAGTTGTCCTCACATTTCCCTTATCATGTGTAGGGCTGGTAGTGTTTCCTAGGAGAGAGTGTCTCATCTTTCCTCCTTTGACTATAGAACAAAAATCTGTTTACAAAACCACAGTTTTTTTTCTCCTTTTGCTGTTTCCTCTCTAAACAATTGGTTTTCTGCAAATATACTAATTCTGAAGCTTTTCCAGCCTCTCACCATAGTTTTACCTCTGCCTTTGACAAAGCTAATTCTTTGAATCATAATATTCCAGATTATAAGGCTTTTAGATTTCAGTATTTTGCCTTGATTTTAAAAGATTAATTTAATTTTTCTGTCATCGTAAATTCCAGAGATGACATATCTCTAATATTAAAGGAACCCTGCTCATCTGTTTCCTGCTACCTCACAGTCTGGGTCTCTCACCCACATAACCACTTGGAAGAAGGCATGAAAGGAAATGTCCATATGGATGCACATGGCCTTTAGCATGGTGTCCATGACTAGTCAGTGTTCTGGATGGAAATTGGCCAATTCAGTGATCAAGTCAACTCCCTTGGGAGTGAGGGTTGGAGATGGGATGGGGAACATGGAGGAAAAAAACGTCTAGAGAGACAGAGATTGTGGTAGCCTAGAAACAGAATGGACATCTGACTTCTAACCTGGGGTTCCATTATTTATAATGATAGTATTTTCTTTCTCTTTACTTTTTATTTTCCTTGGACAAGTAATTGCCTCATTTTTCATTTGTTTAGTTGTCTATGTATCTTTTTTTTTTTCTCATGCGCTCAATCCATTTTCATATGCTGGCTAGTATTGTTTTCCCAAAGTGTTCAGTTATATCAGAAAACCCATCAAATCTGTTTTGCCTAAAGCTCTCTGTCCTGAAATCCTCACTCTCCCATTCTGGATGGGACAACCACCAGTTGTTCTCCAGCTCTGCTGCACTGCTCTCATCTTAGAACTATCAATAGCAGTTGTTCTTACTCCATGGACTCCAGCCTTCCTCTTCCTGATTTACCCCCTTGCCATGTTATGTAAGTGTTCTAGTTATCTATTGCTGCCTAACAAACCTCACTGGCTTGAAACAGTGTATTATCTACCACCATTCAGTGGTTTAGTGGTGTCTGCTCCATGTGGTAGTGACTGGGTTATCTGCAGTCATATTGATCTGGGTTGGGTTGATCTGGTTCCCTCACACAGCTGGCAGTTGATGCTGCCTATTGGCTGGGAGCTCAGCTTGAGCAGTCAACCAGAGCATCTGTGCACGGCCTCTCCATGTGACTTGGGCTTTTCACAGCATGGCAGCTGGGTTTTGTGAGGGCACATCCCAAGAATGAGCTCTTCAAGATGTCCACAAGGAATCTGCAAACCTTATTATCTAGCTTTAGAAGTCCTAGAACATCCCCTTTCCTCCATGTTATTGTGCAAAGAAGTCAATACGGCAAGTACGGAGTCCAGGAAGAGGAATCAGACATGCTCTCTTGATATGGGGAGCAGCATGTGTGTAGAGATGTGGAAGGACTAGTTGGTGGCCATCTTTGAGACTAGCTACCACTCAGGGTAATGCTGCTCTCATAAAGAAACCCCAGCATTTCAGTGACTCAACACAAGGACATTTTATTTTCTACTAATGTGAGTTGTTTTGCCTTGTCCCCGTCCCCCTCCCCTCCCCTTCTCTTCTCTTCTCTTCTCTTCTCTTCTCTTCTCTTCTCTTCTCTTCTCTTCTCTTCTCTTCTCTTCTTCTCTTCTTCTTTCTCCATTTTTCTATCTTATGGCTCCAATTACCCTAGATCTTTGATGTCTTCTGCTTTTAGCTAGAGGATGGGGAAAGAGAGGGCACAGAAGATACCTCTGCTTCTCAACCACTTTGGCCCAGAAATAATATACTTCACTTCTTCCCCCACTCTATTGTTGAGAACTAGTTCCATGGCCAAACCCAGATACATAAAGGGCTGGGAAAAGGGTCCTGGATGGATAGCAGGTTCCCAGGAAAAAGTCTATGGATGGAAAAGAGATTCTGATTTTTGGTGGATAGCTCGTTCTCTCTGCCATGCTTCCTTACATGAGTACAACCTCTAATATCTTCTTGGGAAAAGATTCTTGGGAGAAAAATACTTGGATCTTCACAAATTAAGAATATATTTAACCTAGCCTTTCACTTGATTACTAGATTGACTATATAACGATTTTTAAGTTAAAATGATTTTCCCTCTTATTTTTGAAAGCATTGCTTCACTGTAGGCTAGGTTTATAAACCGGATGCCATTTTACTTCTAGTTCCTTGAGTGTAAATTGCTTTTTTTCCTGCAAGCCCTGAAGATCATCTACTAATCCCTGGGGTTCTGAATATCAGTTTGCTGTAACTTAACATGGTATTTCATTCATTGTGCTGGGCATTTGCTGGGCACTTGGTGGAGACTTGTGTACATGTACTTCATTTATGGGAAAATTTCTTGCTTTATTCCTTTGATACATATTTCTCTTCTATTTTACTTGTTTTCCTGTTTTTTTCCTCTTTCACTTTGATTAGATGTTCGATGTCTTGGATGTGTCATCTAATTTCCTTAAAATAAATAAATAAATAAATAAATAAATAAATAAATAAATAAATAAAAAATAATTTAAAAAAACTAAAAAAAAGGGCAGCCCCAGTGGCTCAGCGGTTTAGCGCCACCTTCAGCCCAGGTCCTGATCCTGGAGACCCAGGATCCAGTCCCACGTCAGACTCCCTGCATGGAGCCTGCTTCTCCCTCTGCCTATGTCTCTG